>NW_027184084.1:308203-616406 GCF_041296385.1 Aphelocoma coerulescens | reverse complement strand
ACCTGAGGACACTTTACTCACAAAATTACAAAGTGACTGAGTGGGGTTTTCAGTTTTAGATTTAAAAGATGCTTTCTTTTGTCTGCCACTAGCTGAAAGCAGTCAGGAAATTTTTGCCTTTGAATGGGAAAACCCCAGAACAGGGAGAAAAAGCCAACTTACATGGACTGTATTGCCACAAGGATTCAAGACCCATGGTATTTGGAAATCAATTAGCTCAGGAACTGGAAGCCTGGACACCACCACTTGGAGAAGGTACACTCCTGCAGTACGTTGATGATCTACTGATAGTAACAAAGACCCATGAAGATTGCAAGAACTGGACCGTAAGTCTTTTAAATTTTCTGGGACTAAGTGGATATAGAGTCTCTTCTGAAAAGGCTCAGCTAGTCCTCCAGAATGTTACATATCTGGGGTATAAACTGGCAAGAGGGGAGAGAGCCTTGGGAGACAACAGGAAAGAGGCAATTTGTCAAATGCCCAGGCCAACCACAACCAAAGAACTGAGACCTTTCTGGGAATGATAGGATGGTGTAGATTATGGATCTACAACTATGGACTCATTGTGAAACCTTTATACCAACTCCTAAAAGAGACTGGGGGAACTCACCTATGCTGGACACCAGAGACTAATAATGCATTTGTAACTCTGAAACGTGAGTTGATGCAAGCTCCAGCACTGGGCATACCAGATGTCACTAAACCTTTTCTGTTGTTCTCACATGAGAGACAAGGACTGGCGCTGGGACTTTTGGCACAAAAGCTGGGACCATACAGAAGGCCAGTGGCTTATTTCTCCAAGCAGCTGGACGTGGTCAGCCAAGGATGGCCCGCCTGCCTGCGTGCAGTGGCAGCCGTGATCCTGAACATAGAAGAAGCTCGCAAGTTCACACTGGGCCAGCAGATAACTGTTTTTGTCTCTCACACAGTGTCAGCAGTGCTCACACAGAAAGAAAATCACTAGCTAACCCCATCTCTCTTTCTCAAATACCAGGCTCTCCTAGCAGAATCAGAGGATGTGAGTATCCAAGTAACTAACATTTTAAACCCAGCAGCTTACCTCCAGGGCAAGGCCTCTGAGGAGCCTGTACAGCATGACTGCATCGAAACCATGGAGGCACTTTACTGCAGCCGCCCAAACCTAAAGGACTCTCCACTAGAAAATGCAGGAAACTGGTTCACTGATGGGAGCAGCTATGTCAAGAATGGTAAGCAGCTCGCTGGGTATGCAGTTACAACCACAGACGCTGTCATTGAAGCAAATCTGTTACCTTTGGGGACATCAGCTCAAAAGGCTGAAATAATAGCCCTAACTCGAGCCTTGGCATTGGCCAAAGGAAAACCTATCAACATTTGGACTGATTCAAGGTATGCTTTTGGGGTGGTACACGCTCACGGGGCTATCTGGAAAGAAAGGGGTTTATTAACCTCACAGAAGAAAGAAATCAAGCATGCTACTGAAATCGTACAATTACTGGAAGCAGTGGTAAAACCTTCAAAAGTGGCTATAATGCATTGTAAGGGACACTCCCGGGGTAACCCTATCCCTGAACTGAGAAATGCTATGGCAGACAAAACAGCAAAGGCAGTGGCCAGTAGAGTTCAGATCCAAGCCCTAACTCTAATTCCTTCTAGCATCCTTATGGATGAAAAAAAAAAAAAAACCAAAAAAGAAAAAAACAAAACAAAACAAAAAAAACCAAAAAAATCCTCCACCATATGACACTGATGATTTAAAATAGATACAAGAAAAAAAATGAACACAGATGGGTGGGCTAAGATCAACGATCTCATAGTCATGCCCAGAAAACTGTTAAAATTATTTATCCAAAGTGAACATTGCATCAGATCACCTTAGATTACACTTCTTGAAGGCTTAAAGAGGTATGGGACAAACTTACAGCATGGTTACCCAACTTATCCTGGCTTAAAAAACTGTTTGTAATAGCTATTTGTGTTATTGCATTGTTACTTAGTGTTTGTATTAGTAGTTACTGTTGTATGATATTATGTATTTGGAATCGTGATGATTATGCTCAATGGCACAAGCATAAACTTAGAAATAAGATAGAGAAGGGTTCTTACTTTAAAGACATGCGAGATTTGTAAAGAATTACAAATAACCAAAGAAAAGGGGGGATTGAAGAAGGGGCAGTCAATAGCTAACTCATGTAAGCACAAGTTAACTATTGAGAGACAGCAAATGTTAGTTCAGACAGCAGATGTTAATTACAAAACCTGAGAAGCTGAATTCACCCTAATCTTGTCAAGATAGAGGGGACAAGGATCATCTCAGAGACTGCTTAATCATTCCTCAAAGGACTACGCATGCCCAGGGAGAAAGGTGAAAAGTTCACTGGGAGGATGACTACTGGCCTTCATCAGAAAAGACCCCCGAGGGAGAAGGAGCCTTCCTCAGTGCATGAGTGGCCCATATTCATAATTTAACCCTTAATACTGTGTTGGAGAGAGCACCGGTCTGTGTGCTTGGAGGAGTGATCCCCACACACCTGGCGCGCTGAATAAAGCAAATACCCACTTCTCTGACTGTCTCTGAAGTGTCTTCTGGCCCGGTTGAGGCGTGATTCACCTGCTGCTCCAAGGCTACTGCTACAGTCAGCTAGCCACCCGGAGTGGCACTGAGACTGGCTGCTCTCTGTGAGTTTTTGCAAGGGGAGTCATTTCCTCTCTCCCCGGTCGCAGAGCTGCCACTGCCACATGGAGAGGCTGCTGAGCTCATGCCACAGCATCCCCTGCAGCCGCAGGGGAATCATCGCACCTGCCTTTGCTGGGAGCCAACAGCACCCCTGCCAGCCGTGGTCACAACTACACCTAAGGTGAGGTTGCTTGACAGCGAGAGGAAACACACCAAGCCCACCTGCTTCATCTGCTGTGAAGAGGGGACTGATGCCAGAGAGTCACCAGATTTTTCATCTGTTTGCCTGAGCTGCTGTGTGAATCTCCCATTTGTGTTTTTTTCCCTGAGAAAGGACCCATCTTTTACCTACCATGTGGCGAGCCAGTGTTGTTTTTTCTTTCCCTGGCATTTTTAGGTTTTGTTCTGATGTGGGGGGGGTAAGGTCTGACAGTTCAATATCTAGCATTTATTTACCTTTTCCTATTGGTGGAAGGAATTGTTGGAACCCTTTTAAGAGGAAACACTCATTCCAGAGTGTTTTCTCCTAAACTTGTCTCTAAACTGAGACAGAGGTACACATCGTGTTTCCCCATCCTTCTGTATTACCCACCAAGTGCACCTAGGTCCCTGAGCAAAAGCAATCCCATGGATGGGTTTGCCTTTGCTTGAGGCAGGACTAATACAATCTGTCTTCCCTAACACATTTCTCATATGCACCACAGGGACTTTATCTCTGTGTACAGTACGTAAGGGCTCTGATTGGGCACGGCCAGCTCAATTGGTAGAGCCTCTAGTGTTAACTAACCAAGTGGCCTTCAATCAATGCAGATCCTAACATTTGAAAGTCCCACTAGCCATTGCCTTCAATGTTGTTTTTTGTTGGAGTCACTAAGCCAACAACTGAGCCAGTTAGTGGGCCAGAGAGCCCTGAAATAGCAAAGGCCTGCTGGTGGAAAAACTCAGATATTTGAGATACCACTCTCACCTTTGTAAAGTAAAGGAAAAGCCTCTCCCACAATTCCTTGCGGATGAAATGTAACCTTACACACCCCCCAGACCCTGGGTTAAAGAAAACTACCTCTCCCAGCAGCCTATTTGGCTGCATACCTGACTTGATCCCCCACTCCGCCCCTTCCCTCTGCGCATTGGTTCCATTCCCTGGTCCCGCCTTTGTACCGCCCATGTGCCCTCAGATTACTGGCTCTAAAACACTATGTAAAACTGATCAAAAAGCATGCTCGTCCTCTCTCTCACACCTGGTCACCTCTGCGGAGGATGAAATAAACCTTGTCTGTGGATGCGCCATGCAGAAGGCCCTCCCAGACTCCTTATCTCTGGTAATATTGAGCTATCTGGCTTGAGTGTGTGTGTGTATCACCAGTGCATAACATCTGCATGGGGCTGAAAGGAGAAGCCTGCTAGCGTGAACTAATGCACCCAAGCGGTCTTGCACTCAAGACGCTTTGGGGAACACAGCAGCGATCTCCCTAATCGCCCTAACACCCCACACTTCTATAGCTTTTAACAGTCCATTGTACCATGTTCAACTTTCACAGAGTCTGGTGCATGTTACAGAATATGATATTGATTCAAAGGAATCTACTCCACAGAAGGTACTGTAAAGCACACCTTCATTGGAGCCAAGAAACATGTAGGGGTTTACACCTCCATGTACATGTCTGGCTGTGGTTCATTTCACACAGGCTTTAATACTTTTACAATTCTGGCATCTGCCCTTGTTTGTTTGCTTATCTAAAAGTTACATTTTGAGGGTTGGGGTCTTACATAACTTGTGATTTCTTTATCTCAGGGTTACAAATGTAGCACACAGTTCTAACATATTCATCACGCACTCCTAACTTTACTGTTAAAAGATTTATGTTGTTTAGAGCTGTGCATTATTGATTATGTCCTTCTGTTTCCTATTGCAACATAATTTATTTTTCTAGCCTTTTGTGTCAGTGCCCCTTCTTATCTTCAACAGGACTTGACCCTTGTTTACACAAGTTACAGTTAGACACAGCAGTTACACCTAAGTCTCTTCCTTCCTATCTCCTTAACCCACCAGGGATAGACCCCTGTTTTGCAGAAACAGCAGCAGTTACATTCAAGCCCTTCCCTTCTGTCCTGGGTTACAATGTAAGGTGTAACCAAAAGTATGTATTCTACTACCATCTACATAAACTGTTAAAATGGGTGGAGCAGTGTTCTTTTATCTTCTCTATGACTCAGCCCTGATAACTCCCTCTAGGGTAGCAGCAGCCACCCTGAGGGGGCCATGTCTGCTAATGGGCATCAAGGTCTCCCAGAATGACTCACAGAATTACATCATCCCATTTTGAGATG
Source organism: Aphelocoma coerulescens (assembly GCF_041296385.1). Classification (NCBI taxonomy): domain Eukaryota; kingdom Metazoa; phylum Chordata; class Aves; order Passeriformes; family Corvidae; genus Aphelocoma; species Aphelocoma coerulescens. The sequence continues at coordinate 611,422 of NW_027184084.1, read as the reverse complement.
CCCCACCCTGAGGGGAAAAACCAAACATTCCTACCTGTATATAATCTGGGGCTTGGGACACTATGATACCATGACCACTGGGTACCCAGATGACAGGCCCCCACTGGACCCCCAGAGAAGGACCAGACCTTTCTACAGGATCACTGCTTCAACAAGACCACATCCATTACTCTAATCGGACTGCTGCCACCACCCTGACCAACAGGATGTCAGGCCTTATTCTGACTGTCGGTTTAAGCCAGTGTTTTTGTACTATTGCCTTTATTGTAATTTTTTCCTATTAAATTGTAGTTCTGACTTGGAATCTCTCACAACATATTTGTGTGGAGTTAATTCCTCCCACTGGTTTGCCTTCAAACCAGTACATATTTTGGTGCCCAAAGTCAGGGACTCCTGAGAGGTCAGAATTACAATTTTGTATTACAGAAACTGCCTATTCACCATGATGCTCAATGTGTTTACATGGGTACTATACTTTGCTCTCTATATTTTTCCCCACATGGGGAACTATTTGCCAGTCGTGATGCTCCATTTGAGACCAGGGAATGGTATGAAAATCACTTTGTTGGTTTATTATGTCTATTGCATGATTGTGGGAGCTCAGGACTTCTGAACAACGAATCAATATGATTTCGCAGGAGCCATTTATTGTTTACATTACACTCTACTTATGCATTTTGCAACCACTGTACATGCGATCACGCATTACTTGATTGGTCCCTCTATCTTGTCCACGCGCTCTGCACACACTTTTCAGAAAATATGATTGGTTCTAGTCCAGTGCAGCACAGTCCTTTTTTATCTTGTAGTGGTTTAGTTCAAAATATCCATTACCTACTTATTTTCCTTCTGTGAGGTAAGAATTAGGAGAAAGCAAAGCAGGCACAAAACTTAAAAGAATATAAAGAAGTTTATTAACAGAATGAAAAGAAGGGAAAAAGTCAGACTAAACCTTCAGAACACTTCTCTTCCCCCCACCTTTCTCCCTTCTCCCACTGACAACCTAAAAAGACAACCCTTGAGATTTTTTCAGTCAGTTTACCACCTCTGTAATAATCTCTTTTTTCAGTTCACTTAGGGAGAGGAGTGTGTCTTGCTCATGCTATGGAGACATCTCCACAAGAAACAGTTCTCTCATGGCTTCAATGTCACAGAGAGACAGCTGCCCAGGATGGTTCTCTGCTCACATGTGAAAGCCCCTTTCCTCGACTTTTTTCGAGGGTCCAATCCTGAGCTAATGGGGTACCATTTTAAGGTTGAGCTGTTCAGAAACAAAGGTTCTCTTCACCTATCTCTGGGAGCATCTTCAGCTCCAGGAACAGAGGCCATCCTCCTCCCCTGGGAGCAAGGGTCCTCATCACTTTCATCTCTCTCTGTTCAAGCTTCTCATCAAATCACAGCTACTTCAACATTTGCTTGTTTCAGCACTGGTATTTTTGCTCACAATTGCATTTTGAACACTCCATCCCCCATGCTTTCATGAAATTACAACAGGTACTCTGATGTATCATAGTCCATCACCATAGCCTTACAAAAGAGTTTCAGCTTCTAGGTTTGAAGCATCTCTTCTTTCTCCTCCCTCAGGGTTTCATCTCTTCCTTCTTCACTGATTTTGGTGTCTTTATGGTGTTTTCTTCACATGCCTTCACCTTTCCCTTTCCTTTGACTTGGGAGAGGATTGATGTCTGCAGGCTTCATCTGCTCTGGAGGAATCTTATAGCACTAAAAGGGTTAATCTCACCTGGGCCCCGCAGCTGGAAATTGCCTCTCGCTGTTGGTCACATGATTTTTGCCTGGCGGCAGCCTCAGATAAATTTTCAGCCGCACTGGAGGCGGGGGGGGGGGGGGGGGGGAATCTGGCCAAGCCGCGCTGCAGGGCGGCCTGCATGGAGCAGGGTTGCGGGGGCTCCGGGGTGGCTGTCTCCCAGCCGGCCTGGCCTGCACTGAGGGGGCTGTACCGGGTGTCCAGCGAACAGAAGCGGCTGAGATCTTAGCCGAGCCGTGCCTCAGCCGACCTGGCCGGGCTGCACCGAGCAGGGCCCGGCCCGGCCCCGCTGGCCTGCACTGCGGCCCCCCAGTTACCTGTCCGAAATCTGGAAGCAAGTGAGCTTTCCCAGGCTTTGTTCATTCTTAAATGTGGATCACAGAAGCGTGTCAAGCTTCTTAAGTGGCTTAAAAAAGTTGCCAATATTCAAACTAGCCAGTTGATTGGCTCTATTGCATCTGGAGGAAGCTGTAAGCACCTCTTTGCAAAGAATCACTTCCGTGACTGATGGAGCCTTCTTTAACTAAAAACCCAAACTATGCTAAACCATGACAAACTATTTCTTGCTGTCTTGGTATTCTGCTTGTCAGCTTCTTCTTTCCCAATTTAGTGTAGCTTACATTTCAGTAACCTTGATGAATTCCTGAGGGCTCTGATAAGAATAACTGAAGATGGTTTGGCTGAGGCACACTATCAGGGTTCAAATACATTACAACAATTCCCCCTTTTTCTTCTTGCACCAGCCAAACCCTTTTTACTATATCTTCCACCAAGTGGATCGCCAATTTCATTAAATATGGAATAACACAAAGCAATACAGTAATGGCTAATAGTAATTACAAAGCTCCCTTCACAATTCTTACACCTCTACCCATGTGGCAATAACAAAAATCTATAGCAGTTCTATTCTGCAACATACTGTGTCTAATACTATCTACATCAGTGAATATCTGATTTAACTGTTTGACTGCCCAACATCTCAACTTATTAAGCGTAACCAGAGCTTGAGCAGCAGCAAGACCTAAAGTAAAAAAAGCCTAATGTTTATTTATCGGTAATATTAGGGTTTGGAGTGTTCTTCGCCAGGGGCGAATCCATTTCGCTGGTATCCATCAGGGTCCTTTATCTGTAATGACACAAGCATAACCCCTTCCCCCCATTAATAACTCCACAGGTCCTTCCCATGACCCTGACATAGGATTTTTAAAATGAACTTTTGGTCAGTGCTGTATCAATTCAGAATCTTGCTGCAAACCTGAGTAATGTGTTAATGCTGGTGGGTCACTGCAAGTACCTACTAACCCTAGATGATTCATAACATAAACTGCTTTCAGTACTCTGTCCTGCAGGCTCAGCTCATCCTCTCCTGTTTTTTGTTTATCAAGCAGCCCTTTCAGTACCTGATGTGTTCTTTCAATTATGGCTTGTCCGGTAAAGTTACCTGGAATGCCCATGCTATGCCTCACTCCCCAAAGGGCTAAGAAATCTTGGGTTCATTGGGTTATATAACCTGACCCATTATCTGTCTTGATTTCCTGAGGCAAGCCCATTACATCAAAACAGCCTCGCCAGTGTCGAATGACAAAACAAGACCCTTCTCTTGTCATAGGAGTGGCCCAAACCATGGCTAAAAAGGTATCTATAGTTACATGAAGGCGTTTGAAGCGACCAAAAGGGGCATCGATAGTGACATCAGTTTGCCATAATTGCAGAGGCCCTAGGCCGCAAGGGTTAACCCCAGGACCCAATTCACCAATCATACCCTGACATTGTGGACAGGTTGAGATAATTCCTTGAGCATTCTGCAGTGATATTCCAAATTGTTTGTGTAAAACCTTTGCGCTTTGGTGAAAAAACTCATGAGCCCTTCTGGCTTGGCCAAACTTATCAGTACTGGGAGAAGCAGAGGCCCAAAGTGGTGCCACCAATTGGTCAGCCTTCTCGTTTCCCAAGGCCAGACCTTCCGTTAATCCAGAGTGACTCCATATATGGGTGATAAAATAATTCTGCTTGCGAGAATTAAGTAACTGCCATAGCTGCACAAAGAGTTGCCACAACTGCCAGCTTTGAGTTTCTCTCAGTAATGATCGTTCCATGCGCTCAACAACACCTACTATATAAAGAGAATCAGAAACAATGTTAACAGGATCATTTGGCCATTTTTCAAATACCCGGATAAGAGCATGCAACTCCAGGACCTGCAGAGTCTCCTGGTCCCTCAAGGATTTCACTGAGCCATTTGCCTTTGTCCTGCCAAGTCAGACCTGCTTTAGAAGTCTTTCAACTGGCATCAGTGAAAACCGTGAGGCCTTCTACAGGTTGCTTTGATAACCAAGGTAGTTCTTCGACCTGTTGATGTAAAAAAAGAATTTATGAGGGGGAAAATGAGTACTAATGAGACCTGGAAAATTCAACAATACCCATTGTAAGGTGTCTGAATTCTGTAATGACCATTGCAAGTAATCCTTAGTGAATGGAAAAAGAATATCTTGGGGTTCCCTTCCTGCAATTTCCAATGTGCGTTTCTGTGCCTTGACCACAATTTTTACTATAGCCTCCATTCGCGTAGTCACAGATTTACTCAAATTGAGTGGTAAAAACACCCACTCGAAGATCTTTAGTGGCTGTTTAGCCTGGCCATTCCACTGCATGAGTATAGCCATCACGTGTTTTTCCTTATTCAACACAGCCAAGGACAATGGTAAAGTAGGATGATGGGGTCCCTCCCCCTGCCATGGAGCCCTGGGAGAGGGGCCCTGGGGGGGAGGCACAGGGTTTCCCTGCCCCTGGTCAGCCTCATTCCCCATTGGTTGGTTTGTGGTTTCCTGCGCGGGCAAGGACCCTCGAGTCCCATGACTGTAGCAGTTGCTCGGCAGAGCCCCAGCCATGCGGCTAGAGAAATAAACATCTCTCTGAAACATCTACCAAGAATCCGTCCATATATATTTCCTTTCCACGGGACTCCTGGTTTGATATATGGGTGTTACAGTATCCCCACTGTAACAAAAATGGTGGGAAAATTGTGAGCAGAACGATCCCCAATCCATAAGTGACTGATTTGTGTGAGTAAACCCTGGAAACTTTGGATGCCTCTTCTTGGTTTTGTTTTGCTATTTCATATCTAAACTATGGAGGAACCGTGGGAAGACTCTTGGCTTTCAGAGCCGCATATGGACATTTATCTTAAACTTAAAATGATTCTTGAACAACGGTTTGTAAATTTTAGCTTGATTCAAGCTCAAAAAGAACTGAAACACATCCTGGCATGGTTGCTTAAGAACTTTTTCTATGTTTCCTGGGATTTAATTCTTACCAAGGGCTTTTGGAAGATCGTTTGGACCCAGTTAATATTTGAGTGTCGGCGGCGAAGCGAGGTGCGGCGGGAGCGGCGGGACCCAGCGGTGCCCGCCTGGCCCCGCTCAGTGCATGGTGGAGCGAGCCCCGTGAAGGCCCGGCCGAGCTGGCAGGGGTGGAGCGGAGCCGCGCCAAGCCAAAACGCGCTCTGGAGCAGAGTGCGGGGGGTCGCCCCTCAGGGGCCTGGCCGAGATGCAGCGCCTGAAGCTGCAACCAGAGGAGGCGACGCACGGAGAACTGAGCAGCGCGGCCCGGCCCGGCCCACGCGGCCCCGAACGTGACCCCGGGAAAAGCGCGCAGGCACCAGCAGCCCCGACAGTTCCAACACGGGAGCGACTGAAAGAGAGAGCAAAGACGCAGCGAGACAGAAAACAGCAGCCACTCGGAAAAAGGAAAAGACCATAGTTGCTAAGATATTAGGGATAGTAAAATGGTATAATGTTAAACAAAATTATGGTTTTATAACAAGATGTGATAACCAGCAAGACATATTCGTGCATAGAACTGCTATTAAAAAGAATAACCCTGAAAAATGCATCCCAAGCTTGGGAGATGGAGAGGTGGTAGAATTCAAAATTATACAAGGTAGAAAAGGGTTACAAGCATAGCAGGTCACTGGGCCTGATGGTGTTCCTGTAAAAGGCAGTATACATGCTAAAAATCGTAGTCCTGTTAGACAATATCTCCATTGTAAGCCCCCCTACAGTCTCCCTTTCCTAATCCTACCTTTCACTTTTATCCTATGTCCTATTACCCCCAGTGTATTCCCAATCCGTTTTTTCATCCATGGTTTCCCTCACAAAACCATGCCTTTGCCAATTGTTTCCCCCAAAATCCCTTTCCAATGCCGAGTGGGGGATGAAAAGGGGGAGGGAAGAAATTAAACCCTCTCCTGCCTCAGTTTCCCCACAAAGCATGCTCAGAGAGTTCTGTCTCCCTTCTGTCAACCTTAAGATGTTCCAGAAAATCTGTTTGGACATCTAAAGACTCAGGAGGGTGGCTTGTTTTGTTTTGAAACTGTTCTTGTTATGTTTATCCAGTTGTCTTCATTCTCCTTTTATTAAAATAAAACGGGTGAGATGTTGGGGTCCCTCCCCTGCCATGGAGCCCTGGGAAAGGGGCCCTGGGGGGGAGGCACGGGGTTTCCCTGCCCCTGGTCAGCCTCATTCCCCATTGGTTGGTTTGTTGTTTCCTGCGCGGGCAAGGACCCTCGAGTCCCATGACTGTAGCAGGTCCTCGGCAGATCCCCAGCCATGCGGCTGGAGAAATAAACATCTCTCTGAAACATCTACCAAGAATCCGTCCATATATATTTCTTTTCCACGGGACTCCTGGTTTGATATATGTGTGTTACAGTATCCCCACTGTAACAGTAGGAGACCATCTATCTGCAAAGGAATTACCCAATTTAGTAGCGATCTGAGTAAGAACCTTCTGTGTTTTTTCAGTCAGCTCGCACAGCAAATTGGCCTGACTTCCCCTTTTCAATAATGGCATTACGGGCTCAAGATCTTCATTGGTTATGCCACAGGTACTACGAATCCACTGTGCGTCCCCAATTAATTTCTGAGCATCCGTCAAAGTCCGAATTTCCATACAAGTTGTTAATTTTTGGGGCCAAATTTGGGCTTCAGTGATAAGCATTCCCAGATATTTCCATGGGGCCTGTTGTTGGACTTTTTCAGGGGCAATTTGAAGGCCTGCCTCCTGAAATTGTTGCTCTAAGGCAGGTAGCAGGTTTGCTGCTTCTATATGTTCCCCTGCTATCAGAATATAATCCATGTAATGATAGATAAGATACTGTGGATACCGTTTTCTCAATGGGGCTAGTGCCCAGGCAACATACAGTTGGCAGATCGTGGGAGAATTACGCATCCCTTGTGGCAACACAACCCATTTATACCTCTTCGCTGACTCTACCTTGTTAATGGATGGCACTGAGAAGGCAAACTTCTCACTATCATCCTCGTGCAGAGGGATTGTAAAAAAGCAATCTTTTAAGTCGATAATTAACAGTTGCCAACTGACAGCTAACATTGATGGCGAGGGTAGGCCAGGCTGCAGGGGTCCCATTTCCTGCATTAGAGAATTAATGGCTTGAAGTTCATGTAATAATCTCCATTTCCCTTATTTCTTAGGGATTGTAAAAATAGGCGCATTCCAGGGGCTTGTAGAAGGAATCATATGCCCCCTTTTCAATTGCTCCTCAACCAATTCATTAACAAGGTGTCTTGGGGTGACCTTATGATATGTATCCCATATCGCTGCCTATGACAAGAAATTAATTATTGTGCCTTTCTATGCCTATAAACTGAGCCTGAGAGGGAGGAAGGAAAAAACTGAGCAAAATTTTTTCAAAGCAGTTTGCAGCTTGTCACACACTGATAGCAATTTTGTTACCCAGCTGCGGCAGGGGAGGGAGGAAGCACCCGGCTTGCTGATCCCAGGACAGTTTTTTGGCCAGTGGTTCAGCTGCTTTTTCTCTGGAGAGAGACTGAGAGTTGAATTTTTCCTTCCCTGGAATTTTGGATTTTCTCCCTTTTCTACTGGACTGCTTGAATGCTTTAACATCAGAACACATCGGGAGGACTTTCCACCGAGCACAGAGGGCCTGGCCCTGGGCCAAGCCCCAGCTCCGAGGAGACCAAAGGGAGGACTCTAACACTTTCCCAGGTTTTTCCTCCACAGTGAAAGATTTTACCATTAACATTATTTTCCTTTCCCATGTGTTTGTTAAATAAATAGTTTTATCTTCTTCACTTTCCTTTGAGGAAAATTTATTCTTTCCCGAACCTGGTGGGGGAGGGGTGGTTGTGCCTTCTCTCAGAGCATATATTTCTAAATTTGGCCAAACCGGTAGAAATTTAGTGGCGTCCAACTGCGTGGCTCGAAGGAAAGTGAAAAAACCTGTGCTAATTACATTTTGGTTTGAATTTACTTATTCTGTGTTGGGGTAAAATAGTCATCATGTTGGTTGAGTTCCTAACGTTTCTCTGGCTTGATATATTCATGTATTTCTGGTCCGTAGGCTTGTTTAAGGTACTAGTGCCTTTCTGGTCCCTAGGCTTATTTGCCTATCCACAAGTTGGTCCAATCTTATCCTTGATATTGAATTTTTGCAGAGCAGGGACACGAATTCGGAATTCTATTTTGCTGGGCTCAGTGATAATGATTTATAAGAAATTGACAGAGGTATAGGCATCTGTTCAAAGTGTGTATGATAAATGGTTTCTCCCTCCTAACCCCAGTCCTAGCTTCAGTAGCCTGTTTTGGGGATTTATTAGTAACTGCACCCAGATTGTTAGAGGAGGAGGAGTCGGGGTTTCCCTTCCCTTTAAATTTGATAGGTTATCTTTTGAGAGTGTTCAGTTTCCCCTGGATGTTAAAGAGACCACGTTCCTGGTATCTTATCTCGTAAGCTTCCTGTATGTGGTTCGCAGCTTGTCTAGAATAAGAGCTCAGATTTCCAGGGTGACTGATGAGATACCTGACCCAGAGGTGGAAAATCCTGAGTGGTGTGAGGAATGGGAGGATATAGGCCAAATCCTGAAGAAATTCTCTGACCCAACGGTTTGCAATTCCCCCCTGAACAAGTTCAGAAACCAGCTGAGGTGGGGAAATATCTGAAAGAGAAATACAATGACAATTCTAATGAGAACAAGCTCCTTGCAATATCTTGGGTCTTGGCATATGCCTATCGCACACTGCAGCATGTAATGGTAGAGAGGTAGGAAGATCAATCAGCAAAGCCTGCAGACACCCCAGCCACTCAGACTGCAGATAAACCAGACAGCAAGCCCAAACCAGATGGAGAGTCTAAGCCACTGACAGTGTCTCCTGTCACGAGGAAAAAACACACAACCAAAACTGATCGCCCAGTGAAAGATGAGGATAATGCAGGGGAAGGAACCTCAAAAGATGCAGGGGAAGAAAAACCACCAACTGACTCAGGCACAGAAACCATTACTGAGTCCATGTCCATAAAGGACCTTCACAGCCTAAGAATGGACAACACCCGACGGTCTGATGAATCCATAATAAGTTGGATGGTCTGTATTTTGGATGCGGCAGGTGATGATATGATGCTGGATGTTGCTGAAGCGAGGCATTTGGGATCCCTGTCACGTGATCCAGTTATCGACCAAGCGATGAAAAGGGGGGCTGACTCTGCCAGTGTCTGGGGACGGGTCTTGACAGAAGTGGGCGAAAGATATATGTGAGGAGATGACGTCTACATGCAGCAAACCCCGTGGAAGACCATAGAACAAGGGATCCAAAGCCTGAGAGAACTAGGGGTGGTAGAGGTTGTCTTCGCAAATGACCCAGGATTGAGGAGTCCAGACCGGGCCAGAGTTATTCCATTCATGTGGCGAAAACACATACAACTTGAGCCACAAGAATACGCTTCTGCTTTAGCAATTATGAAACCGGACTAAGGTGCGAATGAGGCAGTGTGGGATATGGCAGTGAAGCTCCAAGCATATGCAGACTCTGTGCATGGCCCAACACATGCAAGAATTGCAGCTGCGGAAACACGTATGCATAAAATGGAAGATGAAATGAAGAAGAATCACAAGAGATTAAAGAGTGCCTTCTCCGCGGACGTTCCCCAGAGAGAAGGAACATCCCACGAAGTGAGCTGTGGAAATTTATGTGTGGCAGTGGGGAAGACACGAAGAGGTGGGGTGGACAACTCATGTCTGCTCTGGCAGCACGAGTGCATGAATTGACGGAGTGCAAGTTCCAGAAAGGAAGTTCTTCCAAAAAGGAAGTAGCTTCAGTTGCCTGTAGGCAAACTCCCGGAAATGATAGAAAAGACGATGGCATGTCCGATTCCCATGAAGGAACCTCTAAGATGCAGGCCCAGGGAAAGAAGGATAACCAGGCATAGAGGGGCCCTGCCTCTAGCCAGGTAGAGGTCAGGGAAAACCATGCTTTTGGGACTGTGTGGATTCGTTGGCCTGGTACATCAGAACCACAAAAATATGATGCCTTGGTTGACACTGGTGCGCAGTGTACAATAATTCCATCGCAGCATGTGGGGGTAGAATCTGTTTCTATTTCTGGTGTAACAGGTGGATCACAAAATTTGACCTTGGTGGAAGCTGAGGTGAGCCTGACTGGAAATGAGTGGAAGAAATATCTCATTGTGACTGGCCCACAGGCCATGTGCATTTCTGGGCATAGACTTCCTCCGGAACGGGTATTTTAGAGACCCAAAGGGACTCAAGTGGGCTTTTGGAATACCTGATGTGGAGACAGAGGGCATTAAGCAATTGAACACTTTGCTTGGGCTATCAGAGAACCCCCTCTGCAGTAGGCCTGAAGGTGGAAGAACAAAGAGTACCAATTGCTACCTCTACAGTGCATCGCGGACAGTACCAGACAACTCGAGATGCTGTGATTCCCATCCACAAGATGATACGCGAGCTAGAGAGCCAAGGGGTGGTCAGAAAGACCCACTCACCCGTCAACAGCCCCATTTGGCCTGTGCGCAAATCTGAAGGAGAATGGAGATTGACTGTGGACTATCGTGCCTTGAATGAAGTGACTCCACCATTGAGTGCTGCTGTGCCGGACATGTTGGAGCTCCAGTACGAGCTAGAGTCCAAAGCAGCGAAGTGGTACGCCACTATTGACATTGCCAATGCATTTTTCTCCATTCCTCTGGCAGGAGAGTGCAGGCCTCAATTTGCTTTCACCTGGAGGGGCGTGTAGTACACCTGGAACCGACTGCCCCAGGGGTGGAAGCACAGTCCCACCATTTGCCATGGACTGATCCAGACTGCACTAGAAAAGGGTGAGGCTCCAGAACATTTTCAGTACATTGATGACATCATTGTGTGGGGGAACACCGCAACAGAAGTGTTTGAGAAAGGAGAAAAAGTTATCCAGATTCTCCTGGAAGCTGGCTTCGCCATCAAGAAGAGCAAAGTCAAGGGACCTGCTCAAGAGATCCAGTTCCTGGGAGTGAAATGGCAAGATGGACGATGTCAAATTCCCACTGAGGTCATCAATGAGACCACTGCAATGTCTCCACCAACGAACAAGAAGGAAACACAAGCTTTCCTAGGTGCCATAGGCTTTTGGAGGATGCATATTACTGAGTCCAGCCAGATTGTGAGTCCTCTTTACCTGGTTACCTGCAAGAAGAACGATTTCCATTGGGGCCCCGAAAAGCAAGAAGCTTTTGCCTGAATCAAGCAGGAAATCGCTCATGCGGTAGCCCTTGGGCCAGTCAGGACAGGACCAGAGGTGAAGAACGTGCTCTACTCTGCAGCCGGGAGCCATGGCCTGTCCTGGAGCCTTTGGCAGAAGGTGTCTGGTGAGACTCGAGTTCAACCACTGGGATTTGGAAGCCAAAGCTACAGAGGGTCTGAAGCAAACTACACCCCAACAGAGAAGGAAATCTTGGCAGCCTATGAAGGAATCCAAGCCACCTCAGAGGTAATTGGCACTGAGGCACAACTCCTCCTGGCACCCCGACTACCGATGCTGGGGTGGATGTTCAAAGCAGAGGTTCCCTCTACCCACCATGCCACCAATGCCACATGGAGCAAATGGATTGCTCTCATCACACAGCGTGCCTGTATAGGAAAACTGAATCGCCCTGGGATTCTGGAAATAATCACAAACTGGCCTGAAGGTGAAAAATTTGGTCTCACTGATGAAGAACAAGTGACACGTGCTGAATCAGCTCCACCGTACAACCAACTGCCATCAGAAGACACACACTAAGCTCTTTTCACTGACCGTTCTTGTCGCATCGTAGGGATGAAACAAAAGTGGAAAGCCGCCGCATGGAGTCGCACACGACGGGTTGCAGAAGCTACTGAAGGAGAAGGTGGATCAAGCCAACTCGCTGAACTCAAAGCTGTTCAACTAGCCCTGGACATTGCTGAAAGAGAGAAGTGGCCAAAGCTCTACCTCTACACTGATTCATGGATGGTAGCCAATGCTCTATGGGGATGGCTGGAAAAGTGGGAAAAAGCTAAATGGCAGCATAGGGGAAAACCAATCTGGGCTGCTGAAGAGTGGAAAAACATCGCTGCCAGAGTAAAAAAGCTACTTGTGAAAGTCCGCCATGTAGATGCCCATGTCCCCAAGAGTCAGGCTAATGAGGAACCCCAAAACAACAAGCAGGTAGATCAGGCTGCAAAGATAGAAGTGTCGCAGATAGACTTGGACAGGAAACACAAGGGAGAGTTGTTCCTAGCTCGATGGGCCCATGATGCCTCAGGCCATCAAGGCAGAGATGCCACCTACAAGTGGGCACGAGATCGAGGGGTGGATCTAACCATGGACAGTATCTCCCAGGTTATCCATGACTGTGAGACATACTCTGCGATCAAGCAGGCCAAGCGGGTGAAGCCCCTGTGGTATGGTGGGCGGTGGTCCAAATACAAGTATGGGGAGGCCTGGCAGATTGATTACATCACACTGCCTCAAACACATCAAGGCAAGTGCTATGTGCTCACAATGGTAGAAGCCACCACAGGATGGCTGGAGACCTACCCTGTGCCTCACGCTACTGCCCGGAAAACCATCTTGGGTCTTGAAAAGTAAGTCCTTTGGAGGCATGGTACCCCTGAGAGAATTGAATCTGACAATGGGACCCATTTCAAGAACAGCCTTATAAACACCTGGGCTAGAGAACATGGCATTGAGTGGGTGTACCATATCCCTTACCATGCACCAGCTGCAGGCAAAGTGGAACAGTGCAATGGATTGTTGAAAACCACCTTAAAGGCACTGGGTGGGGGAACTTTTAAAATTGGGAGCAGCCTCTAGCAAAGGCCACCTGGTTAGTTAACACCTGAGGTTCCACCAATAGAGCTGGTCCAGCCCAATCTGAATCCCTGTATACAGTAGACGGAGATAAGGTCCCAGTAGTGCATGTCAGAGGTCTGTTAGGAAAGACTGTATGGATAAATTCTGCCTCGAGTACAGACAAACCCATCCATGGGGCTGTCTTTTCTCAGGGACCTGGTTGCACATGGTGGGTAATTGTTGGAATTGTAAAAGGGAGAAAGGGCCCGGCTACTCCGGCGGGGGGAGAAAGTTGCAGTCCAAAACCAATGTGGTTGATAAGAGCAAAACTCGGTTTATTAGCAATCCAAAGGCACTTATATAGTATACCGGCTTGTTAACTCCTAAGTGGCTTAAAGCTTATCAAAGCGCATTTCTACTTCTACCTAATTGGACTTACATTGGCAAGTTTCTATTAGTTATGTTATGATTAAAAGAATTCAATGTTTACCTCCCTTCTCTGGGTCCTATCTGAACAGCTGCAAGTCTTCAAACTCCCACTTTGTTCCCCAGGCCTCCTTGTTTTCTTCACACAAGAATTTTCTCATGGAGAGTTTTTTCTCACACACAGGCCTTTGCTTGCAGGCTCTTGCTACAGTTCTTTTATTGATCCCAATGATTCTATTTCCCAGCAGGTAATGCAGAAAGATGGAACAACACGTTGTGTACCACAGGGAGATCTGATTGTTGTATGAAAACCACCTGTAGTGTGAAATGCTTGTATACCCCTGCTTGCTGATTGTCACTGTCACTTCATATATAGCTCACTGTTCATATATAGTGTGTATATATATATATATATATGTATTTATGTGGGTGTAGAATTAGAATATCTTAGTTTGGGCATTGAGCCAACAATATGGGATAAGGGGTGGAATGTCTAGGGGTGACCTTATGATGTGTATCCCATATTGCTGCCTATGCCCAGAAATTAATTCCTGTGCCTTTCTATGCCTCTAAACTGAGCCTGAGAGGGGGGAAGGAAAAAACTGAGCAGAACTTTTTCAAAGCAGTTTGCAGCTTGTTCAAGGTCACACACAGATAGCAATTGGTTTTCCCCACTGCGGCAGGGGAGGGAGGAAGCACCCGGCTTGCTGCGCCCAGAGCAGTTTTTTGGCCAGTGGTTCAGCTGCTTTGTTCTCCGGAGAGAGACTGAGAGTTGAATTTTTCCTTCTCTGGAATTTCGGATTTTCTCTCTTTTCTACTGGACTGCTTGATTGCTTTAACATCAGAACACATTGGGAGGACTTTCCACCGAGCACAGAAGGCCTGGCCCTGGGCCAAGCCCCAGCTCCGAGGAGACCAAAGGGAGGACTCTAACACTTTCCCAGGTTTTTCCTCCACAGTGAAAGATTTTACCATTTAACATTATTTTCCTTTCCCATGTGTTTGTTAAATAAATAGTTTTATCTTCTTCACTTTCCTTTGAGGAAAATTTATTCTTTCCCGAACCTGGTGGGGGAGGGGTGGTTGTGCCTTCTCTCAGAGCAAATATTTCTAAATTTGGCCAAACTGGTACAGTACTACAAAGGATAAAACAAAAAGAACTACTAGTAGCTAAAAATACAGTGCACGATAAAAAAGTACCTATATTACAGCTAGCAAAGAAATAGTATAGATTGGGATTCAATGTGACTTACCACCTAATTGATGATGGAGTGCTGTCATGATCTGCTAAAGAAGAGAGGGTCATGATGGTTCATTTATAGCTCTCAGAGTGCAAAAGGACACAAGGGATTTCAGTTTTAATCAGAACAGTGCACCTTTATTAAGTGCCCACAACACGGTAATGCGATAGAGGAGAGAAACAGAGAGAGAGATAAGGAAAACAAAGTAAAAGGGTAGAGAGGAAGAAAAGGGGGGGGGAGAATAGCTACCAATTTATGACACCAAGTCCTCGTGGTCTTCTGCCAATAGATTTGTCTTCTTTCGGTGGGGAGATCTCATCTCAGTTATTTTAGAAAGTCCCTTTATAGTCCTTTTCAGAAGTGAGGGGCAACTGGCCAAGAGGTGGGGAAATCTACAGCCATTGTTATGAGGCCCGTTGCTTTGGGAAACGGGTACAGGACAGGTGTACAGAGCAGGTCATTCCTTTCTGCTTCAGCGCAGTCCTTCCCGCCTGGGCAGCAAGAACAGCGCAGTCCACTGTGACCTGCACTAATTTTCCTCAGGAATGTGTACCAGTTCCCAGCGGGCGCACCTGCGGGTAACACTTGGCAGACTTCCCACCTCAGCCAGGCCAGGACTCCTGTGTTCATTCTCTGTCCTTGGCAATGATTGTGAGGCAGATGAGGGATCTTTGGACCGTCTCTTACACCACCCGATGACTCACGATTGTCATCAGGAGAGCTCTATCAGCATGATTTTGTAGTGTTGTTGCGAAGTCTTCAGGACTCATCAATGTTGGTAGCATATCTCAGAAAAGGGTAGAGAAAATAAGAAAATAAAAGAGACAGAAAAGAAAAGAAAATAAAAGAAAAGAAAAGAAAAGAAAAGGGAAAAAAGAATAAGTAATTTAAATCAAAATACACATTTAATTTCTAATCACATCTTATTTTAATACTCGTGTAGTTCGTCTTGTGTCAATAACCTTAGGGGTGTCCACAGTGGATGGGATATTGACCAAATTGTGCACATCTATTACAGATGTCAATTGTGTTAACTGTTTCATCATTCTCCAATTCATGATGTATAAGATTGCTGATAAAACAAAACCAATCAAAACTAAAATCAAGAGAACAATGATAGGATGACACAATTTGTTCAGGACACCTGTAGCAGTAGGTGACCACCCAGAAAGAGTATCCCACCACCTGTGTTCAGCATCTTTCTTTACTCTTTCTAGAACACGATGTACTTCTTTCACATTGTGATGAACAGTTACCAAGGTTTTCTGTCTGTTTTTCTTGATCTTTTCCAAAATTTCAATGAAATCTTGGTGAAGCAACAAGTGCTTTACCAAAGTAAGGTTAATTCCAATGGGGGTAGGCAATAGTTGGTGGATCAGTGTGTAATTGGACTGTAAAAGGTGATAAGAAGTAACTGGGGCTAAATATGAAAAATCACATCCTATGATTTTAGTAAAGTTACAAACACAAACATTTGAATGATTTTTAATATCTACTACTAAATTTTCTACAAATACTTTATCACAAGCAGTTCTTAAGCATGTACATCCATTGCCTATATACACAAGCACCGTTTCAGGAATCTTGTTAGGATGAATTTCAAAATGACAGATATTTTGTTCTGTGTCCAAACAAATGTCTTGAGCTCTAATTGCATTACTTTCACAGATGAACCCTTGTTGTTCTCGGAATATACAAGTTTCCAAATTAACGGTTTCCCACTTCTCACCAATTTGATGGTGCTCGAAAGGATAGAGAATGGCTCCATCATGGTTCAGGCCTAATGCAATGATAGGGAATATCGAATGCACTGAAGCATTAGGTATGGTTAGTACAAAGGCTGTGGCTGTGTTTGTGATGGGATTGTAGGTAAAATTCACTAAGTTCTACCAGGACTGGAATTCTCTTTCAAAATCAGTGGCACTGTCCCAGATTATTTTCCAAATTTCAGTAGGAAAAGTGCCTTCTTCACCTTCTCTTATAATTGAGGCAGGAACTGACTGCATCCATAATTGAGCCTGGATGCAGCTGAGAGCCAAAGAAATGCTTTGTGTAGCACCGAGTGCGTCAATTATCAATTTGTGGTCATTCACATTTACCTTTTCCCAATTTGGTAATATGTTTGATAACAACCACTGATGGCTTCCCAATGCTAATAAGGACAACTGCAGTGGTTATTGTATTTTAGTCAGATCTCTAGTTGTGTGTGAGAAATGAGACAACTCTTAGTTAAAAATTAAAACAATTTATTAAAAACGGAAAAGTGAAAAAAATTAAAAATTTGGGATCCTATGGCTCGGTAGATGGTATGCCCCAGGAGTGCAGGGATTTTTGATCTTCTGGCTGAAACAGCACTGGACCTCAGGTAGAAAAAAAGGGCTTGCAGTGCTAGGCTGGCCTTTGGCTGGCCCAAAAGCCAAAAACAAATTACTAAAAGTTCCTTGATAGGAATACGCCTTCCCAGCACTGAACTCCACCTCAGCAAGGCTGGAGAGAAAGGGGTGTGCCTTTCTCATGCTCCCTGTTTTATAGTGCCTTTGCTCCACCCACAGCCTGCCCACAGCCCACCCCTTGGGTTCAAGGTGATTGGTGTTTTCCCTTTGACAGATTATCTCTGTCCACCAATGGCTCATCCTTGTCAGAGGGGTGGTATTAGTTGAGATAAGGGTCATTAAAATTCAGGTTGCCATGGAGCTTACTTACAGGGTAATGGCTGTGGGGGCTGGGCTGTTTGTTGGAACTGGGGTTTTGAAATTTGCCTTGGAACCAGAGTACAAGTAAAAACACCTAAAAAGGTACTAAAATACATCCAACACATCTTAAAACACTTGTAAAAGTATACAGTAAACACAGGAAAGATAACTCTTATGGTGTACAAGTGATTAATGGAACTTAATTTTTGGTACCTGGGCTGATAGGTTAATTTTAACATTCAATTTAAAAATATTTAACTCCAAATTAATTAATTAAAGCACTTAGTATGCAAAGACCAAGCACAAATAGGGATTTCATGTATGACAAGTCCCTCCTTTTTCTCTTATGCTCGCATCTTTGGTCTTTGCATTTAAGGGGAGGTGGATAGCTCTTCAGGGATAGATTCAAGCTCTTTAAAACTGTCCCACACTTGCTGGGCAATTTTTCTCTCCTTTCTGGTTTTCTTATTATTATTACTATTATTGATATACATAATCTTTTGAGCGAATGGTGGACGCTGCTGTTGTCCTTGAAGATCCTGGATCAGTGGCATGCTTTGGACGACAGTGGTGATTAGACGGATGAAACAAGGGATTAAACAAGGGAGAAAAATAAGTCCTGTAAGGGAAAGTCCAACAATAATTAAAGCTTTCTTCCACCATTGTCCTTGGAAAATATTTCCCCACCATTCAGAAGTGATCAAGGGCTGCCATTTCTGCACTGGAACATAGGCTAGTTTCCTGATGTTTTGGGTAATCTTGGTGATGGCTTCACCATGATCATCAATGTGGATGCAGCAGTCTGAGGTGTTAAACTTGCTGCATACTCCACCTTCTGCTAGTAAATAGTCCAATGCCAGCCGATTATGGTACACGGCTGCTCAAGTTTGCCCTTGCTGTGTGTTAAGCAGTTCAAGAGCAAGACAGGTTTCATTAGTGATTACCTCAATTAGTGCTTGCAGTCTGATGATCCGGTTTAGCATGTAGATGGGAGTTCGGTACCCCCAGATCCCATCCTGTGCCCATGTTGCAGGTCCATAAGTCTCTAGGATCCTCTCGGCTGGCCACTCTTCTTCTCCCCATCTCTGGGTCCCTCCTATTACATGTCTCTTAGTACGGGAAAGTTCATCATAAAGGGAGATTCCAAGGTGGGCTCCAGTGTTTTCCGCAAGTAGGAAGAAGTTTGGTTGAATGGCTCCAAGAGTGCAGCTCCCTTTCCAGCGAGGTGGTAAGTTGGAATAAGCTCGGTTACCACAGATCCAATAGAGGTCTTGTGGTGCTTCCCAGAAGTGGGGTTGTATACTTGCTGCTGTGATCCAGTACTTGGAAATTTGTGGCAGGACAGAGTATGGATTTCCTTGATCCCAGCACTGCCAGAGTTTTTTAACAGGATTCAAAATGCAATTTTTGTTTTTAACCTTTTCTGCAGACCAGAATACATCTGGTTCTTGGGGTATCCACCAGTGTTTTTGCCCATCAGTTACCAGGTACCTTTTGCATATTGTCTCACCAACTTCTTCTAAAAATTTTCTTCCTTTCCTCCAGATGCATTCTTCTCCAATAACAGTATTGCTTAGCAGCCAGGTTTCATTGTCATGTCGGGTTGTGGGGGAAAGATTACTCAGTCGGAGTAAATCGGGGGGTCCAAGACTGACTCCCCGCCAAGGCCAACTCTCCGATTCTAAAGTTCCTCCGCACACCCAGCAATTTGTTAAATTTAGCTGTTGTCCAATCCTTTCTGCCAGGTCAATAAATAAGATTTTCCTTGACATCAAAGGATTGTTTTCTTTTTGTTTTTCCTTTTCTTCTATGACCACCTCTTGGATCAGGTCAGTGTCATAGGTCTTTCTTTTTAACAAATCTTCTGTCTTGGTTATGTATCTAAAATTGAAACAGAGCCAATCGTCTTGGGAGGGGCACTCTCCCTTCTGCTTATGTATTTGGGTGCCAATGTTTTTGCCAATCCAATACCTGTGACCTTTTTCTGAGCAGATACTCAACCCTGTTATGTTGTAACAAGATGGATTAACATAAGTATGTGCTCGGAAAAAGTGTCGAATTTGGAATGAGCCTCCTTCTGCCTGATACACAGTCTTGTAACATTTGTTACAGCGGCTGTCGGCTGCTTGGGTGAAGGGAGGCCAGAGGACCCAGAGACAGATGACATTTAGTAGCAGGATGTTGCTCACTTTCCCCTTTAGGCATACCCGAGAGGAGCTGTCAGCATTTGGGTTGCCTCTGCTGGTGGGGCTTCTCATCTTTGCTTCTTTAGTCCTTTCTTTAGGCATCTCACCTTCAGATGGTTCTTCAGTGACCTCAGGCTTCTGGAAACTCATGGTTATTTTGGGGTTGGCCTTGTCAAAGATTAGAGTTATCGTGCCCATAATTTTGGAGTCTGATTGGACTGTTATTGGAAGAGAATGCTGGCTTCAAATGGAGCCTTACTATACAGTTGATGTGACAATATGGTTGTGTGAAGGCAGAATCTGTAAAAGGGAATAACAAAGAACAGAATTAACAGCAAAATATTTTCAACTTAGTTTAACAACTTGTAGCTAGCACTTATTACTGAGGTATAACTGGGGAAGAACTGGGAGTACGGGATTTTATTAACTTGGACTGAGGGATGCTGAGTGGAGCTTTCAAACAGGGTGTTTAGTTTGATGGTTTGTCTGGAGGTTTCTTTTCTTCAATTGGTGGTGTTACTGGACCCTTCACCTTCTTGACGTGCGTCCAGCCCTTTTCAAGTGTTCGGACAGCTGTTTCAGTGGTTAGCTGGACCTGAAATGGACCTTCCCAAGATGGGGTTAATGACTTTTCTTTACAGGATTTTATTAACACCCAGTCACCTGGATTGATGTGATGTAAATTAAAATCAAGTGGGGGAGTTTGTGGTAGAAAACCTCTTTCCCTTAGCAACTCCAGATTTTTGGCAATTATCTGTACATATTGTTGTACATTGGTGTTTCCACACTCTTTCACATTCAGCTCTTGTGGTGTAGCAAGGTAGGGCAATCCATACAACATCTCATATGGTGAACAACCCAAATCAGATCTTGGCTGCGTTCTAATTCTAAGAAGAGCAAGTGGAAGGCATTTTACCCAGGTCCATTTTGTTTCCAGCATTAATTTTGTGAGGGTGTTCTTGATTGTCTGGTTCATCCGTTCCACTCTCCCAGAGCTCTGTGGATGCCACGGGGTGTGTAATCTCCAATGTGTTCCTAATTGCTGAGCCAATTGTTGTACAATTTGGGAGGTAAAATGAGTACCTCGATCTGAATCTATGTGGTGGACTATCCCATAACGGGGGATAATTTGCTTGAGGATCACCTTACTCACTGTCTGGGCTGTTGCATTGACAGTTGGACTAGCTTCCACCCAGTGAGTAAGGTGATTAACGATTACCAATAGGTATTTCCACCTCTGGACAGGAGGCATTTCTGTAAAGTCAATTTGAATGTTTTGGAAAGGCCTGATTGCTAATTCAATTCCTCCGCCAGTGTTCTTTTTCATTACCTTTTTGTTAACTTTTTGACAGATTACACAGTCCCGGGTTATTTGGTTGGCTATTTCATAAACACCAGTGCATCCAAAGGTTCTGAGATAGTGATCCGCCAGAGCCTTTGAACCCCAATGATTGCTTTGGTGGATATTTTCTAGAATTTCTCAGGTTAAATTTTTTTTAAGATTTGGCGTTTATCTGGTAAATACCAGCGGCCTTGAGAATCCTCATTAGCACCAATTAAAACTAATTTTTGTTTTTCCTGATCAGTAAAAATGGGCGTGGGTAAAATGTTAGTTTGTGGAATAGTGTCAGATGTGGTGGTGTTAGTTGGAAGTTGGTTCACTTCCATGACTTTTACCTCTTCTTCCACTGCTGCTTCTTTTGCTGCCAAGTCTGCTAGGTTGCTCCCTCGAGCTTCTTTTGTGGTTCCTGATTGATGACCTGGAATATGCACCACTGAGATCACCTGAGGCAGTTGCAGTGCTTTTGGAATTTTTAGGATCAATTCCTTATGTAGGATATCTTTCCCTTTGGTGTTTAGGAACCCCCTTTCGGACCAGATTTTTCCAAAGGTGTGGACTACGCCATAAGCATATCTGGAGTCAGTGTAAATGGTCCCGATGCTTCCTGCTAGTCGGTGGAGTGCTTTTTCTAGGGCATAGAGCTCACAGACTTGAGCTGACCAGGTTGGTGGCAATTTGCCCTTTTCTAGCACACACATTTGGTGTCCATCGACCACTGAATAGCCAGAGCATCGTTTTCCATCCACCACTCGAGATGACCCGTCAATGAAGAGGATTGCCCCTTCATTGAGGGGGCAGTCCACCAGGTCCTCTCTGACTTTTGTTTGGATGTCAATTATCTCAATGCAATTGTGTTCAATTTCTTTTTCTGATGGGGTCCCATAAAGAAATTGAGCTGGATTTTGGTGTGTACACACAACTAGCCTCAGGTGGTCTGAGTGCATGAGAATGGCTTCATATTTGACTATTCTTGGGTCAGTTAACCACTCTGCAGCCCTGTGAGCTAAAATGGTTTTGATTGAGTGTGGTGTATGCACTGTCAAGTCTCCACCAAAAATGAGTTTTTGACTCTCCGAGACCAGAACGGCTGCTGCGGCGATGGACTGGATGCAGACGGGCCATCCTCTGGACACTGGATCTAGTAATTTGGAAAGAAAAGCAACTGGCTTCCTGACTCCACCCCACTCTTGAGTCAAGACGCCATAGGCAATTCCCTTCTCCACATTAACAAATAGATCGAAGGGCTTTTCTAGTGAAGGGAGGCTTAAAACAGGTGCTTTTGTTAATTTCTCTTTCAGATTTTGTAATTTTTGTGTGTCTGAATTAGTCCAATTAAAAGGTTCTTCTTCCATTAGTTTTTCATATAAAAATTTGGCAGATTGTGAATACTGATCAATCCACAGTCTGCAGTATCCAAATAGGCCTAATAATTGCCGAATTTCTCGTTTTGAAGTTGGAGGTGGTAAATTTAGGGTTCCTTCTACTCTTTCAGCACTGACATTTTTTGTGCCATGGCCAATTAGATGTCCCAAATACTTCACCTTCTGTAGCACAAATTGTAATTTAGGTTTTGACACCCTCAGCCCGTTCCTCCCTAGAAAATTCAGTAACTGAATTGTAGCAGTTCTTACCGTAGACTCCTGTTTCCCAGAGAGGAGCAGGTCGTCTACGTACTGAGTTACCTGAATCCCTTCGGGTGGAGAAAAGGAACTTAGCAAATCTTCTAGCGCTTGGCCAAAGAGTGTGGGTGCCTCGGTGTAACCTTGAGGCAGGCGAGTCCAGCACAGCTGCTGCTTCCGTCCAGTGTCTGGATCCTCCCAGGTAAATGCAAAGATGTCTCTGCAATGAGAATCTAGAGGACATGACCAGAAAGCATCTTTAAGGTCAATAACAGAGAACCAGGCATGTGCTGGGGGTACCCGGCTCAGGAGTGTATAGGGGTCCTGCACCAGTGGATACCTGGTTTGGACTCTCTTATTGACCTCACGCAGATCTTGTACAAGGCGGAATGACTTATCTGGTTTCTGGACAGCCAAAATTGGAGTGTTGTAACTGGATTTGCCGGTCTCAAGAATTCCATCTTGTAATAAGTCCAAGATAACAGGCTTCAGGCCCTTTCTTTTGTCCTTGGAGAGGGGATATTGTGGTACACGTACTGGCTGGCTATTTGGGAGCAACTCAATTGTTAGAGGTGTGATGTCCATTTTTCCCCGGTTGCCAGGTTTGGCCCACACTACCGGGTCAATGTGTTGCTCATCTACTAAAGATAAAACAAACAATTTAGTGGTCATTTTTCCACCTTGCGGTACCACCCCAACCCTCAGAGGTATTTGGAAGTCACGTCCTAAAAGATTGATCCCAGCTTGAGGCAGGTATAGCACATCCCCTGTATGGGTGTGTCCTTGTATGGAAAAGGTTACATTTTTAATTACAGGAACAGCAAAACTTTCACCATTAGCACCATATATATCTAATGTATTTTGAGAAATAAAACATCCTGGAGGTGTTTCAGTGACACAGGTTCTTTCAGCACCTGTGTCCACTAAAAACTCCACTTGCTGTCTCTGGGGTCCAACTTCTAATTTTATCAAGGGCTCTTTAAGATGTTTTTGCCCCAGAGAATAAAGCCCCTGACCCCTTCAGTTGTTCAAAATTTGTCCCTCCATTTGGAGGACTCCTTGGTCTCTCTGCTTCTTAAAACAGTACCAGTGCCCATGGCCTGGTTTATTACAGTATGTGCAAATTAACCTCTCAGGTCTTTGAACAATTGAGGTAGATTGTATATTGCAAGCGCAAACCTGTGGCTGTTGCTGAGGGCAAATTTGGGTTTGCTGTTGTGGGATGCCCCCTTGGAAAGTTCTTTGTGTAGGAGGGTTGTGGATTGGAGCACTAGTACTGTTATTCATTATTCGGCTTTTGGCCTTCATCCTCTCTTCATCCCTCCTAACAAAGACCTTTTGGGCTTCCTCCAGTAATTCATCTAGTTCCCTCTCTGGCCATTTTTCCAATTTTTCCAATTTTTTTCTGATGTCAGGCCAGGAGTGAAGCACAAAATGTACCTTTAGCATAGTTTTGCCTCCTTCACTGTCTAAATCAATGACAGAATAAAGTTGGATGTTACTCCTTAACCGAGCCATCCAAGCTGTTGGGGACTCATCCTTTTCCTGTTCCCCACAAAATGCCTTTTTCATATTATTAACTCGAGGAACAGCTTCTCTAATCCCTTTTATAATTAAATTTCTGTAGTCTTTCATGTTCCTCCTGCCCTCTTCTGAATTTGGGTTCCATTCAGGGTCTGTCAGTGGTAATTTTTGTTCTCCAATTGGGCCCTGATTAGAATTATTTTCTCTGTCCCAGACTGTCACTCCTGCGGCTCTAATCAGTTTTTGTTCCTCAATGGTGAATAAGGAGTGTAGGATGGATTGTATCTCTCCCCAATTATAAATATTAGGGCCGAGGAATTGATCAAATTGGTCAGCTAACCCAACGGGGTCAGCCATCAGGCTTTTCATTTCTTTTTTAAATTCTCGTACCTCAGATGAAGCTAGAGGTACAACTACATAACCAATTCCTCCTTGAGCATTTCCCATGGGTACCTCCCTAAGAGGTAAAATTTTAGACTCATGGGGAGTGCCAAGGCAGGTGGGACAGTCAGGTGTTTTAAATGATTTCTTTCTAGTGCAAGATGCTGGGCCATCCTGGCTAGAAGAAATCCTTTGTCCGGTTGTCTTTTTGTGAGAGCAGGAAGGAACAGAATTTTCTTTTTCACTTTCATTCTCAGTTTCTGAGTCCCTTTCAGTTGGGTGGCTTGATGAAGGAAGGACCCTTTCTTGTTCAATTTGGACCCTCCTTTCTGGAGGAGTTACCTAATCATTTGGCACTGGTCTTTTTCTTTAGTTAAAAGATTTTCTTCCCACTTTAGGAGCATTTGTCCTAATGGACTCTCTGGGAAGATTTTGTATTTCTTCAATAGGTCTTTCCTTTTGCTATTTGCTTGTCCCATTTTGTTACTGGGAAGCAAACAAGTAGCTTGTGCAGAAGAAATTTTTTTTTTTAATTAAATAAACCGAAGTATTTTATTATATAAAACAATTAGGATATTGTAGAAGGAGATAATATTACAAAATAACCTAAAATCAATACACTATCACAATAAAAAAATACAATGATAATAGATTTATAAGCATAAAATACAATACAACTAATGTAGAGAAAAGTAAGTAGGGATAATAGATGTATAAGGGAATTAATGATGGTAAATCTGTGGGAAAATTAAATATGGTAGGCTGGTGAGAAACAAATATGGTGCAAAAAAGTAACTTTAATTATAATAAGAATAATTAATGTGTATTTAAATTGTTTAAAGTATAACTGAAATTTAGATAGCTTTATATATATAAGGCTTAAAACTTAAGAAACAAGAGTTGTCTTTATTAGCAAAGGAGAGGTAAATTTAAAATATTTATAATCAAATTAAAGGAAAAAGATTATAATGAATAACACAAACAGTAATTCAAAATATCAAAGTGGTATCTTATGATTGAAGCAGATAAAGCAAATTACAACTATAATCCAATAACTCAAACAATCCAAACTAACAGAGAGTATAAAGGTGCTAGATAGCACTGACCACAAGAGTGCAGCTAAAACAAGTTCACACAAGCACTTAGAACAACAAAAGGGTGCAGTTCAAATTAAAAGGACACAAAATGGCGGGCTCCCACGCCGAAATTCAAAAATACAAAATGGCGGGTGCCCACGCCAAAATTCGAAATTTCAAAATGGCGGCCGCCCACGCCAAAATTCAAAAATACAAAATGGTGGGCGCCCTTGCCGAAATTCAAAATTTCAAAATGGCGGCAGCCCCGGCCGAAAAGAAAAAGTAGGGGGGTTTAAAATGAGGTTTCTCCTCGGTCCTAGACCCGAGGAGACTGAGACACTAATAAAACTGAATTTGGAGCTGCGCACACCCCTAAAACGTGGAAACCTCCCCCCAGAAAGGCTGACCACCACACTCGATCTTCCCCTCTGTGTCTCTAAAAGGGTGATCCCTCGTGGTGCCCTTAAAAATGAATCCTTTCAAGCACACTCACACACACACTGGGGGCGGCCAACCCCCACACACACACACTCTCACAAAGGAATTCCACTCGGAGGTTCCCCAAAAACTAGTAGCCCTTAAAAAAAGGGTAAGTCCCTAACTAAATTCTCTTTAAGAAGGGTTCAAGCCTTACCACAAAGTCCTTCTCCACCGGAGGTGTCCTTTCTCCACTGCAGTAATCCTTGTGGGAGCCCAGAAAATCCAAGGAAAAAAACAAAAAAAAAATCGCAAAAATAGTAAAATTAACCAAAATACCTGAATTTTAGGGCAAAAATAGGATCCCGGACGAGGTCCCCAAAAGAGTTGTGAGAAATAAGACAACTCTTAGTTAAAAATTAAAACAATTTATTAAAAACGGAAAAGTGAAAAAAATTAAAAATTTGGGATCCTATGGCTCGGTAGATGGTATGCCCCAGGAGTGCAGGGATTTTTGATCTTCTGGCTGAAACAGCACTGGACCTCAGGTAGAAAAAAAGGGCTTGCAGTGCTAGGCTGGCCTTTGGCTGGCCCAAAAGCCAAAAACAAATTACTAAAAGTTCCTTGATAGGAATACGCCTTCCCAGCACTGAACTCCACCTCAGCAAGGCTGGAGAGAAAGGGGTGTGCCTTTCTCATGCTCCCTGTTTTATAGTGCCTTTGCTCCACCCACAGCCTGCCCACAGCCCACCCCTTGGGTTCAAGGTGATTGGTGTTTTCCCTTTGACAGATTATCTCTGTCCACCAATGGCTCATCCTTGTCAGAGGGGTGGTATTAGTTGAGATAAGGGTCATTAAAATTCAGGTTGCCATGGAGCTTACTTACAGGGTAATGGCTGTGGGGGCTGGGCTGTTTGTTGGAACTGGGGTTTTGAAATTTGCCTTGGAACCAGAGTACAAGTAAAAACACCTAAAAAGGTACTAAAATACATCCAACACATCTTAAAACACTTGTAAAAGTATACAGTAAACACAGGAAAGATAACTCTTATGGTGTACAAGTGATTAATGGAACTTAATTTTTGGTACCTGGGCTGATAGGTTAATTTTAACATTCAATTTAAAAATATTTAACTCCAAATTAATTAATTAAAGCACTTAATATGCAAAGACCAAGCACAAATAGGGATTTCATGTATGACATTGTGGCAGCCAATTCATTCATTAGTACTTCTGAATCAATACTATTTAAGTTTCCCAATCCTGTTCCCACAACACCAGTTATGTCTCTTTGCGTTTGTTTCTTAGAAGGGTTTGGCTTCCGCAACCAGGTTGTCCACCCCTCAAAGGAAGTTTGCAGAAAAGGAAAACAAGCTGGCTGAATTTCTGAGACATTGTTTTTCATCAGCAATTTGACTTGTTTAAGGGACCATGCCGGATTAAACAATATTTGTTGTTGGCCTGTTTTCCTAATT
The DNA here is from genome assembly GCF_041296385.1 of Aphelocoma coerulescens. Classification (NCBI taxonomy): domain Eukaryota; kingdom Metazoa; phylum Chordata; class Aves; order Passeriformes; family Corvidae; genus Aphelocoma; species Aphelocoma coerulescens. The sequence continues at coordinate 584,153 of NW_027184084.1, read as the reverse complement.
ATATATGGTCCAATTTCAAAAATTCTGTGGCTTAGCATAACCGGTGCTTGGGTGGTAGGTATTACAACATCGACTTCGAGTTACCCCCAGTATTTTGTATTGTTTCTACCACACATGACTTTATGGGAAAATTGTACAGCAGTTAAGTTTAGCCAACAATCTTGATTTTGAATTTCACAAAATAAAACATGGCCGTGAGGTCCAGTGTTATAACTGTGTATAGGTTCAGTAAAAAATTCAGCAATTAATCTACATTGTATTGTAACATCATCACCTCCGGTTACCATAAAGGGTGGAAAAACATTATTCTTGTCATCTAACACAAGGGGGGTGCTTATACCATGGTATGTGACTACTGCACTGAGTATGGGCTTTGCTACGGCGTTTCTTTTGAATTTATAAGTCAAACCTTTCAGACTTGGCTGATCTGCTGGGTTATTTCGCCAATTGCATGTTACATAGGTTGGTTTGGTTAAAGTAAAGTTATACCAGCTGTCAGTTGGTTTGTTTTCACAAAGCTTTGTGATTTCAACATTGTTGGTACTGGGGTCCAAGATGTAGTTACCGACATTCTTCTGACAACGACACAGGACGAAGGGGGTTTGTTTGTCACACATCCACTCTGTTGTAGGGCAGAGTTTGGCTGTAATGTTAGGGTGCAAATCGCTTTTCCCATCTGGTTTTAGAAAATTTCCGGCGATTGCAATTGTGGAAGCTTTCTTGTAAAGAGATCCTTCTACTTTTCTGCATCGTACCTTAATTTCTTCACCAATTGTTCCTTTTAGGATTCTAGTCCAATCCTTCAAGTCCCATCCCCATTCACTTGGACGCTATACCTCAGAGTCGTGCAGTACTACAGTCGCTAGGTTAAGGCAACGATCTTTGGGATAGGATCCTAGAGCACTAGGATACCTAATGGTAGCTTCAGACCATTGCCACTCAGCTGGTTTTTGGCCATGGTGTTGTGGTGTGCAGAAAAGTATCACTAGTTTTATCATGGTTTATGTGGTCTTCATGTCCCTCGGAGTTCCTCTGTGAAAAGTAAACACAACAGAGTCTGCCACCAAGAGGCAGAAAGGTAGAATGATGGAGTTATCCAGTGTATACGTATCTGATGCTCTCTCCCTAGGGCATCAGAGGTTACCCATGCATATTTATTCAGAGGGGTTTTTAGCACTAGTGGTACTTCTCATACAGTAGGGAGGTCTACCAAAACAGGTTGTCCAGGGTGGTGTGCAGGATTCTTAGAATCATTTGTTCCCTGTACTGAGGGAATTATGCTTGGAGCTGTTGAGCAAAAGGCAGTGATTTTTGGACACCCGTTTGCCCCCCATCTATCATTCACACCTTTCACAGCTTCCCATAGCTGAGCATCCCAATTTCCCTCCTGTGGTTTCAAAAGTCGTTTCAAGAGACCATTGGTCCTTTCTACAATCCCATTAGATTGAGGGCAGTAGGGGATGTGAAAAGTCCATTTAATCCCTTCACCTTTTGCCCAGTCCTGTACAACTTTGGCAGTAAAGTGAGACCCATTATCAGATTGAATTTCTTGTGGTTTTGGGAAAGTTCCAAGCCATCCCTGCAATGCTTTAACAGTATTATCTCCTGTAGCTCTTTTAAAGGCATCGGCCTGGACTAACCCAGATATAATCTGTACTCCTACCAGCACAAAGTGTTTACCTCCTGACTCTCTAAAGGGGGCAATATAATCTACCTGCCACGCGTCCCATAAGCCTTTACCCTTTCTTAAATGCAGAGGGTCATCTTCCAAAGGGTGTCTTTCTAGCCATCTGCAGCATTGTTCACAGGCTGATATGCATGTTTTACACATTTCTCTGGTAACAGGCCAACCACGAGCAAGGGCTTCTTTGTACAAATCTTTTGCACCTGTGTGTTGCCTTTTTACATGCAACCATTCTAATAAGTGCTCCCAGTCCTCTGTATTTTGATCTTTTTTTCACAGGACTTAGTCTTGCTAATTTATCAGTTTTATTGTTCCACTCTCCTGCTGGATTTCCATCTATCTGGTGAGAGGCTACCCACCCCACGGCAAAATTCCCTTGACTTGCAATAATTAGAATTTCTTGCCACTTTTCCTTTTGCCACACTGGGATTCTGTTAACTTCCCAATCATTTTGCTGCCAAAAAGGAAGCCACTCAGTACATCCCTTAAACACAGCATAGGAATCAGTGTAGATACAGACAAGAGTATTATTCTGGACCTCTCGGAAAACACTCCAAACAGCTATCAGCTTGCCAACTTGGGTGCTGCCTTCCCCCTCTGTGATAATTCGTTCACCTGAGGAGGTGTGGAGGGCTACAGCCTTATATTTCGACACCTTTCCTTCTCGCTTGGCAGAAGCATCCATAAACCAAGAATCTGCTGATTGTTCGGGGAAAAAAGGAGGGGTTACTTTAATGACTGAGGCAGGTTTGTCTTGGCTGCTACCCAAGTTTTCAGTTTCTTGGATTGCCAGATTTTTTACAGCTCCTTCAGTTATTGAGAAAACGTTACAATAATGTTCAATCTGAGCATACCACTTTCTTACTGAGGCCCTCTGGGCCACCCCATCAGGTGAGGGGGGGTCCCAGTAGAGACTGTCTTAATAACTTTGAAAGGGCCTCTCAAAACAATTGGTTGTTGTCGTGCAATCTTCTCCACTTCTATGAGAGCTAAGCTAACCACAAACAATCCTTTTTCCCAGGTAGTGTATCTTTTTTCAGCATCTTTGAAGCCACGGGAGTAAAAACCAACAGGCCTCGTCGGACCCTCAGGACCCCGCTGCCATATGTGTACTGACAACCCTGAGGAGGCAAATCCCCATTCCACCTGGAAAGGATCTGTAGGATGAATAGGGCCCAGGGCTTGGTGAGCTGTTGCCTCAAAAACCAACAATTGCAATGCTTCTTCCTGAGAAGCAGTCCATTCCCATTTTATCCCTTTTCTCAAGAAGTTATAAAGAGGTCTGGCAATTATGGAAACATCTGGGATGTGTTTTCTTCAGAACACTAATAATCCTACTGATAATCCTAAAGCATGTTGGAGATCTTTTTTGGATTCAGGCATTTTAATCTGAAGAGGTTAGGGTATCAGGTGGGATACATGTCATACCTCCCCTCCACCAAATTCCCAAAAATTTCACTTCATGTGAAGGGTTTTGGATTTTTTCTGAGGGAATTTGCAGATCAAGGCTTTTTAAGTGGGAGATTATTTTCTGTTGGGTATCTCTCACTTCTTCTATTTCATCTCCTCCCACAAGGATATCATTAATGTATTGATAAACAGCTACATTGTCAGCTTTGGGTATTTTTTCTAACTCTTGGGCCAAAGCGTGATGAGTCAGGGTGGGGAATGTTTGTACCCTTGGGGAAGCCTAGTGAAAGTGTATTGCTGTCCTTCCCATGTGAAAGCAAAACAGTCCATATCTTCTGGCTGTAAAGGTATCATAAAAAACATGTCTTTGACATCTATAGTTGCCATGATTGAATGAGCCTTTTCTTGAATCAATGTTATTAATTCTGCCAGATTTGGGACTGCTGCTGTAAGAGGGTCTGTGTTAGCATTTAGCCTGTGAAAATCTATTGTCAGCCTCCGCTTCCCATTAGGCTTTCGCACTGGCCACACCGGAGAATTGAAAGGAGAATGTACTCATTCTTAATTAATTAATTAATTAATACTTAATTATTACTCCTTGTTCTTGCAGCTCCTGTATCACTGGTTTGGTACCCTCTTTGGCACCCAGGGGGATGGGGTATTGTTTCACATTAATTACTTTGCTGAATGGTAGGGAGGGTGCGGCTTGGAGCAGTCTGATGTTAAAACATGGCATGCCAAAAGACCACAAAAGACCCTCTGAGTCCTCCCACTGCCTCCCAGCAAGGGCATTCATCCCTAATAAATTGGTTGGAATATCTCCAATCACCATATTAATAGAAAGTTGGTTTTCTTCTCCAGGCAAAGTGAGCTTGACTAAGGCCACATTCATAGATTCTGTTGTTCCCAAGGCATTTAAAACACAGTATCAGTTCTTTGTTGGAACAATTCCACACCTCCCGGCATCTTTCGCTGTCAGTGCAGAAATTTGTGCCCCAGTGTCAATCAGAAAAGTTGCAGGTGCCCGTTTAGGGCCTGTAATAGCTGTGATCATTATATCTCCTGTTTTATTTTTAGTGAGCATTCTCAGGTATACCCATGCTCTGTTTCTTCGCCCACCTGTAAGAAATGGAGAAACTAGTTTCCCTGGTTTTGAGGAAGAAGTTGCTTTGGCTCACTGCATGGACTTTGAGGAGGAGGTTGCTTTGGCTCACTGCCTAGATTCTGAGAGAGGAGGGGTGCACTGGGTTGAACTGACGGATTAGGTAGAATGGGTTTTTGGCAGTGCCAGTTAGACACTACCTTACTCAATTTATCAAGGGGTAAGCCATCCATAACATCTCTGGGGACCCCCTTTTTGATACCTAATAACCACCAATGCTGACGGTTAGGGATCTGTTTTACATTCTCTGGCTTTTCGCTATGAGGAGCCCTAATGTACCTGACACCTTTTGTTTTTTCTGATTTTTCCTCTGGGGTTTTTATAGGTCCATATTTTCTACTGTAATTAATCGGATCTTCTGCAACCTCACTCTATGTGCAAACTTTGCGATCACCGGCAGGTGAATTCGATTGTTAACCTGACGGCTGAGAGGGGGTTGAGTATGGAGTAAAACCAGGATCAGTAGATCCAGTTTGGTCGCTGGGGTTTCCAAGGAATCTATCCAGCCTCTCTACAGGACCTACAGACGCTATGGTTTTTTGAAGGACAATTGCTGCAGGTTTGAGTGATTCTGGAAGGCCTCGAATTAAAGGGGTCATCAGTTCAGGCTTCAAAGGTAATTGCATGGGGGATTCATATCCAGGAGTTAATTTCCTTTCATGTATCATTTGCAGACAGGCACCTGTGGATGGTATCTTTTCAGCTTTAAACCGGCTAGCGCTTGTATTTCAATGCCTTAGAAAGCCTCGAGCAACCCAGAGAGGCAGCACAGGCGATCTAGCACTTTAATAGCTCTAAAATCGGTACCTGTATCAGCTGCAGAGTAAATACCATCAGCAGAAGCAAAGAGGGAGAAATATAGCTCCCTGGCCGCTCAATTCCCTGCAGTTAGAAGCCTTAAAAAAGGAGAGAGACAACTACAGATGTTCACAGGAAAAGCTGAGCCGAGAGAGCGGACCCTCCCCTCGACCATCTTTTATTCGGAGAAGGGGGAAGGGGAGGACTGGGGGCGGACCCGGGGTTAGCGGCCAATCAGACACTGCTGAAGAGTTTGAGTGACATTGGTTTTGCCCGCGCTTCGAACAAAGGAGCTCGGAGCATGTGGCAGGAGCACGTGTCTTTGGGAGGGGGAGGGGAAGCTCAGAACAGGCAGCAACAGGCACCTTTGTGGACACTTTCTAGAAGTTGTTTGGGGTTACCAACTATAGCTAAAGGGTCTCCCTTTTCTAAATGAGTCCCCCGGCCCAGAAAGCTGTGTTGAGTCAGGGACCATGTGTTACGTTTGTCTCCTGTTGTTAAGAAAACTCCATGTCCCCAATATCCACTGGCCTCCTGTTCAGTTAATTGAATTTGGTCTCCTCCAGTGAGAGACACTCAGAAGACATATTCCGACTTAGATTCGTACTCTTTTTTTAACTTAGCCAATTCAGTAGCAGTGTATGGTATTTGTTTAGTGGTGATATGCAGTTCAAAATCTTCATCACTGATATAATTATATTCTGTTTTAATTAGAGGTCTCATACGAGGGCAGCAGTTTTCCCCACAATTTTTCACTAGCACTAGCTCTTTCTGGGGGTATATTTGGTTAATGTGAGGAGTTTCCTTTTTCTCTGTCTCTTTTGGTGACTCAGCATTCTTTGGATTCTTAAAATATTCCTCTTTTAAAGCAGCCTGCAGCAAATGATTTTCATTCCTTTCTTCATCTAATTGTTTCTGTAAAATTTCCACTAGGTTTTGAAGGGAATCTATGATTGCTTTCTCTTCACTACATCACTTAAAACGGTGATCTATAGCTGCCATAAGGCATGCTCCTGAAACAGAGCAGATTATGTCTTTATTTTGGCCAAATTTAAATTTTGTCTCATGTTGTAGAGGACATACTCTATCAGTCACACTCTCCAAATTAAACCAGTTATTTTGAGCCCATTCTTCCCCTCCCAGAGAGGGCCAGGCATTATGTTTTGCTAGCAGAGCATAAAATGCAGCTTTATCTTTTGCACTGGGGTTTTCAGTCATTTTATGAAGGGATCAAAACCACTACAGGGAGGTAAAACTTAATTACACACTGTGACACACACAGCTTCGCTGTGTCTCCCTTCGCTTCCCTGGGTGGGTGAAGAGACCAAAATATGCCTGGGAGGTACTCCTTAAGTTACTTATGTTTGTCTCTTCACTACACCAAGCAGTCCAAATTCACACACAACCAAAACGGTTCCCCCTTTTACACTAAGAGATCTTTTGTGGAAAATCTGAAGACAGAGCCCTCAGCTGAGTATGGGGTGATTTTTACCTAGGCGTGTCCAGTTTGTGGGAAATTCGAGTGACCCCCTTTGCTTTCTAGACACCGCTCAACCTTTTTGGGGTGTCAGGCTAGGTGCGGCTAGAGTGAAACTTCCTTCCCCTATTACAGACTACACACAACCTTGCAACCTCTTCTGTCTGTCAGATATCCTGTCTGTGATGCCAGTTTAATGTCACAATCCGCTAATACAAGCGAGAGTCATGATGGTTCGTTTATAGATCTCAGAGTGCAAAAGGACACAAGGGATTTCAGTTTTAATCAGAACAGTGCACCTTTATTAAGTGCCCACAACATGGTAATGCGATAGAGGAGAGAAACAGAGAGAGAGATAAGGAAAACAAAGTAAAAGGGTAGAGAGGAAGAAAAGGGGGGGAAAATAGCTACCAATGGATGAGACCAAGTCCTCGTGGTCTTCGGCCAATAGATTTGTCTTCTTTCCGTGGGGAGATCTCATCTCAGTTATTTTAGAAAGTCCCTTTATAGTCCTTTTCAGAAGTGAGGGGCAACTGGCCGAGAGGTGGGGAAATCTACAGCCATTGTTATGAGGCCCGTTGCTTTGGGAAACAGGTACAGGACAGGTGTACAGGACAGGTCATTCCTTTCTGCTTCAGCGCAGTCCTTCCCGCCTGGGCAGCAAGAATGGCACAGTCCACTGTGACCTGCACTAATTTTCCTCAGGAATGTGTACCAGCTCCCAGCAGGCTCACTGTAGCGGGTTCACTTCATAACCGGGCAGAAACACCAATTTAGTGTAGTGGTTTGGTCTAAAATACTCATTACCGTTTATCTTCTGTGAGATAAGAATTAGGAGAAATGCAAAGCAGGCACCAAACTTGAAAGAATATAAAGAAGTTTATTAACAGACCTAAAAGAGGGAAAAAAAAATTATACCATACCTTCAGAGCTCTCCTCCTCCCCCCACCTTCCTCCCTTCTCCCACTGACAGTGTAAAAAAGACAACCCTTAAGATGTTCAGTCTGTTTACCACTTCCATAATAACCTTGTTCAGTCCATTTAGAAAGAAGAGTCTCTCTTGCTCATGCTATGAAAACATTATCACAACAAGACAGCCACCCACTTCCAAATATTGTTCAGTCCATTTAGGAAGAGGAGTCTCTCTGCTCGCATGCGAGTCCCTTCCCCCGACTTGCAGCTTTTCCCGCAACTGCTTTCGAGGGTCCACTCTTGAAGTTTTTGGGGTACAATTTTAAGGTTGAGCCGTTCAGAAACAAAAAAACAGAGGCCCTTCTCCTTCCCTGGGAGCAAAGGGTCTTCCTCATCTGTTGGGAATTATTAAAGGATCAGGGGCATGGATCATTGATAGAATTATGGGATCAATAAAAGAACTATACAAGCAATAGGCCTGCAAGCAAAAGGCCTGTGTGTGAGAAAAACTCTCCATGAGAAAATACCTGTGTGAAAAAAACAGGGCTGGGAACAAAAAGGGAGTTTTGAAGATTTACAGCTGTGTAGATAAGACTCGGAGAAGGGGAGGTGAACTCTGAATTCTTTTAATCATAACATAACTGTAGAAGCTTGCCAATGTAAGTCCAATTATGTAGAAGTAGAAATGCGCTTTTATAGGTTTTAAGCCATTTGAGAGTTAACGAGCTGGTATACTATATAAGTGCCTCTGGATTGCTAATAAAGGGAGCTTGCTCTTATCAACCACATTGGTTTTGAACTGCAATTTCTCCCCCCACCGGAGTTCACGGACCCTTTTCAATTCCGAAACTCATCTTCATCTTTAGGACTATCTCTGGGAGCATCTCTAGGAATTGAGGTTTCTCCTTTCCCATTTGGAGCAAAAGTCCTCATCTGGCCCATCTCTCCCTGTCCAAGCTTCTCATGAAATTACAGCTGCATCAGCATCTGCCTATCTCAGCACAGGTGCTTTTGCTTACGAGTTGAACACTCCACCCCCCATATCTTAATGAAATTACAACGGGATACTCTGATATATCATAGCTTCACAACAGAATTTCATCTTTAAGCATCTCCTCTTTCTCTTCCCTCAGGTTTTCAGCTCTTCACAGCAATAAAAGGGTTAATCTCACCTCAGCCTTGCAGCTTTGCAGCTGGAATGTTGAATGTTGCTTATTGCAGTGGAGAGGGGGGAGAGCCAAGCCGCTCCGGCTGCCCACGGCAAAGCAGTGGGGTGGGGGTGGGGGGGGGGTCCACAGCTGGAACAGGTCCATCGGCTCCAGGATGGCTGTGGCCTGGCCTGGCCTGGCCCGAGCAGGGCCTGGCCCATCCCGAAGCCCCCGCACGGGCCCACAGCCTCCTGTCCCAACACCGGAAACAAGAGAGAGAAAGCTGGAGGGAATTTGTCTATTCTTAAGTGTGTATCACAGAGGCAGTCACAATTTTAAGTGGCTTAAAGAATTGTCCATATTCAAACTGGCCAGCTGATAGGTTCTATCAGGTCCCAGAGGAAGCTGTAAGCACCCCTTAGCAAGGACATCCCTTCTGGGACTATCCTTGCTAACCTATGACACACACCTGCAGGCAACACTTGGCAGACTTCCCACCTCAGCCAGGCCAGGACTCCTGTGTTCAGTCTCTGTCCTTGGCGATGATTGTGAGGCAGATGAGGGATCTTCGGACCGTCTCTTACAAGTACACAGAGTCCTTTCCCTCAGTTTCTGCAAAAGTAGCTTTGAAATTTGCATCCAAACTTCAGGGAAAAATCCTACATGTTTCCAGGGTGTGTGTAGGAGATTTCTGCCTCTGTGAAAGTTTGTGTAGCTTTTATAGTTTGTAAAGTGAAGTGTCTGTCAGTCAGAAATTCCAGCTTATCTCCCCACATCTTGTTCTCAAGGCAAGTTTCCCTTGTCAGCAGGGGTGTTTATTGCATCCCATCTCTCTCTGGTGTCAGAGAACTCCTTTACCGGATGCCTATCCGGCCTGGGTTAACTCATCCATTCATGTGAGGGGGAGAACGCCTGGAACTATAGCACCAGTTGTTGGACAGAACAGATAAGCTCTTCTGTGGTAGGGGAGAAGTCCTGCCACAAACTGGGATCCCTGTCCTGGGATGTGGTCCTGGAATTGGGAGAACCCAGGAAACTCTCAGCCGCTGGCGAGTGTAAGGGATAGATACCTTTTTAAAGAAGACCTCCATGTGCAACAAGGAAAATGGAGCACAATGGAACAAGGTATCCCATGCCTAAGAGAATTGGCTGTGCTGGAAATCATTTTTTTGTAAGACAAGAGATTTCCTAAGAGCCCAGACAGTGTCCAGTGCACATCGCAAATGTGGTTGAAATTTGCATGTCTTGGACCAGAGATATACCCCTGCTACTTAGTGTTGCTGCAATGGAGGGAAGGAGAGGACAAGGTGGGTGTATTGGTCAACAAACTAAGAATTTAGGAGGACACTGTCAGCACCCCATTATGCACCCACGTCTCATCTGTGGAAACAAAGCTGGCAGAGCATATCCAGAGCTTGGAAGAGAAAATTGAAGAGGGCCACCAGAAACTGAGAAAGAAGCTTAAGGAAGGAATTTCCCACATCTTGCCAGAACCGACAAGAGTCTCTGCCATTAGGAGCAGACATTCACCAGCCAAGGAGAGAGGATACACTCTGTTACAGTGGGGATACAGTAACACGCCTATATCAAACCAGGAGTCCCGTGGAAAAGAAATATATATGGACGGATTCTTGATAGATGTTTCAGAGATGTTTATTTCCCCAGCCACATGGCCGGGCTCTGCCGAGGAACTGCTGCAGTCACTGGGGCCCGAGGGTCCCTGCCCGCGCAGGAAACACAAACCAACCAATGGGGAATGAGGCTGACCAGGGGCAGGGAAACCCCGTGCCTCCCCTCAAGGCTACATGGCAGGGGGAGGAGACCCCGACATTTCACCTGTTTTATTTTAATAAAAGGAGAATTAAGACAACTGGATAAACATAACAAGAACAGTTTCAAAACAAAACAAGCCACCCTCCTGAGTCTTTAGATGTCCAAACAGATTTTCTGGAACATCTTAAGGCTGACAGAAGGGAGACAGAACTCTCTGAGCATGCTTTGTGGGGAAACTGAGGCAGGAGAGGGTTTAATTTCTTCCCTCCCCCTTTTCATCCCCCACTCGGCATTGGAAAGGGATTTTTGGGGAAACAATTATCAAAGGTATGGTTTTGTGAGGGAAACCATGGATGGAAAAACGGATTGGGAATACACTGGGGGTAATAGGACATAGGATAAAAGGGAAAGGTGGGATTAGGAAAGGGAGACTGTAGGGGGGCTTACAATGGAGATATTGTCTAACATGACTATGATTTTTAGCATATATACTGCCTTTCACAGGAACACCATCAGGCCCAGTGACCTGCGATGCTTGTAACCCTTTTCTACCTTGTATAATTTTGAATTCTACCACCTCTCCATCTCCCAAGCTTGGAATGCATTTTTCAGGGTTATTCTTTTTAATAGCAGTTCTATGCACGAATATGTCTTGCTGGTTGTCACACCTTGTTATAAAACCATAATTTTGTTTAACATTATACCATTTCACTATCCCTAATATCTTAGCTACTATGGTCTTTTCCTTTTTCCGAGTGGCTGCTGTTTTCTGTCTTGCTGCGTCTTTGCTCTCTCTTTCGGTCGCTCCCGTGTTGGAACTGTCGGGGCTGCTGGGGCCGCCGGAGCTGCTCATGCCTGCCCGCTTTTCCTGGGGTCGCGTTCGGGGCCGCGTGGGCCGGGCCGGGCCGTGCCGCTCAGTTCTCCGTGCATCACCTCCTCTGGCCGCAGCTTCGCTGCCGCTGCCAGGCGCTGCATCTCAGCCGGGTCCCCGAGCGATGACCCCCCCGCACTCTGCTCCAGCACGCGTTTCGGCTGGGCGCGGCTCTGCGTGCCGCCCCTCTCGGTCGGGCTCTCACAGGGCTTGCTCCACCACGCGCTGTGCAGGGCTGGGCAGGCACTGCCAGGCCACGCCGCTCCCGCCGCTCCCCGCTCCGCCACCGACACTGCAGCTCGCGTGGCTCTGCCCGCGCGCGGGAATTGCCTCGCTGCTGCTCGCAGAGCGCTCGGTGCACGTGGCTGGGGTCGCATGGTCCCTGAGCCAGGCTTCCCTTCACCAGGACACAGCTGACATTGCTCAACAGTCTCGGTAATTAAGTAATATTCACGAAAATATTCTTCCATCTGCATATATTTTGACTCAAATATTAACTGGGTCCAAACGGCCTTCCAAAAGCCCTTGGTAAGAATTAAATCCCAAGAAACATAGAAAAAGTTCTTAAACAACCATGCCAGGAAGTGTTTCAGTTCTTTTTGAGCTTGAATCAAGCTAAAACTTACAAATCGTTGTTCACGAATCATTTTAAGTTTAAGATAAATGTCCATATGCGGCTCTGAAAGCCAAGAGTCTTCCCACGGTTCCTCCATAGTTTAGATATGGAATAGCAAAACAAAACCAAGAAGAGGCATCCAAAGTTTCCAGGGTTTACTCACACAAATCAGTAGCTTAGGGATCGGGGATCGTTCTGCTCACAATTTTCCCACCATTTTTGTTACAGTGGGGATACAGTAACACGCCTATATCAAACCAGGTGTCCCGTGGAAAAGAAATATATATAGACGGATTCTTGATAGATGTTTCAGAGATGTTTATTTCCCCAGCCACATGGCCGGGCTCTGCCGAGGAACTGCTGCAGTTACGGGGGCCTGAGGGTCCCTGCCTGCGCAGGAAACACAAACCAACCAATGGGGAATGAGGCTGACCAGGGGCAGGGAAACCCCGTGCCTCCCCTCAAGGCTACATGGCGGGGGGAGGAGACCCCGACAACACTCTACAAGGTAACCTTTGGTTTTTCCTTCAGGAACATAGAGAAGACATGAGGAAGTAGGAAGAAAAACCCACCTCCTCCTTAGCAGCCTGGGTACGTGAATTGGAAAGAGAAACATCTACCACAAGAACCTCATCTAGGGTCAGCGCTGCTCTCGTCTCTCGTGGACAGAACTCCAGACAGTATAGGAATGATAATATGACCGATTGTCTTGAAGGGACCTCAGGAACATATTTACAGGAGGAGAGCAATGTGTACCATGACCAGGAATAGAGGGGCCCTGCCTCTAGCCAGATAAAGGAAAGGGACAATTGGATCTATTGGACTGTGTGGATCTGATGGCTTGGCACATCTGACCCACAAAGATATGCTGCTTTGGTTGACACAGGTGCTCAATGTACCCTGATGCCCTCAAGGTACATGGGACCCAAATCCATTTCTATTTCTGTGGTGGCAGGGGGATTCCAGCAGCTGACCGTACTGGAAGCTGAAGTGAGCTTGACTGGGAAGGAGTGGCAGAAACACCCCATTGTGACTGGTCCAGAGGCCCCATGTATCCTCGGCATAGACTATCTTAGGAGTGGGTATTTCAAAGACCCAAGAGGACATTGCTGGGCTTTTGGGATAGCTGATGTGAAGACAGAGGAAATCAGACAACTGAATACTCTGGTCTCTTAGATGACCCCTCTGCTGTGGGACTGCTGAGAGTTGAAGAACAGGTACCAATCGCCACAGAAACAGTGCACCATCAGCAATACCGCACTGACTGAGACTCTGTGATTCCCATCCATAAGATGATTCATGAACTGGAGAGCCAAGGGGTAGTCAGCAAGGCTTGTTCACCCTTTAACAGCCCTATATGGCCAATGCCTAAGTCCAGTGGAGAATGGAGACTGACGATGGATTACCATGGCCTGAATGAAGTCACTCCACCACTGAGTGATGCGATGCGAGTGGGAGGGGTGGAAAGAGCATCACGTGCATCCCAATCGTGTTCTTGTTGGAGCAGCTCTGGGGGGTGCCGCCCAAACGCACTTGGACACACTCTGACACATCGCAGTTGATGGTTACTTGCAGCCACTCACATACACAGAGCGGAATAGCTTCTGCAGCATTGCCGGGGACAAAGAGGTGGGAGGGGTCCTTTGTATGGAGTTCCAAGGGGTTTATTGGGGTCCCTGCTCAAAGGGATCCAGGGACAAAGAACACAGAACACCGAGGGGTCCGGGGTTTTATCCAGAGCGGCACCAGGGGCGGGAAGAACATCAGGGACTTATCATCTAGGGGCCAAGGGGTGGAGAGCACGTGGGGTGACAGAACAGGGACCACTGAGGAAGGTGAGGGGTGGAAGAAAGGAACTGAGAACCAGTGGGGTATCAAGGAAAGGAGAACTATCTAGAACATGGACTTAAAAGGGGTAAAAGGAGGTGGTCTTTGACCTCTGAGCCTGCCCACCAACGGACCTCCACTGTTTTGGGGCTCTGTGGCTCCTTGGTCATTCCTGCCGTGGACTCAACCACTGCAACAACTGAGTGATGCTGCACCAGATATGCTCAAGCTTCAGTATGAGCTGGAGTCCAAGGCCACAAAGTGGTATGCAACCATTATATTGCCAATGCCTTTTTCTCCATTCCTTTGGCAGCAGAGTGCAGGCCCCAGTTTGCCGATGAATCACGCCGCAACCAGGCCAGGAGACACTTCAGAGACAGAGTCAGAGAAGTGGGTATTTGCTTTATTCGTCGCGCTGGGTGTGCACACAGACCGGTGCTCTCTACAACACAGTATTAAGGGTTAAATTATGAATATTCATCACATTCCTTGGGACAGGTGTGGTTATACAAATTATTTCTCGTAAGTCATTAGCATACGGGCCACGCATGCGCTGTGTGTCCTGGTGGTCGCACTGGAGGAAGACGTCTCCTCTTCCTCTGGGGTCTTTTCTGATGAAGGCCAGTAGTCATCCTCTCAGTGAACTTTTCACCTTTCTCCCTGGGCATGCGTAGTCCTTTGAGGAATGATTCATCAGTCTCTGAGATGATCCTTGTCCCCCCTGTCTTGACAAGATTAGGGTGAATTCGGCTTCTCAGGCTTTGTAATTAACATCTTCTGTCTGAACTAACATTTGCTGTCTCCCAATAGTTAACTTGTGCTTACATGAGTTAGTTATTGACTGCCCCTTCTTCACCTTCACCTGGAGGGGTGTGCAATACACCTGGAACCGGCTGCCCCAGGGGTGGAAGCACAGTCCCACCATCTGCCATGGACTGATCCAGACTGCACTGGAAAAGGGCGAGGCTCCAGAACATCTACAGTACATCCATTACATCATCGTATGGGGGAACATAGCAGGGGAAGTCTTCAAGAAAGGAGAGAAGATTATCCAGATTCTCCTGGAAGCTGGTTTTGCCATTAAGCGAAGTAAGGTTAAGGGACCTGATCAAGAAATTCAGTTCCTGGGAGTAAAGTGGCAAGATGGACGTCGCCAGATCTTGTTTGAGGTAATCAACAAAATCACTGCTATGTCCCCACCAACCAACAAGAAGAAAACCCAAGCTTTCCTAGGAGCCATGGACTTTTGGAGGATGCATATCCCAGAGTACAGCACGATTGTAAGCCCTCTATATCTCGTGACACAAAAGAAAAACAATTTCCAGTGGTGCCCCGAACAATAACAAGCATTTGAACAAATTAAGCAGGAGATTGCCCATGCAGTAGTCCTTGGGCCAGTCAGAACAGGGCAGGATGTGAAGACTGTGCTGTACACTGTGGTTGGGGAGAATGGTCCTTCCTGGAGCCTCTGGCAGAAGAGACCTGGAGAGATTGAAGGATGACTGCTTGGGTTCTGGAGTCAGGGATACAAGGGATCTGAGGCTGGCTATACCCCAACCAAGAAAGATTCTTGCAGCTTATGAAGGTGTTCGAGCTGCCTCAGAAGTATTTGACACTGAAGCGCAGCTGCTTCTGTCACCCCAACTACTAGTGCTGGGTTGTATGTTCAAAGGAAAAGATCCTTCCACGCATCATGCCACCGATGCCACGTGAAGCAAGTGGATGTCTCTGATCACACAGTGAGCCCGGATAGGAAATCCTGATGGCCCCAGGATTCTGGAAATCATAACAAACTGGCCTGAAGAAGAAGAGGACCAAGTGACACATGCTGAGGAAGCCCCACCATATAATGAGCTACTGGAGAGTGAAAGACAATATGCCCTCTTCACTGATGGCTCCTGCCGAATTGTAGGGACAAATCGGAAATGGAAAGCTACTGTATGGAGCCCCACATGGCGAGTTGCACAAGCTACTGAGGGACAAAGTGGATTGAGCTAGGTTGCAGAGCTTAAAGCCGTCCAGCTGGCTTTGGATATCGCCAAATGAGAGAAGTGGCTGAGGCTATCTCTACACCTATTAGTGGATGGTAGCTAATGCTCTGTGGGGATGGCTGGATCATTGGAGAAAGGCCAACTCACAGCTCAGAGGGAAACCCATCTGGGCCGCTGAGATTTGGCAGGACATCGCTGCCCTGGTAGAGAGGCTGACTGTGAAGGTCTGACATGTAGATGCACACATACCCAAGAGTAGGGCTAATGAAGAGCATCGTAACAATGAGCAGGTGGATTAAGCTGCCAAGGTGAAAGTTTCACAGGTGGATCTGGACTGGCAGCACAAGGGAGAATTATTTCTAGCTCATTGGGCCCATGGTGCCTCTGGTCATCAGGGAAGAGATGCAACATACCGATGGGCTCGTGACCAAAGGGGTGGACATAACCGTGCACAGTATCTCTCAGGTCATCCATAGCTGTGAGATGTGCACTGCTATCAAGCAGGCCAAGCCAATGAAGCCTCTGTGGTACAGTAGATGATGGTCAAAGTATAGCTATGGGGAAGCATGGCAAATTGACTACATCACCCTTCCCCAAACACTCCAAGGCAAGCGCTGTGTGCTGACCATGGTAGAAGCAACCACTGGATGGCTGGAGACCTACGCTGTGCCTTACACTACTGCCTGGAACACCATCCTGGACCTAGAAAAGCAAGTCCTGTGGAGACATGGCACCCCTGAGAGAACTGAGTCAGAAAACGGGACTGATTTCAAGAATAGCCTTATAAACATCTGCATCAGAGAACACGGTATCAAGTGGGTGTACCATTGTCTTCAGGATGGTTTTTATCCCACATTCATTTTTTTGGTTTTGATTTTGTTTTTGTTTTGTGTCTGGAATGGTCACTGCCCCCCTGCCTCCAGAAGTATCGTGAAGGTTGAGAGCCAGCCCAGGACACTGCGAGGGTTGGGGGCGAGGGGCAGCTGTTTCCTTCTGGTGGGGCCAGTGACTTGGCTGCCACACGGCGTGGTGCCTCTGACTGAAGATACTGTTGCTTTGTGGTTTTTGCCTGTTTGTTTTTTTCTTTTCCTTCGGCACTGTGACTGGGCTTGCCGGCTTGCTTCTCTGCTCCTCTGCTTGCTTGGCTTGGGAGCCCAGACCCAGTGTGTGCTGTGCTGGGAGCCCACCGCCCCCCCTCTCCTCCCCCCAGGGCTGCTTCCTCTGTGCAGCCTGACCCTGGGACCAGCTATTGCAAGTGAGCTGTCCAGGGGAGTGATCCCCCACCCAGCCCCGCTGTTTTCTGCTGCTGTTTCAGGGCTTCCTGCTACACTTTAACCTGACACCCAGAAACTCAGTGGCTTCTGGCACAGCCCCAGATTCTTTGCTACACTTTGTTTGCCACCCCTCAGGTGCCTCCCTCTGCTGTTCTAGCCTGCTGCTCCTAGGTTTCCTGCTGCACTCCATTCAGCTTCCCAAGTGGCACTTAGATTGCCTGCCCCCTGTGAGCTTGCAAAGGAAAGCCCCTTCTCTCTCCTGCTGGCTGAGTTGCCATTACCCATGTGGAGAGAGGTGGCTGAGCTCGTGCCACAGCGCCCCCTGCAGCCGCGGGGGAATCATCACACCTTCCCTGCCTGGCCTGGAACCAAGAGCGCCCCTGCCGGCTGTGACCATAATTACACCAACGGGAATGTTCTTGACACCAAGAAAAGGCTGTTATTGGGTCTCTGTTTTTTTTCTTGTTTGTTGTTGCTGCTGCTGTTGTTGTTGTTTCTTTGCCTTGTTTAATATATATATATATACACTAGTAAAGAACTGTTATTCCTTTTCCCATATCTTTGCCTGAAAGCCCCTAATTTCAAAGTTATAATAATTTGGAGGGAAGAGGGTTATATTTTCCATTCCAAGGGAGGTCCCTGCTTTCCTTGGCAGACACCTGTCTTTCAAACCAAGACAACCATATTCCCTTTCATGCACCAGCTGCCAGGAAAGTTGAACCATGCAATGCACTGCTTAAAACCACCTTGAAGGCACTTGGTGGGGGGACCCTCAAAAATTGGTAACTGCATTTAGCAAAGGCCATCTGGATGGTCAACACCTGCAGCTCCATCAATCGAGCTAGTCCTGCCCAGTCCGAACCATTGCACACAGTAGATGGAGATAAAGTCCCTGTGGTACACGTGAGAGGTATTTTAGGAAAGACTGTTTGGATTAGTCCTACCTCAGGCAAAGGCAAATCCATCCATGGGATTATTTTTGCTCAAGGACCTGGTTATATTTGGTGGGTAATGCAGAAAGATGGGGAAACCTGTTGTGTACCACGAGGAGACCTAATTTTAAGTGAGAACTGTGTGTAAGGTTTCATTGTGTATGTATATATAAGTAGAGTTAAAGGAGGGTATTGATTTGCATATGATGTAGATGGTGGATAATGTCTTGGGTTACAATGTAAGGTGCTATTGGTACTTCTCTGGGCAACTTGTTCCAGTGTCTCACTAGCCTCATAATTTAAAAAAAAAAAAAAAAATCTTCTTTACGTACAGTCTTATCTTACCCTCTCTCAGTTTAAAACCCTTGTCCTCTGTCCTGTCACTACAGACCCTATTAAAAAGTCTCTCCATCTTTCTTATAAGCCCCCTTTATATACTGAAAGACCACAATAAGGTCTCCCTAGTGCCTTTTCCAGGCTGGAACAACCCCAACTGTCTCAGCCTTTCTTCATAGGAGAGGTGCTCCAGCCCTCTGATCACGTTCATGGCCCTCCCCTAGACCCGCTTGTTACAAATGGAGAGGGGAGAATTTAGACAGATCCCTGCCTTTGCCCAGGTTTCTGGCAGTAAGCAGCAGCTTTATTGAGGTGGCCAGCACCCCAAAACCCACTCTCACTCACAAGTTCTTAATAATGACTGATCAGGTCTATTACAACATGAAATTTTTATTGAATACACACAAAGAAAACAGATGTAAGACTTTGTCTTGGGGATGGTGTTTTATCCCATACCATTTTTGGTTTTGTTTTGTGTCCGGGGTGGTCGCTGCCCCCTCGCGCCCTCCAGCTCCAGAAGGATTACAATGGGTGACAGCCAGCCTGGGATTTCCTGTGAGAGTTGGGGGAGGGACAGTGGTCTTTTCCAGTGGGGCGATCGGCTTGAGGGCCACACAGCGTGGTGTTTCTGACCAGAGATACTGTTGCCTTGTGGGTTTTGCCTGTTTCTTTTTGGGTTTTTTTCCTTAGGTATTGTGACTGTGATGCCTTAGGTTTTAACTTTTATATTTTTTGAATCTTGTACTGCCTAGTGTATAACTCTGAAGTTTCATGTGGCCTGTTAACTACTGTTCTCTCATGCTGGTTAGACATAACAAACCCTCTCTAGGTTTGCACTTCAAGGACACCTTGATTGTCCTGGGCCCCAAAATGTGTAAACTAAAGCCTTGAGAAGAGGAGCAAACTTGGGGTAATTGCATCATTAACTGAAATTGTAATTGGAGAATTAACCCTGATATGCAAATGGACCAAACTTATAAAAGCGTATTGAACCTGTGACCCAGCGTCTATCTTGGGTGGAGCCCCTCAAAGGCTTTTGACTCCCAAGGTGTACCTTTGAAGGCCCTTCAAATAAATACCTAGTTTTATTCTTTTATTTTGTCTAGCCTCTGTTTTCAGGTAGCCACTTCAAGGCATCAACTGGGCTTACTGCCTTGCTTCTCTGCTTTTCTGCTGCTTGGGAGCCCAAAGCCAGAGCATGCCATGCCGGGACCTGGGACCAGGAGCATGCCATCCCCTGCGGGGGCTGCCCCCTCTGCATAGCCTGACCCAGGGACCAGCCATCGCTGGTGAGCTACCCAGGGAAACAATTCCCTGCTCAGCCCTGCTGTTCTCTGCCGCTACTTCAGGGCTTCTTGCTACATTTTAACCCGACACCTGGAGACCCCAAAGCTTCAGGCACAGCCCTGGAGTTTCTGCTACCTTTTGTTTGCCTCTCAAGGGTGTGCCAGCATCTGCCCTTCCAGCTTCCTGCTCCGAGATTCCTGCTACAGCCCATTTCGCCACCTGGTGGGGCACAGGGATTGCCTGCCCCTGTGAGGTTGTAAAGGAAGCCCCATTTCTATCTCTTCTACAGTTGGGCCTGCCATTACGCACGTGAAGAGGTGGCTGAGCTCGCACCACAGCCCCCCCTGCAGCCATAGGGGAATCATCTCACCTGCTCTACCTGGCTGGGAGCCAACAGCGCCCCTGCCGGCTGTGGCCATAACTACACTAAAGAGTAAAGTGCCTGACAGCTGAGAGAAGGCGGTTATTGGATTTCTGGTTTTGTTTGTTGTTTCTGCCATTGTTGTTGTTTGTTTGCTTTGTTATACATATACATACTAGTAAAGAACTGTTATTCCTTTTTTCCATATCTTTGCCTGAAAGCCCCTTAATTTCAAAGTTATAATAATTTGGAGGGAAGGGGGCCATATTTTCCATTCCAAGGGAGGTTCCCACCTTCCTTGGCAGACACCTGTCTTTCAAACCAAGACAGACTTTAACAGGTTTCTCACCACACACGATAAAACAAAAGAAACACTACTAGTAGGTTCATAAGACATTGCACGATAATAAAGTAACCTATGTTACAGCTAGTGAAGAAATAGTATAAATTAGGAGCCAATGTCACTTACCAATGAATGATAGTGGTGTACAAAGATCTCCTTTCTCTCAACTTCTAGAAGAATAACTTGAGGTGGACATCTCCACTTTCGAGAACTCCTCACATACTCAGAGGCTATGTAAGAGTTTTCTGATTTTATGAAAATGATAGTGGTCTTTTATAGTTTGTAAAAGTGCTGTCTCTGTCAGCAACAAAATTTTGCTTATCCTTTCCCATGCATTCAAGGCAGGATGTTTATTGCTGGCTAAGGATGTTTTCAGCCAAGATAATTCACCACAAGACAGACCATTCTGGCCTGGCTTAGCCATGGGGGAAATAGATAAGTCTCAGGGTGAAAGGTCCCTTCACAATCCACCCCTTGACTGCAGACACATTAACCTTTAACTCATGGAGTGTTAGTACAGCTAACTCTTGCCTCCATGCTATAAAAGCATCCACTATGTATGTGCAAACTATTTTTGAGTGGTTTTGGTGAACATAAATCTCTTAAGTTCTACTATTTCCCCGAAAGGTGTTAAATGTTATTGATTTTGATAGGAAGCACTTGTTTGTTGCTTCAGCGTATGTATTTATGCTCATGTAACACAGATATATATATATATATTTTAAAAAGATGAGTGATAAAGCAATAGATTATAAGATATGGCATTAAATTCAGTGTTCATGGTAGTTGGGGACAATCCAATAAGTTGCTTTACTTGTGTTGTTGCCAGTTGCCTTGGGGTGACTTTGTGACTTGCATCCCCTATCGCTGCCACATGCCCAGGAATTAATTTTGTGCCTTTCTATGCCTTTAAACTGAGCCTGAGAGGTGGGAGGGAAAAAAAAATGAGCAAAACTTCTTCAAAGCAGTTTGCAGCTTGTTCCAGGTAACACAGAGATTTTTTTTTTTTTTTTTCTGAAGTGAAGGAGAGCAGGAGGGAAGGGAAGCTCCTGGCTTGCTTTTCTTTCCAGCCAGCTTTTGGCAGTTTTTTGCCTCAGCTCTTTTTCCTTCAGAGAATTGAACTTTTGTTTCCCTGGGACTTTGTTTTTTTTCCTTTTCTCTCTGCTGGACAGTTTCAACATCAGAATACATTGGGAGGACTTTCCACCGAGGCCTTGGCCCTGGAGGTGGGCCCACCACCCCATCCCAGCTCCAAGGAGGGGGAGAGAGAGATCTATGGAAGGACTCTGAAATTTTCCCAGGTTTCTCTCAGCGGGGCGAGGGGGTTTATTATTTAGCACTATTATCCTTTTCCTGTGTGTTTGTTAAATAAATAGTTTTTATCTTTTTCACTTTCCTCTGAGGAAAATTTATTTATCCTGAACCTGGTGGGGGAGGGGTGGTTGTGTGTAGGTACAAAAATGCTGCTAGCAAGGATTTTCTTGCTAGTTTCTAAGTCTGTGAGAGACTTTTCTCTCTCACAGAAGAGGTAGCAGGGAATGTAAACAACCAAGACACCTGCAACCTTGAAAAGTCTTGTTTATGGTATAGTAGAAAAAAATTTTGACAATGGATGTTTTAGGATTTTAGCCAATCACCCCCAAGGGGTGGCTGGTCCTTTGTCCAATTAGACTATGAAGAAAAAAGTCTATAAAAGAGTTTGTAAAATAATTAAATAAATCAATCTTGCTGCACAATTCCTGCCTGCTGGATCTTCTCCTCCTCCTCCTCCCTATGGCTGCTGGACACGGTGATATACCGTAGGAACCAGGCCTGCGGCAATATTTGGTGCTGCCCGATGTGATCTGCACTCTCTGACGGGTCCTGCCGCTGCGAGCCAAGCCGAATTCCTCTAGAGGTATGCTGTTCCCCTTCCCCCCCGGGACCGGGAGGTCCGACAGAACTGAGAAATGGCGAACAGCGGCCCAAAAACCGACCCTGTGGTACTGGTCTGGAAAGGTGTGTTTAGCATATTGCACACCTCCATTCCTGAAAACTCAGTTCAGGAATTATTAGCCTGGGCTACTTTAAAAGGGATTTCCATGGACAGAGATAGTGCCCTGGACTTTGCCTTATGGCAGGAACTCGGATGCGCTGTCCGACAGGAGCTCCCGACTGGGGACTCAGCAGCGTTAGAATTATACAAAACCTGGCGTTCATTATTTATCCTGCTGACAGACCTTGACTGTGATAGCAGGGCTGGCTCGCCTATCTCGGTGATGAGTGACAGAGGAATGTCCGAGGGGGGCCCCGTTGACTGGGTTTCCAGGGAAAATGATAATGGATTAAGAAAACCCCCCCCCGGCTCCACAGGCAGAGCCTGCGCCAGCTCACCCTGCACAATCGCAGGATTCCACAGCCCCCAGGGACCCCGCGCCGCCAGAGGCGGGGGGGTCAGGGCAGCGAGATGGCGCACAGCCTGCCTTGCCGTTCGGCTGGGCAGCGGCCACGGCTTATCCAGTGCCGCAAATCAGCGGTTTGGCCACTTGGATGCCCAGAGAGGCTCCTAGCTCGGTTCCGTACGGACCTGGATCTAACTTCTTAGCCGGCGTAGCGCCGGGCGTGCCTGCCCCGGGACTCCCTGGGTGTGGTCCGCTGCCCTCCCTGGCGCTGGACTGTTCTGCGCAGTCGCAGAACCGAGCCATCGACCTTTTAGTGCAGCATTTGCCTTTGCTGATGGAGCTGCCAAACCTATCCCGAAGGATGGAGGAACTCCTCACCCTGCTAGAGCGGCGAATGCCCGAGCCAGCGCCGGCCGTGCCGGCCGCGCCGGCCCCGCCATCTGCGGGAGATGCGGCTCCGAGCCGAGAAACGGCGTGGCCGGCGGCGAACCCGGAAGCGGCGCAGCTGTGGGAAAACCCGGCAGCGGCGGCGGCTGTGGAGACGCGGCCAGACACGGCGGCTGCGGAGCGGCAGGCAGGGGCGGCGGCGCCAGGCACAACCGCCAAGAACGGGCTTGCGGCGGCGGCCGTGGGCGCGTCTGCAGAGCACAGGCCAGAGACGGTGGCGCCGAGAGCGGCCGGGGAGAGCGAAACAGCAGCGAAAGCGGCGACCACGCCAAATGCGGCTGCTGTGTGAGAGACAAGCACAGCGCCGGGTGCGGCACCGAAAGCAGCCGTAGCCCCAGAGACAGCGGCAGCAGTTCCAGTATCGGTTCGGTCGGGACTGGCCGAGATGGCCTCCCGTATAGAAACTGGTGCAAAAACTGCCGCGCAGCCAACTGCAGTCTGTCCTGTCTGTTCTGGCTCTAGCAAACTTAGCCAAAGTGCCCCTCCACATACATTTCTGTTGGCTCCCAGCACCACAAAGTTGCCTTTGCCTGATGATTCCTCGTCAGGCAGTGAGGCAGGTGAGGTTCTGGCCCCAGGTCGTCAGGCGGCTGTAGCCGCGGGGCGAAGAAAGAGGCTGCGTCGGTCTCACCCCTGGACCTTTCAGGACTGCACTGTAACAGTGCGTCCGACCCACTACAGTCGCTTCTTAGAGTCAGTTAAGATGCGAGCATTGGAGGAGGGTGACTGGAGGTTATTAGAAATCCCTGGAATGCCAAATAGATCTGAGGATTCTGGGGGTAACCGGGGAGCTGTTACATTCCATCTGCAGGCTGTGCCAGAAGTTCAGGATGGTAGTGACTCCCCAAAAGGGGAGATCCAAGCTTTCCCAGTGTATAAGGCTCTCCCAGATTCAGGGGAGCATGACAAGAATGAGGTAATTGCTTGGAAAGTTGCCCAGGACCTCCAATCCAAGGTGGCACAATATGGGCTAGGTTCTGCTGAGGTTATGCAGATAATAATGGTGATAAATACAGATTTGCTTTCTCCATTTGATATCAGACACTTAGCTCAAATTCTATTTCAACCTGCACAATTTACAGTTTTTGAGAAAACCTGGAGAAAGCTGGCTGGCAAGACTGCATTAGAGAATATGCAGCTCCCTGCTGCTGATCGTAGACAGACAGCAGGAGTGGATGCTTTGATGGGGACTGGTCCCTTCTCTGATCCCAGTCTACAGGGTACCTTGTCCTCTAGCGTCCTGCAGCAAGCTCAGCATGTCGGCATGGCTGCCCTGTTGAAAACCATAGAGTTGTCAGTGCCCAGAAAGCGATATACTGAAATAGTTCAAGGCAAATCAGTCATTCCTCTCTTTTGTAGAGAAAGTTGCTGCTTCTCTCGAGAAGCAGGTTGAGGATGACGGGTTAAGACAGTTGTTGTTAAGGCAGTTAGTGAGAGATAACGCAAATGAGGAGTGCAGAAAAATCATAGATGCCTTAACAGGGGATCCTGAGGTAACAGACATGGTCGAAGCCTGCGCTAAGGTGGGATCTGGGAACCAGAAAAGGTCTGCTTTGGCTGCGCTCCTGCAGCCTGTTCACACATCTTCTGGTCGTGAACCAAAGCAACCAAAACAGGTGAAGAAACGGAAGCAGCCTAAGCCGAGCCAAAAAGAGAACACACCGATCCCTCAGTGCAAGAGGTGTGGCAGACCAGGGCATTGCACGGGCTACTGTAGATCCCGGACTCATGCCGATGGTCGGCCTTTGTCGGGAAACTTCCGCCAGGGTGCAAGGAGGGGGAATTGCTCTCCGATGCAGTTGCTACCCCAGAGAGTGGCACAGGTAAAAGCACAGGCCTACCCAGCCACCCTAGAAACAGCACCCAGGGATCAGACAGCACCCACGGATCAGACGGGTTTGACCTCCACACCGCAGTCGCAGTCGTCTTAGACTCTGGCGGTATTTATAAGGTTCCCTTGGATGCATATGGACCCTTAACCCAGGGATCCAGTGCGATGCTGGTGGGAAAACCTGACGTTTCCCATCAAGGAATCTCAGTGCACTCAGGAGTTATTGATGCTGACTTTAAAGGTCAGATTTGCGCTATGGTCTCCACGCAAAAACCCCCTGTAACTATTCCTGAAAATACCTGCCTTGCTAAATTAGTGCCATTTAAGTCTTGCGTCCCCAGGATAGAGCAACAAACTCAGGCAGATAATGGCAGTGGATCTATGGGACTTCCGCAGGCCTTCTGGACTGCAGACATCACTGACCAAAGGCCACAGATGACATGTACCCTGATCCTGCCGAACACCCAACCACCCTGGATTCAGCTTCGAGGTTTGATTGATATGGGTGCTGATGTAACTATTATGTCCTTCTCTGCATGGCCTCCCTCATGGCCTTTAGCCCCTGTGGGATCAGCCATCGTAGGATTAGGAGGAACCACACAGAGCTATTTAAGCGAACGGCCTGTGATAGTGAAGGACCCAGAGGGGCACACAGGTACAATTAGGCCTTATGTTGCTACCACTTCCTGTAACCTTTGGGGACGGGATGTGTTGGCAGCTTGGGGCGTACGGATTGGGACAAATTTTAGCAGGGGTCACTGTGCGTGAGGGCGCACAGTATCCTACGCTGTCTTTGTGGTGGTTCATTAACACACCAATCCGAGTCATACTCTGCTCAGTTAGTTTAATTAAGGGCTGTTACCATGGCTTTTCAGCGATTCTCACAGGAACCTTTGAATTTGGTTACTGACTCTGCTTATGTAGCAGATATCACCCAACGCTTAGATTGTTCCCTTCTGAAGGAGGTGAACAATGCGGCTCTGTTTTCACTGTTGCAAACCTTGTGGTCTGCAATTCAGGCTCGAGTGCATCCGTATTACATTCTGCACATTCAAAGCCACCCCAATTTACCAGGGTTTCTAACAGAAGGCAATGCCAGGGCTGACATGCTGGCCAACCCTGCGTGGGTAGTGCCTCAGCCTGACAAAATTGCACAAGCCAAGGCATCGCACGGTTTCTTCCATCAAAGTGCACATACCCTGCAGAAGCAGTTTCATTTAACGCCAACCAAGGCGCGCGACATTGTCAGCGCTTGTGCTGACTGTCATGGACTCGCTGCTCCTTTGCCAGCGGGGGTAAACCCCAGAGGGATAAAAGCCTTGCCAATTTGGCAAACGGATGTAACTCACATCCCTGAACTTGGTCGGCTGAAATATGTGCACGTGTCTATTGACCCTTTCTCCTCCGCTATGTGGGCTACTGCTCACACTGGAGAGAAGGGCCGTGATGTCATTGCCCTTTGGAAATTGGCTTTCTCAGTCCTGGTCATGCCAGCTTCTGTGAAAATCAAAAATGGTCCTGCCTACGCCTCGGAGAAGAGGCGGCAGTTTTTACACCTCTGGGGTGTAGACCATACCTTCAGTATCCCACATTCTCCTACTGGCCAAGCCATTGTTGAACGCGCTCATGGTACCTTGAAGCGTGTTTTGGACAAACAGAAAAGGGGAACGTATGGAGAAACACCACGGAGCCAGCTAGCAAAAGCTTTGTATACAATTAATCACCTTACAGTACCACAAAATTCAAATAATCCTGTTATTCTGAATCATTTTCTCTCATTGCAGTCTGCAGGCAAGAGACAACTGCCCCGGGCAAAAGTCTGGGTACGGAATTTACTCACTAACCAGTGGGAAGGGCCTCATGAGCTTATTGTTTGGGGTCATGGGTATGCTTGCGTTTCCACAGATACTGGGGTACGGTGGCTACCTTCAAAATGCATTCGCCCTGACCTACGGCACCAGAGGCAGAACAGGCAACCTCCAAATGATGACCAGAACGCCAACCATCCAAATGGCGACCAGAATGTAGATCATCAGCCTAATGACTCTTCTGACGATGACCAGGATGTCAACCATCAGGCAGATGGTCCTTCTACAAGCAGAGACTGGGATGGCCCTTCCACAAGCAGAGACTGAACTTTAAAATTCTTGTTATGGAGTCAGATAGTTAAAGCCTTAAGGACATATTTAGAATTAATAACTGGTGTAGATTTCTATTTAGGATTAATAGTAGAGTTGTTATCTTGTAAAACAAAAAGGGGGAATTGTAGGTACAAAAATGCTGCTAGCAAGGATTTTCTTGCTAGTTTCTAAGTCTGTGAGAGACTTTTCTCTCTCACAGAAGAGGTAGCAGGGAATGTAAACAACCAAGACACCTGCAACCTTGAAAAGTCTTGTTTATGGTATAGTAGAAAAAAATTTTGACAATGGATGTTTTAGGATTTTAGCCAATCACCCCCAAGGGGTGGCTGGTCCTTTGTCCAATTAGACTAAAAAGAAAAAAGTCTATAAAAGAGTTTGTAAAATAATTAAGTCAATCAATCTTGCTGCACAATTCCTGCCTGCTGGATCTTCTCCTCCTCCTCCTCCCTATGGCTGCTGGGCAAGGTGATATACCGTAGGAACCAGGCCTGCGGTAATAGTTGTGCCTTTTCTGAGAGGATATATTTCTAAATTTGACCAAACTGGTGCACCAGTCCATGTAGGTTAAGTTGTTCCCCATCCCTTAAGATCATAGGAGGATGAGATGCAAATAAGGAACAAAGACAACTTTGTGGAGGTAGCTTCTTGATTGTAGTGATTGGAGGCATTCAATAGATGGTCAGTAACTCTTTCACTTCCATTCATGCTTCTTAGTCCAGTGTTCTTCTTCAGTGAAGTTCAGTATTGTGCATATTCTGCCTTTACATGTCAAGTGTTAGAGAATTTTACAATAATCTAAACAAATGCACATGCATTATTGTTCTGGTTTGGCCAAATTTAGAAATATATCCTCTGAGAGAAGGCAGGTCACCACCCCTCTCCCACCAGGTTCAGGAAAAAATAAATTTTCCTCAAACAAAAGTGAAGAAGATAAAAACTATTTATTTAACAAACACACAGGAAAAGGAAAATAATGCTAAATAATAAAACCTTTTGCTGTGGAGGAAAAACCTGGGAAAGTGTTAGAGTCCTCCCTTTGGTCTCCTCAGAGCTGGGGCTTAAGCCAGGGCCAGGCCCTCTGTGCCCAGTGGAAAGTCCTCTCAATGTGCTCTGATGTTGAAGCAGTCCAGTAGAAAAGGGAGAAAATCCAAAATTCCAGGGAAGGAAAAAAAGTTCAACTCTCGGTCTGTCTCTGGAGAACAAGGAACTGAAACAACTGGCCAAAAGCTGACTGGAAAGCAGCAAGCCGGGTGCTTCCTTGCTTCCCTGCTGCAGCTGGGAAAAAAAAAAGTTGCTATCTCTGTGCGACCTTGAACAAGCTGCAAACTGCTTTGAGGAAGTTTTGCTCAGTTTTTCCTTCCCCCTCTCAGGCTCAGTTTAAAGGCATAGAAAGGCACAAGAATTAATTTCTGGGCATAGGGCAGCGATATGGGATACACATCATAAAGTCACCCCAAGACATCGTTTGATTGCCTCAGGGAAATCAAAGATGTAATGAAACTCAATTGCTTCTATCTACTCAGCATATTATTGCAGTTGGGAATTTTATGCTTTACCTTGAAGAAGGAGGAAGAGGTAAACAAAACTGATTCCATAATAATATGAAAATTCAAGTTATATTCAGGGTGAAATCTTTCTACTTTCTGTGACAATCAGAGTGAAGACACAAGCATTCTAAAGCAATACTTGTAGAAAACTACAAAGTATATACAAATATAAATCAAAACAATTAAACTTATCAAATTATTTTGCACTTCATAGTACTAATTAAGATTTTAATATTTTGTAAACAAAGTCAAATTTATTCTTTTGAGACCTTTTAGAGAAGATGGTTATCATCAGATTTACACATCTTGTTAAATCCAATTTTGCAAATCTGGAATAGAATCTATGTACTAAATATTAATGTCAGAACTATGGTAATTATATGAATTAATTTTCTCATGGTTACATTTAAATTTGGAATTCATAAGGTTACCCAGTTGTAGTGGTTTGGTCTAAAATACTCATTACTGTTTACCTTCTGTGAGATAAGAATTAGGAGAAAAGCAAAGCAGGCACCAAACTTAAAAGAATATAAAGAAGTTTATTAACAAACCTAAAAGAAGAAAAAAAAAAACATACCACACCTTCAGAACTCTTCTCCTCCCCCCACCTTCCTCCCTTCTCCCAGTGACAATGTAAAAAGACAACCCTTGAGATGTTCAGTCTGTTTACCACTTCCATAATAACCTTGTTCAGTCCATTTAGGAAGAGGAGTCTCTCTTGCCCATGCTATGAAAACATTATCACAATGAGACAGCCCCCCAGGTTGGTTCTCTGCTCACGTGTGAGTCCCTTCCCCCCCAACTTGCAACTTTTCCCACAACTGCTTTCAAGGGTCCACTCTTGAAGTTACTGGGTTACAGTTTTAAGGTTGAGCCGTTCAGAAACAAAAGTTCTCTTCACCGATCTCTGGGAGCATTTCATCTCTAAGAACAGAGGCCCTTCTCCTTCCCTGGGAGCAAAGGGTCCTCCTCATCTTCATCTCTAGGACTATCTCTGGGAGCATCTCTAGGAACTGAGGTCTTCCCCTTTCCATTTGGAGCAAAAGTCCTCATCGCTTCCATCTCTCCCTGTTCAAACTTTTAATGAAATTACAGCTGCGTCAGCATCTGCCTATCTCAGTGCAGGTGCTTTTGCTCACAAGTACAAGTTGAACACTCCACCCCCCATGCTGTCATGAAATTACAATGGGTACTCTGATACATCATAGCTTTACAACAGAATTTCAGCTTTAAGCATCTCCTCTTTCTCTTCCCTCAGGTTTTCAGCTCTTCAGAGCACTAAAAGGGTTAATCTCACCTAGGCCTTGCAGCTGGAATGTGGCTTATCGCTGCTGCTCACATGATCTTTTGCTGAACAGCGGGGCAGCTTTTGGCTGAATCTTGGCAGCACTGGAGAGGGGGAGCCACCCGTCTGCACATAGCAGGGCTATGGGGGTGTTCCGCAGGTGGAACAGGGCCCATCGGCTCCAGGATGGCTGTGGCCTGGCCTGGCCTGGCCCGAGCAGGGCCTGGGCCGTGGCCTGGCCCAGCCTGGCCCGAGCAGGGCCTGGGCCGGCCCCTCTTGCCCCTACATGGGGCCCGCAGCCACCTGCCCCAGCCCCGGAAACAAGAGAGGGCGGGGGGAGGGGGGTGTCTATTCTTAAGTGTGGATCACAGAGGCGGTCACAACTTTAAGTGGCTTAAAGAATTGTCCATATTCAAACTGGACAGCTGATAGGTTTTATCAGGTCAGAGAGGAAGCTGTAAGCACCCCTTTGCAAGAACATCACTTCCGGGACTATGCTTGCTAACCCATGACACCAGTTGTCCCAGTTTGAGACAAAATAGGGGAAACACTCTGGAAGGAATGTCTCCGCCATAGAAGGCAGGTTTCAGCTGCCCCTCCCCCACAGATTCGGAAAGAAATTTTTCTCAGAGGAAAGTGAAAAAAAAAGTTATTTATTTATAAAGCAGGGTGCAGGCAGGCACCAAAAAAAAAAAAAAGAATGAATAATGTTAAATAATAAAATCTCTCGCTGTGGAGAAAACCTGGGTTGATTCAGAGTTCTTTATAGGTGATGGCTGTGCTCTCTCCAGAGCTGGGATGCTGCTTGGGCCCCCCCATGCTGTGGTGTAAGGCCTCCTGGTGATGTTATGGTGTTGCTGAACAGTGCAGAAGAAAGGAAGAAGAAGCCAAAGTCACAGGGAAAAAACTTCTTCCCTCAGCTAGCAGGCTAGCTAAAAAGCAAAGAATTTTAACTCTCTGTCTCTCTCCTGAGAAACAGAGCCGAAAGCTGGCTAAAAGCAGGAAGGTGCTTCCTTGGCTCTGCAGCAGCAGCAAGAACGCAGGGGAGTGTGTGTGTCCTTGAGCACAAAACACTCTGAAGAATTCGCTCGGCTTTTTTTTCCCCTTTTGGACCCAGTTTAAAGGCACAGAA
The DNA here is from genome assembly GCF_041296385.1 of Aphelocoma coerulescens. NCBI lineage: Eukaryota > Metazoa > Chordata > Aves > Passeriformes > Corvidae > Aphelocoma > Aphelocoma coerulescens. The sequence goes on along the minus strand of NW_027184084.1, from coordinate 553,187 downwards.
AGGCACAGGATTCATGTCTGGCATAGAGCAGGTGATAGGGGATACAGCATCATAAAGTCACCCCAAGACAGCAGTTAAATCTATCTTCCTTGATTCCTTTGCATTTCATGAAAGATTTCAGCGTTCCTTTAATTTCTTTCAGATCAGTCTGTATTTTCAGAGTCTGCTCTACATATACACAGCAATTGCTGTTGATAACTGTGGAAGCCAAAAGCAAATCCAAAGCTAGTTGCTTTTGTTTAATTACCTTTGAAAGGTTGGTAAATTCTTGTTTCAAGGCACTGATTGTATTATCAGGCTTTGTTGATTTATGGAGATTTGGGCTGTCTTTCTTCTAGAAGGATGTAGTGGTTTGGTCTAAAATACTCATTACTGTTTACCTTCTGTGAGATAAGAATTATAAGAAGTATCACTCCAGCTGGAGGAAGACTTTTAGAGAATATGTTTGGTGTGGAATTCTCATCATTTGAATACTTTCATGAAATGTCTTTCCAAAGGTCAGGTAGCATTTGTTGTATGTGTGTTTGGGAAAACAACATTGTTAGTTTTTGTTGGGATGGCTGATTAGCCATGTTGCATTATTGCAAACATTGACCTGAAAGTATAAAAATGTAAGCAATACTATAATTAACATTTTTGGTTACAGCAGATTCATTAGTTATTGTGAAGTTCAGTAAGGCTTCTCTGTGTCCAGAGTTGGTTTTATTTGCTTATAGGAGTCCAGGAGTAGTAGCCTTTATAGTCATGCAGGTAGTGAACAGTCTTTCTCACTGCTGCTTGAATGGCTCTTTGTTTCATGTCAGGATACACCTAGTATTTTGTCTAGTGAGGATATACTTAAACATCCAAGGTTATTAGAGAAACCAAAACAATAGAACTTAAGCAATAATATATATGTTTTTCCCAGAGAGTTATGGCAGTGGTTCCATCTCTGGCCTCTAGTTGTAAACACAGCGCTATGCTCACCTCTGCCAGACGAGGGCAGCGTAGGAGCGGTTTGCAAGGCTTCATTGGGAAACTTGTTTTGTTGCAGAGCAAAACCAAACTTGTACAGAGACAAGTGTCTCTCTGTATAGAGCTTGGGACAGGGAGACTGGAAAACGAGTCACTGAGTTTTGAAATAGTAGTTTTTGCATCAGCATGCCTGCTTTTAGGGGCAACTAGCAGTTCAGATACCACTTTACATCTGTTTGTATGTATTTGTAACTGTTAGATGTTTTAGAGGTTCAATATAATTTTTTTTGTCAATATGACTAGAGTGTTTTGTTACTTTTGATATGTAAAGGTGATGTCAGGTCTGGATAGCTTTGTCCAAGCACTGGGGACACTGTGTGAGAATACCTTTGCATATTTTGCTGGTTAATAGTCAGTCTCTACTTTGTGCTGAAAAAATAGAGTTTCCAGTATGCATTAATTTACAATGTAATCATTCAACAAATTGATATCAGTGTTGTGGATTAATTTTTATCTTTCTGATTTTTGTCAGCTAATCCACTTTGTTGTTACAATAGGTTTGTAACATCTGGTTTTTTGCATGAGTTTTAACCCATCCTATATGGATTTATCAGGACTGAGCCTGTAAAAAAACATTCAAATCCTCCTTCTGTCAAACCTCTTTCCATTCATTTGTCAATTAATACTTCCACTGACAGTCATCATGTGGCAACAGCCCAGATTGTATAAGAATTAACATACACTGTCTTTGCTTCTTCCTTTACTGCCAATAACACAGCCTTTTAAACTTTCTTACAGGTGCACTTTCCATTCTTTATAGTATTTATCCATTATAGGGTTACATTTTGTGTCATACATAAAATCCCTATTAGTGCTTGGTCTTTGCATATTAAGTGCTTTAATTAATTTGGAGGTAAATATTTTTAAATTGAATGTTAAAATTAACCCATCAGCCCAGGTACACAAATCAAGTTTTATTACTTTGGTTTTCACTCGTTCCAAGCTGTTCATTTGTGCCCTTCCCAGTAAAAATCCCCAGTTAAAAGTTCCCCAGTTAAAATCCCTTTTCAAACATTTATCACTTGTACACCATAAGAGCTATCTTTCCTATGTTTACTGTATACTTTTACAAGTGTTTTAAGATGTGTTGGATGTATTTTTTTTATGTTTTACTTGTACCTTGGTTTCAAGGCAGATTTTAAAAACCCCAGTTGCAACAAACAGCCCAGCCCCCATAGCCATACCCCAGTAAGCTCCATGACTCTTATCTCAACTAATACCACCCCTCTGACAAGGAGGAGCCATTGGTGGACAGAGGTAATCTGTCAAAGGGAAAACACCAATCACCTTAAACTGTGGGCGGACTGGGGGCGGAGCAAAAGCTATAAAGGTGCAAGAGAAAGACACGCCCATTCTCATTTCCCCTTCCCCTCCAGCTTGCTAAGTTCAGTGCTGGAGAAACCTACTCCTTTTCAGGGGCCTTTAGAAATATATATATTTCTTTTTGACCAGCCTAGCACTGCAAGCCTTTTTTTTTCTCTACCTGAGGTTCAGAGCTGCCTAAGCCTGAAGCTCCTGAATCCCTGCGCTCCTGGGGCATACCTCCTGAGCCACTAGGATCCCAAATTTTTATATTTTGCTAATTTTTGCAATTTTTCAATTTTTTATGTTTTAATAAATTGTTTTAACTTCTACTAAGAGTTGTCTCATTCCTCACATTTTGTAATATGTTTGGAGTCACAGTTATCTGTAACATTCATCTGATTTGTGACCCTTGAGTTATATGCATACGGTGTGTGAACTGTATTCCCCCTGGGGAAGCACCACTTTTCTTAATGCTGGCTAGCAAATTGAAAGGTCCTTGGATTTTTACAGGTTGCTGCTGTTGAATCTTTCATTTGTTTAAGAATTTGAGTCAGAGATAATAATCCCTTTTCCAATTCTTCTATCAGCATTTGCAAAGCCCGTTTGTGGCTGCCAAGCCATTCCCAATTTTGGGGTTTTTTTCTCATTAGTGTGTGTTCTCTCCCCACCTTTGGAAATTTTTATAATAATTTCTGCTTGCTGGTTTTCTTGAAACATAACCAATTCTGTTGCAGAGTGAGATATCACCAGTATTGGCTTTGCCTTTGGTATGTAAATTTCGTCTTTGCAAGCAGGCAGAGCTTGGTGGTTGAGAGGAAACCAGCCTAACCTCTCCCCCAGGTGAGAGGATTCTAGTATATTGTCCACTCTTTCCTTCAGCAGTGTTAATTTTACACAAAAACGCCAAACTTATACTTGATAGTACACGCTAAAACCCAACAGACACTCAAAAGTTACGTTTCAATACTCTTCTAGTAAATGAGTTTTATTCCACACAAGCAATTTGCATGCACGCATAAATTCTAAAAAAATTCAAAGCACCTGAGCAAACCCTGTTTTGTGGCTATCAAGCCATCCCCAATGTTGGGTTTTCCCTTTTAGGATTAGTTCCCAGGAACTTCACCTTTTTAAAGGGAATTTGGTATTTAACTGAAGGCAGCTAATATGCAAACTGCCATTTATTTATGTGCAAATGCTTGCAGTGTAGCAGTGAAATGTTCCGTGTTAGTATCAAGCTTTAATAATTAATTGTTAAACATCAGTTACTGTTTGCCTTTTTTTTTTCAAATAGAAGAGTTGTAAGTAGAATGCATTCTAAATACAATGCTTTTGTTCTAAATTCTTAATTACATCAAAACAGATTTTAGCAGTGTAACAGCTAACACTTTTCATTAAAGCCAGTTAAACAATTTCAATTTTTATTTTTAAAACTTAAGTTTAGGTTTTTGGGTTTTTGGCTTCTGTAGGAGTACTCAAAGAGATTTCAAGTTTCAGTTTCAATTGTAAATTTCAAAGTTTGTCTTTTCTTTTCTTACAGCAAGGTGAGTAATAGGGGTTACCAAAAAGCTATTGAAATGCAGGAATGTGTTGGGGGAGGCTAGAAGTTCACCCAGAGCTTAAGAGTTTGTTTCCTCTGGAATTTTTTTCCTATGAGGTGTTTGAATTGCTCGCCACTCCCCCCCCCCCCCCCCCCCCCGCGCTTAGAAAGCAGCTCTTGATATTCGAAAGCTGAGGCAGTCCTCCGTAATGCATTTTTCTTGGGTGGACAACAGTTTTTATTCGTTTTCCCACTAAACAATCTTTAAGCACAGTTGGGGGCTTTCTCAGAAAAGGTCTTAATACATTAAGATTCACCTCTGCAGAGGCTGGGATATTTGCATCTGCACGTTTGTATATTGCCTGCAAACAGTCGGGTTTTGTAGCAGCAGCAGAGATAGTTTTAGCTGACTGCATAGAGGTTGATGCACGTTCCCCTTTTTCCGTAATATTTATTCCTCCTGCCCAATGTGTAATTCTCCTAATTATTAAATCAGGAGGGTCTGGTTCACGATGCAACAGGACACTCACAGCCCAGAACCCAAAACTTTCTATACCATCCAATAATAATCCATTTTCCGCAGTGAAACAAATTCTCAGCAGATACTCAGTTTCTGTATCTCCTGCTTTTTGCCCATATTTTTCTTGAAGGTTTGTCAATGGCAGGGAATTCCAGAGAAAAGTTTTGACTGTATTCTTCCTCTGACCACCTTGGGGTCCTTTGGAGAGTTTGGTTTAATTATGGATTTCAATTTAAATTCTGGAATTTCTCCCTCCTTAAGAGGTAGGGGTTCTGTGCTTGTGTCAGAATCCAATTCAACATTTGAATCACCAATTTCATCAGAGTTTTTCTGAATATTACCATCCCCATCCTTGGGTGATGTTACCAACTCTGAAATTTCTTTAACATACAAAGATTTTGGGTTTTTTAATTATGATAATTCCAATTTTTCTTCCAAGGTTTTTGTTTTTTCCTTGGATTCTTTTAGCTGTTGTTTTGTCATTTTCTCTTATAATTTGTTCCTGCCATTGACAAGCAGACTTTAAGCATAATGCAAGTGCATGAGAAATTATATTTTCTCCATTTTATCTGTCAGCAATTCCCACTGTTCATTTCTTTTCTCTTGATTTTTTTTCCACTCAAACCAGTTATGTACTGGCCAAGGGTTATGATCACTGTGCCACTGTGAGTACTCTGCTAAGCCTTTAGTCTGTGTTTCCAGATCATTTGTCATGACTCTGCTCTCTAAGCCAATTGTTACAAATGGAGAGGGGAGAATTTAGACAAGTCCCTGCCTTTGCCCAGGTTTCTGGTGATGCCATAAAGATGTTTTGCCTTTTCTTTTAAACCCCTGTTATACCTTTTTTACAACTTCTGTATTCTTAGTGCTTTTGAATCGCGCCACAACCGGGCCAGAAGACACTTCAGAGACAGAGTCAGAGAAGTGGGTATTTGCTTTATTCGGCGTGCCGGGTGTGTGGGGATCGCTCCTCCAAAAGACACACACTGCTGCTTCCTACAACACGGTATCAAGGGTTAAATTATGAATATTCATCACATTCCTTGGGACATGTGTGGTTATACAAATTATTTCTCAGAAGTCATTAATATCATTAGCATATGGGTCATGCATGCGCTGTGCGTCCTGGTGGTCGCACTGAGGAAGGTTCCTTCTTCTTCCTCGGGGGTCTTTCTGATGAAGACCAGTAGTCATCCTCACAGTGCACTTTTCACCTTCCTCCCCGGGCATGCGTAGTCCTTTGAGGAATGATTCAGCAGTCTCTGAGATGATCCTTGTCCCCTCTATCTTGACAAGATTAGGGTGAATTCAGCTTCTCAGGTTTTGTAATTAACATCTGCTGTCTGAACTAACATTTGCTGTGTCCCAATAGTTAACTTGTGCTTACATGAATTAGTTATTGACTGCCCTTTCCTCAATCCCCCCTTTTCTTTGGTTATTTGCAATTCTTTACAAATCTCGCATGTCTTTAAAGTAAGAACCCTTCTCTATCTTATTTCTAAGTTTATGCTTGTGCCATTGGGCATAAGCATCACAATTCCAAGTACATAATATCATACAACAGTAACTACTAATACAAACACTAAGTAACAATGCAATAACACAAATAGCTATTACAAACAGTTGTTTAAGCCAGGATAAGTTGGGTAACTATGCTGTAAGTTTGTCCCATACCTCTTTAAACCTTCAAGAAGTGTAATCTAAGGTGATCTGATGCAATGTTCACTTTGGATAAATAATTTTAACAGTTTTCTGGGTATGACTATGAGACCCTTTATCCTAGCCCACCCATCTGTGCTCATTTGTCCCTTGTCTTCTTGTACCCAATTTAAATCATCAGTGTTGTATGGTGGGGGTTTTTCACTTATAAGGATGCTAGAAGCAATTAGAGCTAGGGCTTGGATCTGAACCCCACTGGCCATTGCCTTTGCTGTTTTGTCTGCCATAGCATTTCCCAGTTCAGGGATAGTGTTACCCTGAGAGTGTCCCTTACAATGCATTATAGCCACTTTTGATGGTTTTACCACTGCTTCTAGTAACTGCATGATTTCAGTAGCATGCTTGATTTCTTTCTTCTGTGAGGTTAATAAACCTCTTTCTTTCCAGATAGCCCCGTGAGCATGTACCACCCCAAAAGCATACCTTGAATCAGTCCAAATGTTGATAGGTTTTCCTTTGGCCAATGCCAAGGCTCGAGTTAGGGCTATTATTTCAGCCTTTTGAGCTGATGTCCCCAAAGGTAACAGATTTGCTTCAATGACAGCATCTGTGCTTGTAATTGCATACCCAGCGAGCTGCTTACCATTCTTGACATAGCTGCTCCCATCAGTGAACCAGTTTCCTGCATTTTCTAGTGGAGAGTCCTTTAGGTTTGGGCGGCTGCAGTAAAGTGCCTCCATGGTTTCGATGCAGTCATGCTGTACAGGCTCCTCAGAGGCCTTGCCCTGGAGGTAAGCTGCTGGGTTTAAAATGTTAGTTACTTGGATACTCACATCCTCTGATTCTGCTAGGAGAGCCTGGTATTTGAGAAAGAGAGATGGGGTTAGCCAGTGATTTTCTTTCTGTGTGAGCACTGCTGACACTGTGTGAGAGACAAAAACAGTTATCTGCTGGCCCAGTGTGAACTTGCGAGCTTCTTCTATGTTCAGGATCACGGCTGCCACTGCACGCAGGCAGGCGGGCCATCCTTGGCTGACCACGTCCAGCTGCTTGGAGAAATAAGCCACTGGCTTTCTGTATGGTCCCAGCTTCTGTGCCAAAAGTCCCAGCGCCAGTCCTTGTCTCTCATGTGAGAACAACAGAAAAGGTTTAGTGACATCTGGTATGCCCAGTGCTGGAGCTTGCATCAACTCACGTTTCAGAGTTACAAATGCATTATTAGTCTCTGGTGTCCAGCATAGGTGAGTTCCCCCAGTCTCTTTTAGGAGTTGGTATAAAGGTTTCACAATGAGTCCATAGTTGTAGATCCATAATCTACACCATCCTGTCATTCCCAGAAAAGTTCTCAGTTCTTTGGTTGTTGTTGACCAGGGCATTTGACAAATTGTCTCCTTCCTGTTGTCTCCCAAGGCTCTCTCCCCTCCTGCCAGTTCATATCCCAGATATGTAACTTTCTGGAGGACTAGCTGAGCCTTTTCAGGAGAGACTCTATATCCACTTAGTCCCAGAAAATTTAAAAGACTTACAGTCCAGTTCTTGCAGTCTTCATGGGTCCTTGTTGTTATTAGTAGGTCATCAATGTACTGCAGGAGTGTACCTTCTCCAAGTGGCGGTGTCCAGGCTTCCAGTTCCTGAGATAATTGACCTCCAAATATCGTGGGGCTATTTTTGAATCCTTGTGGCAATACAGTCCATGTGAGCTGACTCTTTCTCCCTGTTTTGGGGTTTTCCCATTCAAAGGCAAAAATTTCCTGACTCTTTTTAGCTACTGGCAGACAAAAGAAAGCATCTTTTAAATCTGAAACTGAAAACCACACCCAATCACTTTGTAATTTTGTAAGTAAAGTATAAGGATTGGCTACTACGGGATGCAGTGTTTTTGTTATTGCATTTATTGCCCTCAGGTCCTGGACTAACCGATAACTTCTGTTTGGCTTTTGTACTGGTAGAATTGGGGTGTTGTAGGGGGACCTACACTCTCTCACCGACCCTTGATCGATAAATTTGGCAATTATTGGTTCTATACCCACTCGTGCTTCATGCCTTAGTGGATATTGTTTGACTGACACCAGCTGTGCCCCTTCTAAAAATTCAATAACCACTGGGGAAACTCATTTCGATCTTCCCGGGATTTTGACATCCCATATTAGTGGGATCACTTGATTTGTTATTTTACTATCTATGGGTATTTCTCTTCTTTCAGTCTTGTTTGTTTGGTCAGTTGGTTTTTTTTTTTTCCTAGGCCTGAGTTGATCAAAGAATGGGTTTTCCCTTTATCTAATCTTAGTGGTTTCACTTACAGTTTAAAGTCCTAGTCAGGTATCTTCAGGAGGCTTCTTTGGTTGTAGCTTCTTTATACAGTTTTTGTTATAATAATATTCTTACTCTGCTGTATAATTCTATACATTATGAAGGATTCGTTTTTATGATACAAAACTAACACACAAAACATTTTTATACAAAATGTTCTCATGCAAACATATCTTTACATTAGGGCTATGCTCTGTTTTCCAGGAGACAGATTATAGCACTCTTGTCATTTAATCTGGACACAAACTACAAACTGTGGCTTTATTTTTGGTGGGATTAAAAATGAAATTAATTCTCTTTCAAATTTAGGGTTTTTTTTATCTCAAGTAGCCTTTTTGTTTGCTTGTTTGTTTTTTAATTTTAGTGAATAAATTGCCTTCATTACATTCTGCACCTACAACTGAGATTGCAGAATGTGCTATAAATAGGAGGGGTGAGGAAAAGCTAAAACATCCTCTTAAGACATATGGCATGAGATTGAACAGCACATTAGTTTGAGAGCTGGTAGAAGGCTTTTCTGTATCCCTCTTGGTTTAGGAAAGGGGATTCAATCATTTCTCATGTAGCATTTGATTGTGTTTTGTCAAGATTCTTTAATTCACTAATTAGAAAATTTAAAAAAAATTAGCCAGATTATAATAATGTTGAAGCCTTCTGAGGCAGAACCGGGAAGGTTATTCCATATTTGTAGGATTTCAAATATGTATAAATTCTTATACCAACTCTCAGGATGATATTGGTTGAGACAAATTATACATCCATAGGACCTCAGCCACATCATTTTTCAGTAAATAGACAAAACAAGTTAAACAAAAATTAAGCTCAAGAATAGGTAGAATGCTTTAACTACTATTTGATCTTTCACCAAGTCACTTGCAATGAAAACACAAACAAATTACAAACATTAACCAACTGACAATGTGAGCAATTATGGTGACACTTAAAATTTCATTGGTTTTCACACAGCTCCATCTCATGTGTTAGTAGATTCCTATAAAAGAAAAGTGAAAATTTGTCCCACTAGACCGATTATTAAAAAAGAAGTAAAACTTTTTGGGGCTAACACAAAGTGACAGTGAAGTAATGGTTATCACATTTAGGTGTGATTTTGCTGCTTGCAGTTTCCTTGCTCTCAAACTGCTTTCTTTGATGTCAGGACATTTGACATTCCTAGAAAAGAGAAAAGAAACAAACTTCCCCCCAAAAAATAGGAAAAATATGTCTGAGTGAAACAAGAGTTTAATTGCATTAACTTATTCAAGTGGAGTTTTAGTATTTATTCTATGAAGTGCTTGTTGCACCACTTTTGTTGTTTCCCACAGGTTTTCAGTGGGGTTTCTTCCAATTGATTCTTCAGTGGAGGGAGTGAGACTGCTTTTAAAAGTTTTGCAAGAGTTGCAGTCTGTGAATCAGGCATTTGAGTTGCTTTTTTTTTTTCCTTTCAGGGTTTTAGTAGGCTTCTGCTTTTCACCCTGGAGCAGTTTGCCTTATCAGTTTGCTCCTTTTGTTCTAGTGATTTTCCTTTTGGACAAGATCAGGTTCGGCAGCAAGCAAGGCTACTGCCTAAAACCCCCCCTTTTTTTTTTTTTTTAATAACCAATCACATTTTTAGTAATCAATCATCTTTTAGTAACCAATTGTTCCTTATCTCTTTTTTTTTTTTTTTTTTTTTTTACCAAGTCCACCCCAGGAGTAGAGAGGTGACTAACAAATTAAGCAAGGAAGGACAGCAAAACATTTTCCCCATAGGTTTCTCTACAGCCCCCGCAGACGAGGCTGCATGACAAATACCTGGGCCTGCACAGGGACAACACCATCTCCACAAGGCTGCAGCTGCAGAATTGGCTTCAGGATTAGAATCTTCCAATTCTAGTTCTCCACAAATAAACCACAGACTGGTGGGGGACGGTTCCCCACAAGATAGGAACTCCAGATTCTCCTCAGGACTGAAACCTGCCAATTTTGGCTTTTCACAACAAAACACAAAAGGCACAGGGGCATGGGTCCCCTCCAAACAGGAGTCTTTCAGCACCGCATAACAGGAGCCTTACAGCTCCGCACAAAACACCAAGCACAAAACGGAACTAAACACGCAAATCTATTAACCACAGCGTCCACAATTTTTACAACTTCTGCCATCACCTTTGCCACTGCTTTTGCCTTTTCCTCATCTCTTCTTACATACACTTGCTATACTTTTCTAACTAGTTCCTCTCAAATCTCTCACTATTCTCTGCCATTCTCCCCTCACTATTCTCTGCCACTCTCCCCTCACTCTAACATTATCTACACCTTCATTTTTTTTTTGCCAAGTTCTTTATTCCTGCTCTTTCTAGTCTGATACCAAGCTCTCTCCTCTGGCAGCTTGGACACCACCCACTCCATCTAGTAGAAGCACAATACCATTTTCTCTCACAATTAATACATGCACACAAATACAAGCTTCACAACTGTTTTCACACACTAAGCACGGGATTTCAAAAGGGAAATCAGATGGAGCTATATTATAAAGGCGTTGGGGTGAATCAGGGGGATGGGAAACAGAAGAATTCGTTTGTCAGGAACAATGCATCTAGCTTGGTCAGCATACCAGAGCAGGAAGAAAAGATAAGAGACCGCTGATAAGACCAGCCGGAGTCTCAGACATCCTGCCTCATCCCAAAACTAGCTCAAACCAGTGCCAAGGCTTAAACCCAGGCCAAAGGTATAAAAGAGCATGCGCAGGAGAGAAAGGTGAAAAGTTCAGATGAGGAAGACTCCCCCTGACTTCATCACAAGACCCTCGGAAGACCCCTACCACAACCACCAAAAAACACTGCGCAAGCGCTACGCGGATGTAAATGACTTTTGAGTTCATTATAATACGAAGCAAAGCTGGGCGGGGCTAGGTGATGAATATGTATAAGTTTGTTAGGAAACTTAATGAATATGGAACTTGTAACCCAATAAATACCGAGCTGAATGGAGGAGCGATCCCCCGTGCGTCCCAGCGCTGGAATAAAGCATACCTACTTTACTACTTATTCTAGTAGTGGAGTTCTTTCTGCTTTTCAGGGGGTCTGGATGTTTTCAATTCAATAGCTAAAATCTTTCTCCTCTAAAATCTGCCCCCCTTCGGCAAGTAAGGTTGAACTCCAAACCAATGGTTTATATGATTTATACTCATTCACTCTTTGCCAAACGCTTCGCTTTTCTCTGGCCGAGCCCGTGGCCGGGGTACGGAACCGCAGATAGAGCCCCTCACTTGCTTCGCACTTTGACAGCACGTCTCATCCACTCTCACTCACACAGCAGCAGAATAGCGACAGACAAAACAAAAATAGCAGTACAATAGCACGTGACAGCGGGGTCCAACCCCTTAAAGGTACCTTTCACAGTGGGGTCCAACCCCTGGGGGTCCAACCCCTTTAAAAGTACTTTGCCTCTTGCCCAGGACTAATTTTGGGAGACCCAGTCTTCCTTGGGACTTTCAACCCACCCTCAGGGACTTGAACCCTGGACCTGCAGGTATTTCTGTGTTTAAAAGGAATAGCAAATACCGTAATTTGGTGCAGATGGTCCTTGTCTGCCCCTGCCGTGAGCCAAAGGACAGCTGAGCTCCCCCTGAAAATTCAGGGTCGCGACTGGGAGGTCCGCTTACCCCTGGATCCAGCAGCCAGGGAGAAAGGGTCCCATCTCGGGGTGCCAGATTGAATTGCGCCACAACCAGGCCAGAAGACACTTCAGAGACAGAGTCAGAGAAGTGGGTATTTGCTTTATTCGGCGCGCCGGGTGTGTGGGGATCGCTCCTCCAAAACACACACACCAGTGCTCCCTACTACACAGTATCAAGGTTTAAATTATGAATATTCATCACTTTCCTTGGGACAGGTGTGGTTATACAAATTATTTCTCGGAAGTCATTATTATCATTAGCATATGGGTCATGCATGCGCTGTGTGTCCTGGTGGTCGCACTGAGGAAGGCTCCTTCTTCCTCGGGGGTCTTTCTGATGAAGACCAGTAGTCATCCTCTCAGTGAACTTTTCACCTTTCTCCCTGGGCATGCGTAGTCCTTTGAGGAATGATTCAGCAGTCTCTGAGATGATCCTAGTCCCCTCTATCTTGAAAAGATGAAGGTGAATTTGGCTTCTTAGGTTTTGTAATTAACATCTGCTGTCTGAACTAACATTTGCTGTCTCCCAATAGTTAACTTGTGCTTACATGAGTTAGTTATTGACTGCCCTTTCCTCACTTTTTGCCTAAATTCTTGGACTTGTTTGCCAAGCTAAGAGACTAAACATTTTAGAAGCTTCGTAGCTAGGGATCAGTGTGCCCCAGACCCCAAGGTCCTCTCCAGAACACATTCTGTAAACTAAGATAGAACTGTGGGATATGCCCAGCCCTTGCCCTGGAGGGATCTCTGCTGAGACAAGAGATTTCGCAATTGCCCAGCAGGACTCCCTGAAAAGGCAGCCACTTCTTGGTCATGGCGAGGAAAAGTGGACCCACAATCCTTTGAGAGACACTATGCAGATCTTTCTGTAACCCATTGGTCTGTCCCAGACCCTCTGTAACCCATTGGTCCCCTGCTGATCCCCTGTATCCCTATAAAAGGAAGCCCCCTGGCTCTGTGGGGGAGAGAGCTCGTCCCTGGCTTTCCCCTTCGCCGGAGGGAACCAACAATAAAGCTACCTCTGTGCGGAACCAGCCACACGGGCCTTCTCGTCTCTCTCTGGTCTGGCTTGGCCTGGAGGCTGCCCTGCAGAGCTGAGCTGGAATCACGAGCTGATAATCACTAAAGAGCTGACAGCCTCTGCAGGGGCTCCTCTGCCAGCAGCTGAGGGAAGACACTGGGCCTCGGGAAGGCGATCCCTTTCGGGACCATCTCTCCGGACCGGTCATCTCTTCCTGGGTCAGAGCCACTGACCCCACCACCAGCTGTAATAACTGGCGCCCGAACAGCCTTGGACCCCTGGACCTTGGACCCCTGGCCTGAGCTGCGTCTTGATTGCCACGACAGAACCAGCCGTTCGTGTGCTGACCCTCTGAAGATAGACCTACGTTTTAGCAGGACTTTTGGACGAGGACAGTTCGAGACCCTCGCCTCCCACCTCGGACTGAAAGTCCCTGAGGATCGAACTGCCAGACCACCCCCCCAGCAGACCTTTCCAGGAGCCAGCCCCACCAGAAAACGGGATTTGTAAGTTTAAATTTGGGGCTATCCTTCTTTTGCGCGCAGTTTACTTTTGGTTTGGTTTTTTTTCTCTTTTTCTGCTGAGGGAGGGACCAAGATTGGACAAAGGCAAGCTAAAGCCAGCCTTTCCCATTCTGAGAGAGACCTATACCCCTTTCTTCTGACCCTTCTCTTAAAATCTGACTTTAAATTCTCTAAAGGTATTCTTTCTAAGAAAAATCTTAAATCTTTCAGTAATTGGATAGCTCAAAATTTCCCTCATGCTACTACAGATTCTGTTCTTTCTGATTTATTCTGGGACAGTGTGGGAAACAAACTGTACTCTTCTCAAGCCTCGGGAAACCTCTCCGTTTCCAAATTCATTCCTTTATTTCATTTACTGGTTAAAACGTGTCGTGCGAACCCCTCCCTCAGCCAAACCCCTTCTCTGCCCTTCCCCCCTCCCACCCCCCCTCTCCGCCTCTGGGAATGGCCAGCCAGAGCGCAGACTCGGCCAGCCGCCCCGACCCTGGCCCGGCCGGGGCGCCGGCCCCCCGGCTTCCCTTCCCCGACCCCCTGTTCCCGGCGGTCCTCCCGTGCCCGCCCCCCCCCGCTCGCCCCCTCGGTTCCGCTGCCACCCCCCAGGCAGCGCGCACGGGATCCATCCCAAATCCATCCCCCCTTCCCGGGATGGATGCCTCTGAGCCGTCCCCAGCCCCGTCTCCCTGTGCCCCTGGTATCTCACAGCCCTCCCCGCACGGCACCACCCTTCCCCCTCTCGCACCGGCCCGCGGTGCCTCCGACCCCCCCCACCCCACCGCGTCCCAGCCTCCTGCCGTATCCCTGCCACACGCGGCCCTGTTCTCTCCCCACCCCAGCACGGCGGCCCCGTCCAAGCGAGCTGCCCCGCCGCCGCTGCCCCCCCCTGCACCCACGGAGCAGCCATGGTACAACACGGGGCCGGTCCCGCAGAGCCCCGCGCACACACTGTGGGGCCCGGAACAGGCGTCACGCCCCCCGCCAGCATCTGCCCCTCTCGCCGCTGGCGGGACCCAGCTATCCGCGGCACCGCCCCAGGCTATCGCCCATAGACCCTGGCAGGCGCCGGCACACCCGCTCCCACCCCCAGCTGCATCTTGCGCAATTCCTGCCGATGTTCCCCCTCTCCCTGCACCCTCCCTTCCCCCTACCACGGGTTCTTGCGCAATCCCCATTCCCCCCGCTGCTGCGCTAGAGCCCACCGCCCCCCCACACCCTCCTTTCGCCCATCCCGACTCCACATGGAATTGCGAAACCGGCACTACCTGTAACCCGACCTCTCCCCAAACGACCTGCTGCTGTACAACCTCTCCACCCCCATGCTGCCATAACGGGACCCCTTCCCACCCCTCAAACCACCCCAGACCCCCCGCTATTCCCGACCTAGGTAAAGGAAAGTCGGCATTTCAAAAACGCCGCGCCACGCCCCCTGTATCCCAGCCCCGCCCTGCCACAGCTTATTCCTCCTGTTCAGATGACAGTAGCAGTGGCTCTGACTCTGAATCGGAGGACCGGTGGGCACAGACACGCAGGGAAGCGAACCGGGAGGGAGATTGGGAATTGGCTCAGAAAATTTCAGCCTTTCCAGTCATTATAGGGAGAGGGAGGAGGGGTGGTCCAACTACAAAAATATGGGAACCTATCCCATACAAAGAAATCAAAGAGCTTTGCAAGGCAGCAAAAGAACATGGGAGAGGGTCACATTTCTTTAGAAACCTATTGGAAGCCACTTTCTCTGCCTATACATTAGTACCACATGATATTAAAAACCTTATTAATTGCATCCTTTCCCCTGCTGAATATATGTTATGGGAAAGGCATTGGAAAAGACATTTAAAAACATTGTCTGACACTTATGCTAAAGATGTAAATCAGACAGATTGGACAATAGAACAACTGGCTGGAGAAGGTGACCTCCAAAAACCCCTAGATCAAGCTACAACCTTACCTGAAGTAGCATTACAAGACATAGCTATTGCAGCTAAGACATCACTGTTTCTTACCCCTGATGATTCTGTTCCTACACAATATTTCTCTAACATCAAACAGTCAGCAAATGAAAGCTTCATTCAGTTTGTTGATTGTTTAAAAGCTAGCTTAGAAAAACAGATAGAAAGTCCAGATGGACGAAAGGAACTTTTGGGCAAACTTGCCATGGTAAATGCTAACGAACAATGTAAGAATATCTTGAGGGCCCTACCCATGGACACAGAACCTACAATAGGACAAATGATAGAGACCTGTACTAGACACACATCCACAGAGAACACAATGACCCAAGCAGTTGTAAAGGGCATCACAGAGGGAGTTTCTGGTGCATTTGCTGCAGCAGTCTCTAAGGAGAACACCCGCTGTTTCTATTGTGGTGAACTTGGACACTTTATAAAGGACTGCCCACAAAGGTCACCCACCCAGGACCGTCGTGCTACCTACCAAAGGCACCAGAGACAGCAACAGCACCAGCAGCATCCAAAAAACTTCTATCGGAGCGCAGTGTCAAGGCCCCGCGCCCAGACAACAAATAAAAGGCCATACTACCCCGCCCCGGCTGTGAACTCCACATCGGACCACTGAGAGCAGACAACTGGACCTCACCCAGCACCATCATCCCAGGCGATCCCAGAACACATGAGAAGGATCCAACACATGGAGCGCTACTGATCGGGACCAGACGCCAACTGGTAACATCACTGCCATTTAACTTTGTTGACAAGCGTTTTTATCGTATTCCCACAGGAAAGTATGGACCGCATGACGGCCCATGGGACATTCTTATCCTAAGCGATACCATCCATGGTCCAGAACAACTCTTTGTATTACCTGAGATACAAACAGTGCAACCTGGACAAGAGATTCTTGTCCAGCTTTGCTGCACGGACATACCTTTCTTTCTCCCACAGGGAACACCAATTGCTCAAGCCTTTTTACTTCCCCAGAACCACCCAGAACAGCTTCCTCTCAATCCTATGGCAATGTGGATGGAGATTGTGGGCTCAAACAAACTGACCATCGAGTGCAGCTTGTTCTGTAAAGGAGAGAGGGTCTACTGCCCAGGGATGCTGGACACCGGAGCAGACGTGACCATCATCACCCGCTCCGAGTGGCCAGGGAATTGGGAACTGGAGCCAGTGGCAGGTATGATCTCCGGGATTGGTGGAGTTGCAGTGTCCATGAGAAGCAAAGGAAATGTTGTCATTGAAGGACCTGAGGGCAAGATAGCGACCACCCGACCATTCGTGGTAAGAGCCCCCATCACCCTATGGGGCAGAGACCTTCTATCTCAGTGGGGTGCCACTCTTACCATTCCCAGCCAGGATTTCTGACTGGGGCCACTGAGAAACGCGCACTGCCATCTACTCCCCCGCTCACCTGGAAGACTGACAACCCAAAATGGACAAGGCAGTGGCCCCTTGAAAAAGAAAAACTCAGCGCGCTGGAAGCCCTGGTGGAAGAGCAACTTGCCAAAGGTCATATCACCGAGACCACCAGCCCTTGGAATTCCCCTGTCTTTGTGCTGAAAAAGCCTGGCACAAACAAATGGAGACTACTCCATGACCTACGAAAGATCAATGAGGTCATTGAAGACATGGGCCCCCTCCAACCCGGCCTGCCATCACCATCGATGCTGCCCCGAGACTGGCTGCTGGCCATCATAGACATTAAAGACTGTTTCTTTAACATCCCGCTCCATCCTCAGGATGCACCACGGTTCGCCTTCTCCATCCCCTCTCTTAACGATGAAGCCCCACTCAGAAGATACCATTGGCTCGTCCTCCCACAAGGCATGAAGAACAGCCCGCCCATCTGCCAGTGGTACGTCGCCCACATTCTGTCCCCCATCAGGAGCCTGTTCCCAGAAGCAATCATTTACCACTACATGGATGACATACTAATCTGTGCATCAGAAAAGACTTACTTGGACAGAACTCTTAAAAAGACAATTGAGGCCATAGAAGAAGCAGGATTTGAGATTCGTGAGGACAAAGTGCAGTACTCCAGCCCATGGACTTACCTCGGCCTCCAGATCCGGGAGAGAACCATCGTACCCCAGCAACTCGCCATCAAAAAGGACCCTAAAACCCTAAGGGACTTACACAGCCTGTGCGGATCCATAAATTGGATACGCCCCCTACTGGGAGTCACAACAGAAGACCTCGCTCCCCTCTTCAACCTCCTCCATGGCAGCAAAGACTTGGACTCTCCATGCGCCCTCACACCTGAAGCCCGAGATACCATCGCCAAAGTTCAAGAAGCCCTGTCTTCACGCCAAGCCCATCGCGTTGAACCCAGCCTGCCTCTTCAGTTTGCAGTTTTGGGTAAAGCTCCCCGTTTCCATGGACTGATCTTCCAATGGGACCCTAAACTCAGAGACCCTTTGCTGATACTTGAATGGGTCTTCACAAGCCATCAACCTACAAAGACATTAACCACCTTCCAAGAAGTAATGGCACATTTAATAAAAAAGGCCAGAACTCGTCTCCGCTCTCTTGCAGGGTGTGAGTTCACATGCATATACTTGCCATTGACCACTGGGGATCTGAAGCTGTTGCTCCAGACTAATGAGAGCCTCCAGTTAGCCCTAGATAGCTACACAGGCCAAATTTCCATTCACATGCCAAAACATAGACTTTTCTACCGCGATGCAGCTTTTAATTTGATTCCAAAATTAATCCAAAGTAGAAAACCTCTTAAAGCTCTGACCGTCTTTACCGATGGGTCAGGTTCGTCACATCGGCCTGTCCTGACATGGAGACAACCCAATACCCAAAAATGGGAATCTGATATCCAAATAGTAGAGGGATCTCCACAGATTGCTGAGTTAGCAGCTGTTGTCAGAGCCTTTGAGAAGTTTAAAGATGAACCTTTTAATTTGGTCACTGATTCGGCTTATGTCGCTGGTATAGCTATGAGGGCTGAACATGCTTTTCTAAAGGAGGTCTCCAACAAAAAATTATATCAATTGGTTTCTACATTAATCCATTTAATCTCACACAGAAAACAGCCTTACTACATTATGCATGTGAGGTCACACACCGACCTCCCTGGTCCCATTGCCAAAGGGAACAGGAGAGCAGATACACTGGCCATGCCAGCAGAGACTGCAAACGTCCCTGACATCTTTGCCCAGGCAAAGTTGTCGCATGCATTTTTTCACCAAAATATTCCTGCCCTCGTCAGAATGTTCAAGCTTTCAAAAGATCAAGCAAAAGCTACCTTTGCAACGTGCCTGAACTGCCAGAACTACCAAATACCATCTATGGGTACTGGAGTCAACCCCCGTGGTCTGAACAGCTGCCAATTGTGGCAAACTGATGTAACACACTTCCCATCCTTTGGGAGATCCAAATATGTGCACGTGTCAGTTGACACATTTTCTGGGGCAGTGTTTGCATCAGCCCATGCAGGGGAAAGTGCCGTCCACGTCATCAAGCATTTCCTCCTTGCCTTCGCCACCCTGGGAGTCCCTGAAGAAATCAAAACAGATAATGGGCCTGCCTACACCTCTCGTAAGTTAAAAGATTTCTTCAACCAATGGGGAATAAAACACAAGACAGGCATATCTAGCAATCCCACAGGACAATCCATCGTAGAAAGGACCCACC
Organism: Aphelocoma coerulescens; assembly: GCF_041296385.1. NCBI lineage: Eukaryota > Metazoa > Chordata > Aves > Passeriformes > Corvidae > Aphelocoma > Aphelocoma coerulescens. The sequence continues at coordinate 534,046 of NW_027184084.1, read as the reverse complement.
AAACCCTCAAAAGAGTCCTCAATCAGCAACGGAGAGAAACAGAAATCTTGTCTCCTGTTGAAAGACTCTGTAAGGCTCTCTATGTCATTAACTTCCTAAATGGTACATCGTCAGAGCCTGACCCCCCAGTACTCCGCCACTTCTCAAACTCAACCCAAGCTAAGCTCACGGAGAAGCCACCAGTGCTGGTAAAGGACCCTGAATCACACCAGGTCTCTGGGCCTTTCCAATTGATTACCTGGGGGAGAGGCTACGCCTGTGTCCAGCTACCATCCAGCCCGAAGTGGTTCCCAGGAAAAAGTATAAAACCATACTTAGGCCCTACAAACACTGCTACCACAAACACAAAGAACTCTCCTGAGACAAATACAGGACCTCCCCAAAACCAGACCAGCTCGGCATGGAGACGAAAACTTCGCCAGATGCCCACCAACCAGGAAAAAGATCGTCCCACCACACGGCAGCAGACGAAACAGAAAGCTGAACAAGAAGCTACAGCAAAAAGTCAGGCCGTAGGCCAGACACAGCCTGAAAAAACTGATTCTTAGTTTATATGTTATCACCCCTTGTTACCCCAAAATACCCCCTTCCCTCAACCCTTGTCAAACTTCCCTAAACCCCAAGACCTCCCCTCCCACCACAGAGCTAACAAATCTTGCTTATATTCCCTCTCAGAAGCCCCATCCCTGCCCAAAGATGAAATGTATCTACGTTGATGCTATCCTCACCACAGCCTCTATGACCTAAAAGTAGATGATGACCTTTTTGGACGATGGGGAATAACGGGATGGACTGCATCTTTGATTAAGGGAGTTTTGTGGGTATTCATTGTAATTATTACTGTGTTACTTATGTTCTCTTGCCTCCTACGGTGCTGCAGAAAGACTGCTGGGAATGCCTTTTTAATAAATACAGAAGGGGGAGTTGTGGGATATGCCCAGCCCTTGCCCTGGAGGGATCTCTGCTGAGACAAGAGATTTCGCAATTGCCCAGCAGGACTCCCTGAAAAGGCAGCCACTTCTTGGTCATGGCGAGGAAAAGTGGACCCACAATCCTTTGAGAGACACTATGCAGATCTTTCTGTAACCCATTGGTCTGTCCCAGACCCTCTGTAACCCATTGGTCCCCTGCTGATCCCCTGTATCCCTATAAAAGGAAGCCCCCTGGCTCTGTGGGGGAGAGAGCTCGTCCCTGGCTTTCCCCTTCGCCGGAGGGAACCAACAATAAAGCTACCTCTGTGCGGAACCAGCCACACGGGCCTTCTCGTCTCTCTCTGGTCTGGCTTGGCCTGGAGGCTGCCCTGCAGAGCTGAGCTGGAATCACGAGCTGATAACCACTAAAGAGCTGACAGCCTCTGCAGGGGCTCCTCTGCCAGCAGCTGAGGGAAGACACTGGGCCTCGGGAAGGCGATCCCTTTCGGGACCATCTCTCCGGAACGGTCATCTCTTCCTGGGTCAGAGCCACTGACCCCACCACCAGCTGTAATATAGAACCATCCAGGGGAAGGCTCCTTGGGGAGGGAGGCTCACTTGAGCCTCTCATTGGGGAATCTTTGATAGATATGCTAATTAGTAAAACCTATAATGTTATACCCGATCTTTTGGGGTGAGCATTTTGCAGGGTGCATTTTGCTGCATTTGACCTGGACGTGTGCATCTAAGGATCCTTAAAATAAATACCAAGGTAAGATCCCTTTTCCCCTTCTAACTGTGTATGACTCTTGATTTTAAGACCAGGAAAAGGCATCAGTTGCTGGCGACCATGAAGGAACCCTAAAGACCTTGAAACTCACAGTCTTGGGTGGGAACACATCTTGCTTTGCCCCTCTCTTTGCCGGCAAATTACAGAGGGGCCGGAGCAACAATTTAAGACTGCGACCAGGACTTTAGGACCCAGCACGGAAAGGCAGAAGCAAGGAAAGAGGTGAGTGAAAAGGGGATCGATACTACCGAGACTGTGCTAGCACTAGGGAAGGAGATCTCCAAGGGGGTTGGAAAGGTTGGGGGCAGAGAAGCCCACAAAAGGGGAAAGCTTAAACCTTTCCCCTGCAAACTGTGGAAAGGAGGGGACACCCTCCGTGGAGTCCACAAGAGCCCAGAGGCTGCACCTTACACAGCTGCAGGAGTGGCTCAGAGGTTGGTTGGTTGGTTGGTTGGTTGAGACGTCGGGAATTTGTGGGTTCGAATCCTTTTGAGACCAGATATTCACGCGCGCGCATTTACTGCTTGCTAAAACTAGTTGCTTTTTACTATTTTAAAATGCTGTTTTGAAGTGTTTGTGTAGTAACCTAGATAAACTGCCTGGAAAATCGGAATTCCGAGGCCAGATTGCAGGCTGAATTCCAGAGTTAAGAGCTTTCCTCTGGCAGAGTTTTTCTGTCTGTGAGCAAACATGGGTGGTGTGAATGAAAAAATCCCTCCTAACAGCCCATTAGAGCTGATAATAAAACACTGGAGATGGCTGACAGGGCAAAAAACTACTTTGGACACCCGAGAATTGATCAGACTGTCCACACGGGTTTGGCCGACTTTAAAATTAAGTCAAGGAAATTGGCCTCGCTATGGGAGTTTGGAAAGTAACATCATTACTGACCTGATGGTAGAATTGAGATCATTACGTAGGTTTGATGAACTAAGATATGCAGAACTTTTTACTATGTATCTGAACAGGGAAGAAGCATGTGTAGTAGACAGAAGTAATATGGAAATGACTTTGAGGAGGAGAAAGGGAACGAAAAAGCCGCAACAAGCTGGCTCGTATACTAATATGTACAGAGAAATCGATATGACAGATACAGATATGGTGGGCCAAGCTTTGGGCGATGGCGGGGGGGTCTCCCTACCCTGTTCAACCGCCGGGGCAGCCCGCACACGTGGGGGTGGGGGACGGAGGAATGGGGCAGCCGGTGGGGGTGGGGGCAGGAGGAGGGAGAGCGGCAGCTCTTCCGCCGCCGCCACCTCCGCCGCCCCCGCCCGAGCGGGGGTGGGGGGGGGAGCGAGCGGCCAGCTCCAAGCCAGAGGAGCGGCAAGGAGCCTCCCCGCCCCCAGCCTCGTCAGGGGCGGAGGGCGGGCACAGAGGTGGGAGAGATGCGGGTATGCCACCACCCCCTGACCTCCCTAGAGGCGGGGAAAGTGCTAACTGGCCACCGCCCCCTGACTTTTCCAGAGGCAGAGACGGGAAAGGAAGAGGGGAAGGGGCAGGCTGGCCACCTTTCCCCGAGTACCCCGAACATGGAAGTGAAGGCAGAAATGGACACGGGCAATTGTGGCGGCATTCCCTGGTATGGAGAACCGCAAGTTTCCAAGCCAGAAACAGGAAGAGCCGCTCGCTCTCCCCACCCTGCAGCGCAGGCAATGTTAAAGCTGAGGGCAGACAGGATGGCCCCGACCCAGGCGCCTCTTACGGAGCTAAGGACGGGAAAAGCTGCTTGCAGCCCCTGCCTCCCTACCCCTCCACTGCCGCAAAAAACAAGACAGTTCCTGATCAACATTCGGCTGGAACAATCTTTAAAACCAATGAACCAATTTCAATTAAAAGCGAATGGGATGATTCCGATACAGATGGTTCTCACGGGGAGGGTGGTAGAAGAAGGGGAAGGATAGCCCGAGAAGCTATGAAAGCAGTCAGTCCCGTCGCTAAACACACAAGGTCCAAAGCAGGTAAACGGTGGGAGAAAGAACTTGCATTAGAAGCACCTCTGAGAGAGGCTGTGGGAAATCAAGGAGTGATTTATATAAAGACACCGTTTTCCCTCGGAGAATTACAGCAGTGGAAAAACTCAATTGGGAAGTACAGGGACAACCCGGAGAGAGTAGCTATGCATGTACAAATGGCCATGAAATCCCAAAATCCAGATTGGGGTGATCTAAATGTTATGCTAGATGAATTATTGGATAAAACAGAGAGAGAAATGGTCAACAAAGCTGCTATATCTGCTATAGAAACTCAAATTGCAACTGGGAGTCTCCAAGGGTCAGTTAATGACATCTATCCCCTAGCAAACCCTGGCTGGGGTCACAATGTCCCAAAACAGATGGAAAAGCTGAAGCGATACCAAAAATGGGTGGTTGTTGGATTAACAACATATTCTGTGTTAAATACTTTAAAAGGTAAACTGAGTCAAGACACTGTGGATGTGATCGGAGCTAGAGGGGTAAGTGAAACAAGGCCTTTTTTCCAACCTTTAAAATTTAGATTGGGAAAACACTGGGTCTCTCACCAGTTCCTGTATATGCCAAATTCCCCAATGCCATTATTGGGCAGAGATTTATTGGAAAAATTGGAAGCAGAAATTAAGTTTTCCAAGGAAGGGGGAGTGATAGTTATAATCCCAGAACCTAAAATTATCGAAGCAGCTGCTATACTTGTACAGGAATGCCATGGAGAAATTCCCAAAGAAGTTGAAGAGGCTGCCATTCAAATAGTGTGGGCCAATGATTCTCCTGGGAGATCCAAAAAAGCTGAACCTGTGAGTATCACACTCAAAGCAGGGGCTACACCAGTAAGACAAAGACAATATCCTCTGAAATTAGAAGCTTGCAAGGGATTAGTACCTGTGATTGAAAAGTTTCTCAAATTTGGGTTGTTAGTGAAATGTGAATCCAGGTAAAACACACCAATCTTGCCAGTAAAGAAAGCTGATGGTAAAAGCTACAGGTTGGTACAGGATTTGAGGGAAATTAACAAGATAACAGAGGACATACACCCAGTGGTAGCGAATCCTTACACACTTTTGACAACACTAACAAATGAATTAGGGTAGTTCACTGTTTTAGATCTCATGGATGCCTTTTTCTGCATTCCTGTGCATAAGAATAGCCAAGAACTCTTTGCTTTTGAGTGGGAGAATCCTGAAACAGGGAGAAAGACCCAGCTCACCTGGACAGTTTTACCCCAAGGATTCAAAAACAGCCCGACCATATTCGGAAACGGATACTGTAACAGGCGTATCAAACAACGAGGCCCGTGGAAAAGAAATATCTATGGACCGATTCTTGATAGATGTTTCAGAGATGTTTATTTTCCCAGCCGCATGGCCAGGGCTCTGCCGAGGAACTGCTGTAATCACGGGACCCGAGGGTCCTTGCCCGCGCAGGGGAACACAAAACAACCAATGGGGAACGAGGCTGACCAGGGGCTAGGGAAACCCCGTGTCTCCCCCCCAGAGCCCCTCTCCCAGAGCTACATGGCAGGGGGAGGGCCCCAACATGAAACCAGCTGGCAAAGGAGCTTGAGGACTGGAGAACCAGGAGGAGCAGTTCTCCAGTATGTTGATGACATCTTGATAGCAGCCAAGATGAGAGATGACTGCATCCAGCTCACTGTAAGTCTGTTGAACTTTTTAGGCCAAAGTGGGTATCGGGTCTCAAAAGGGAAGGCACAGGTTGCCAGGGAAACAGTAGTATACCTGGGCCTGGAAATTTTCGGTGGACATCGACAACTCAGAAGAGAACGGAAGGAAGCCATCTGTCGACTTCCAGAGCCCCAAACTGTAAGGGACATGCAGGCCTTCCTGGGGATGGTAGGTTGGTGTCGCCTGTGGATATCAAACTACGGTATACTGGTAAGACCTTTATATGAGGTCCTTAAAGCAGCTGAAAAGGGGACAATCATGTGGACAGAGAATGCCAGGGCTGCATTTAAACAGCTGAAACATTCCTTGATGTCAGCCCCAGCTCTGGGGCTGCCGGACTTGACTAAACCTTTTGAACTCTTTGCACATGAGCGACTGAATGTTGCTCTTGGGGTACTGGCACAGCACCTTGGAGACCAGTGAAGAGCTGTGGCCTATTTCTCAAAACAACAAGACAATGTAGCCCAGGGTTGGCCAGGATGCTTGAAAGCTGTGGCAGCAACAGTCCTCCTGATACAGGAGGCCCGTAAATTCACCTTTGGGCAGCACATTGTTGTGTATGTACCCCATGCAGTGATAAATGTGCTGGAGCAAAAGGGGGGACACTGGCTCACCCCTAGCAGAATGCTCAAATACCAATCTGTGTTGTTAGAACAAGATTATGTTACTCTAAAGACAACTTCTGTGGTAAACCCTGAGATGTTTTTATCATCCACGTTACTTGACAGTGTGTCTGAGCATTGTTGGGGTCCCTCACCCTGCCATGGGGCCCTGGGGGAGGGGCCCTGGGGGGGAGAGACACGGGGTTTCCCTGCCCCTGTCAGCCTCGTTCCCCATTGGTTGGTTTGTGTTCCCCGGGATGAGCAAAAGGTCCCGGGGTCCCGTGACCACGGAGTTCCTGAGCTGAGCCCCGGCCATGCGGCTGGAGAAATAAACATCTCTGAAACATCTATCAAGAATCTGTATATATATATTTCTTTTCCACGGGACTCCTGGTTTGATATATGCGTGTTACAGTAATCCCCGCTGTAACAACTGGTGGAGAATGCGGGCAAGACACTGATCCCTGAGGAAATTCGTGAGTAAAAAACAACTCTAGGCCTCTCTCTTCTCATCTTGGTTTGGATATTCTCTCTGGACTATGGAAGAATCGTGGGAAATGGGGCTCTCTGAGCCACAGAAAAAAATGTATCTAGAAGTAAAAGAAATCCTTGAACAACAAAACAAAAAAGTAATGCAACCGGGAGATGTAGAACACTTCTTTATGTGGCTTTTCAAAAGGTTCCCCTATATTTCCCGAGACTTACTTTTTGATATCGAACCTCCTGAATCTTGTGAGGGGTGTTTCTGGGACGAGATCTGGGATAAGGTATGGGATCAAAGCGAAGCTTTCCGTGCATATCTTGTAATCAGGGACGCTCTTGAAGAGCATTTGTATGGTCCCATTACCCCTAAAGCAGAAGATCATACTTCTCCCGTGGCTGAGACCGCGCAGCAGCCATCCCGGGAGCGCATGACTGCAGCCGTGCCAGCGGAAGTGCCTGCGCTGGATGTGCCCGGCCCCCTCGGGAGCGCGCGCCTTATCGCGGACCCCATCCCTGTCTCAGGGTCCCCGGCCACCCGGCCGCGAGTGAGGGAGCGACACCGCAGGCGCCGCGGGTGCCGTGGGCCACGAGCAGCCAGGAAGCGGGCATCGGCGTGGCAGGCCGCTCTGAGCGACTGGCTCGGAGAGCCCTGTGGAGGGAGAAGCGGCGGTTTCCACAGCGACACGAGAAGCCGCGCCGTGCAGCGCCGAGCCGAAACGGGGCCACTCTCAAAGCGGCGTGGAGTCTGCGGAGCGGAACCACTCACAGGCCACGGAGCCAGCGGCGATGGCAGCGCGGGGCCGTGCAGAGCCCAGACACGCGCCGGAGCGGGGCCGTGCAGAGAGCGCAGAGCAGCCGCAACGCGGGGGCCCGGCCGAGACGTCAGAGTCAGCGAGGCAGCAGCCACGCGAGACCGGCACCCACGACGAACACGCAAGCAAGTGATAGGAGACGTTGTAGCCACGAAAATCACAGGAACTGTGAAATGGTACAATGTCAAAAACAACTATGGATTTATAACACGAGATGATACAGGGGAAGACTTATTCATCCATAGAACTGCCATTAAAAGGAATAACCCTAAAAATTACCTGCAAAGTGTAGGAGATGGAGAAGCTGTACAATTTGATATAGTGCAAGGAAAGAAGGGTTTACAAGCAGCGAATGTTACTGGGCCTGAAGGTATTCCTGTCAAAGGCAGCCGTTATGCACAAAATTATAAACAATATCCATCCCAACAATTTCCCTACCCGCAGCCTAATTTCCCCTTTTACCCTATACCCAATATGAACCCTTTCCTAAGTTTACCCTATCCCCAGTTTATTCCTAATCCGTTTTTCACCCCATGGCTTCCTTATACAGTTCCATTTCCTTACAATTCCTCTTCAATGCCGATAGGGGGATGAAAAGAGGGAAGAAAGAAATCAAGCCCTCTCCTGCCTCAGTTTCCCCACAAAGCATGCTCAGAAAGTTCTGTCTCCCTTCTATCAGCCCTAAGATGTTCCACAGAATCTGTTTGGACATTTTAAAGACTCAGGAGGGTGGCTTGTTTTGTTTTGAAACTGTCCCTGTTATGTTTATCCAGTTGTTTTCATTCTCATTTTATTAAAATAAAACGGGGGAGATGTTGGGGTCCCTCACCCTGCCATGGGGCCCTGGGGGAGGGGCCCTGGGGGGGAGAGACACGGGGTTTCCCTGCCCCTGTCAGCCTCGTTCCCCATTGGTTGGTTTGTGTTCCCCGGGATGAGCAAAAGGTCCCGGGGTCCCGTGACCACGGAGTTCCTGAGCTGAGCCCCGGCCATGCGGCTGGAGAAATAAACATCTCTGAAACATCTATCAAGAATCTGTATATATATATTTCTTTTCCACGGGACTCCTGGTTTGATATATGCGTGTTACAGTAATCCCCGCTGTAACAGAGCATGATTGTTTGCAGACAATAGAGGCAACTTATTCCAGCAGACCAGACCTGAAAGATGTTCCTTTGAAGGATCCAGACTGGGAATTGTACACTGATGGGAGCAGCTTCATGAGAAACGGTAGGAGGATGACCGGTTACGCCGTAACCACCTCAGATAAAATCATTGAGACAAAAGCCTTGCCTCCAGATGTATCATCACAGAAAGCTGAACTCATTGCACTAACAAGAGCTCTAGAACTGAGCGAGGGGAAGGTGAACATATGGACTGATTCCAAATATGCCTTCAGTGTTGTGCATGCCCACGGAGTTATTTGGAAGGAACGTGGCCTGCAGACTGCTCAAGGTAATGAGGTTAAGCATGCTAAACAAATTCTTGCACTTTTACAGAACATTTGGAAGCCTACGGAAGTGGCTTGCAAGAGTCATCAAAAAGGGAAAACAGCCCCTGAACTGGGAAATCATTTTGCTGATGAAACAGCCAGGGGGATTGCAGAAAAAGGCATTTTTGCAGTGGTACCACAGAAAGAGATAGAATTGTCATCATTTACCCCAAAATATGATCAGAGGGATCACAAATTAATTAAGTTCCTTAAGGCGTAAATCAAAGAAGGTGGGTGGGCTGTTACTCCGGTAGGACAACTTGGAGTTCCACCTCTGATCCTTCAGGAAATAGCCCAACGAGAGCATGAAAATATCCAGTGGGGAACAGAAAATCTTTTAAAACATTTGAGGAAAGTAGTGATAGGGAGAGAAATGACTGATATTGTACAATCTGTAACAAGCAAGTGGGAAACCTGCTGTAAAAACAACCCTGACACAAGCTAGAGAGGAGTGACAAAAACAGGAGATCTCCCGGGAGATTATTGACAAATAGATTTTGCTGAGATGCCACGCAAAGAGCGATGCAGGTATATACTAGTACTGGTTGACACCTTCAGTGGATGGCCTGAGGCTTTCCCCTGTCGCACCAACATAGCAAAAGAAGTAGTGAAAGCTTTGCTCAATCATATAATACCAAGATTTGGGGTTTGTTTGGGAATATCATCAGATAGGGGACCACATTTTGTTGCAACGGTGATTGGGGAAGTTAGCAGGATTCTGGGACTTACCTGGGACCTGCACACACCATACAGGCCCCAGGCAAGTGGCAAAGTTGAACGCATGAATGGGACCCTCAAAACCCAGATTTGCAAAATTTGTCAAGAGACATCCATGACATGGGTTCAAGCCCTGCCTATAGCCTTGCTGAGGGTCCACATACAGCCAAGGCGAAGGGACAACATAAGTCCCTATGAAATATTATATGGCAGGCCATACCAGGTTCCACATATCCCAGGGGAAATTCATATGAGAGGTAAAAATGATTTGCAGAAGGATTTAATGGCTCTGAGTTCCACTTTGCAGAAACTCCAGAGATTTGTTGTGTTATCCAAACCAATAGGATTGGACACACCTGCTCATCCATTCCAGCCTGGAGACTGGGTCTACATCAAGTGGTAGGACATCGACCCCTTGCAAGCCAAGTGGAAGGGACCATTCCAAGTTTTGCTGACCACTTTTACTGCAGTCAAGGTTGCTGGCAAGGGACCGTGGATTCATTACTCCCGGGTGAAGAAAGCTTCTGCTCCCGAAATCACCAAGAAGACAGAGACTGATACAAATCAGAAAGATGCAGTTTAAACTGTTTTTTACATGTTTGCCCAACTGGTAACCATGGTTTAGGGTTCACCCCATGATTTGCATAAGACTGTGGTCCAAAATGTGTCCAAAATTCTTAATAAGAGCGATTGCTAGATCTGTACTCCATTACCACTAGATAGGAAGGATCACTGGCCCTTGATTGGCATTTTAATGCAAGAGAACCACACTGAAACGTGGGAACCAGTTAATAGCACCCTTCTGCCCCCCATACCCGTGAGTGGCCTGGTAGAGCATGCAAACTATAAGGTTCCTTGAGCAATTGTAAACGCCACAGGAAAAGCCATTCTTCCTTCATATTGTCATAAGACCCATTTCAGGGAAATAATAGACCCAAGAATTGCAGCAAAGATGAAATTGACAGGGTGGAGACTGGCTCAGCCATTTGGGATAGGGTTGTATTGGATATGTGGTGATAAGGCCTGGAAAATTATGCCCATGAACAAAGACCAGGCTTGTGCCATTGGGGCTTTGGTCCCAAATATAACAATATTTGACCATCTTAAAAAACCAAATGAGAGGAGAAAAAGATCTCTTAATCCCCTCATTGAACATCCCACACTTTTCCATAGCATGATCAGAGCCCTCGTACCTACTTATGGAGTAGTTGAACTGGAGAGAGCAATTGTAAACATCTCGGCCATCATTGAACGTATTGAACAGCATACTGCAGATGCAATTTCAGCCTTACAGGAAGAAGTTGACAGTCTGTCCTGTGCAGTTATGCAAAACAGGATAGCTCTCAATTTCATACTTGCTGCACAAGGAGGTATATGTGCTATTGTCAATACCACCTGTTGTTCTTATGTGGACCAAAATGGAAGAATTAAGAAAGATTTGGATGAAATTTGGAAGGGAACTCAAATTCTACATGAAGTAGCTTCTAGAAATAACACCTTAATTTTTGATCATATTTTGGATACCTTCACCTCATGGTTACCAAACTGGGCCTGGGTAAAAGAAATATTCATAATAGCTGTAATTGTAGGTATTATCTGCGTAATAGCCTGTGGAGCAGCCGGTTGTGTAAACAGGTTCTGCAGGTAAAGAATAGAGTAGAGTAGAGACTAGACAAGGTAGAGTTTTGTTAGTCTCTAAAAGGGGGGAAATGATGCCATGAAGATTTTTTGCCTTTTCTTTTATACCCCTGTTATACCTTTTTTACAACTTCTGTATTCTTAGTGCTTTTTGCCTGCATTCTTGGACTTGTTTGTCAAGCTAAGAGACTAAACATTTTAGAAGCTTCGTAGCTAGGGATCAGTGTGCCCCAGACCCCAAGGTCCTCTCCAGAACACATTCTGTAAACTAAGATAGAACCATCCAGGGGAAGGCTCCTTGGGGAGGGGGGCTCACTTGAGCCTCTCATTGGGGAATCTTTGATAGATATGCTAATTAGTAAAACCTATAATGTTATACCCAATCTTTTGGGTCAGGGCATTTTTGCGGGGTGCATTTCGGTGCATTTGACCTGGACGTGTGCACCTAAGGATCCTTAAAATAAATACCAAGGTAAAATCCCTTTTCCCCTTCTAACTGTGTATGACTCTTGATTTTAAGACCAGGAAAAGGCATCAAGGTCCTATGGTTTAAACCTGGTAGGCATCTAAGCACCACACAACAGCTTGCTCTCTCTCCCCACAGTGGGATGGGGGGGATAATTGGAAGGGTAAAAGTGCAAAAACTCATGAGTTGAGATAAAGACAGTTTAATGAGAAGAAAAAAATAAAGGAAGAAAACCCCCAAAACAGGAAATAAAACCAAACCAATAAAAATGAGTGATGCAAAAAACCCCACCCCCAATTGCTTACCGTCAGCTGACTGATGCCCAGCCAGTACCCAAGCAATGGCAGCCCCAGAAAACACCCCCCCCCCCCCCCCTCCCTCCCCAGTTTATATACTGGGCATGACATTTTATGGTATGGAATATCCCTTTGGCTAGTTCAGGTCAGCTGCCTTGGCTGTGCTCCCTCCCAGCTTCTTGGGCACCTGCTCACTGTCAGAGCATGACACACTGAAAAGTTCTTGAGTAAGCACTACTGAGCAACAGCCAAAATATCAGTGTGTTATCAACATTATTCTCATACTGAATCCAAAACACAGCACTGTACCAGCTACTAAGAAGAAAATTAACTATCCCAGCCAAAACCAGGACAATCTCTCTGAAGCACTTAATGTTACATTACATAGAAAGTTGGGACTCCAACTCTGAAATTCAACCCTGTATATTCAGTAACTCAAAGATATAGAGAGAGACAGTACTTAAGATACTTTTCACTTGCATTTAGAGAAGAAAGTCCGCTATTTCATCTCTAAATTGTTTTATGGGAATTTGAAAACAGTTTAGCCCCTGGATAGTTGCATACAATGGACATAGAGACAAAAGTTTTGATGTATTGGGGAACCTGGACTGTGTGGTGCAGGTATGACAGAGAGGAATTAAAATAAAAATTAAATTAGCTATATAATCTGAGTACCCCTCAGCACAAAGCCGGGATGAGCGGGCCTCGCGCGTGCACCTATGGTACCTCTGGTGCCGTGGGGTCATCCCTGTGAACGTGGACACCATGTCGGCTCGCTGGTGTCACGGCCGAGACCGGGCCTAGGGCCCAAGGCGATGCCGGACCGTCATGCTCTCTGATAACCGTTTCCAGGCAGCAAACGCGCAACTGCGCCCGGGAGAGGCAGGGAGCACTCCCTTCTACGATGAACACCACGTCTATAAAACTATGAGGGCTCACCCGGAAGAGCTTCTGTAAGGGCGGTACTAGGCGCCGTGGTTGCTCTTGAGAGCGCAGCGCTTTTCCTCAGGTTTCTCCGTTGTGATCGGTTGGCGCCGCAGACATCTTCCTCCGGGCTCTGCGCCTGCTGGCCTCCGATGCGGGGCTGCCCTCTTTCCACCTGGCTCAAACTCTGTTACTATTAGTCCTATTAGTCCACACTGCACGCTGAATGATGTTTTTACGGGGCTACGGAATTGCGGGATCGTGGGGGTGGCTGACGCTGCTCCTGGTAGCTTGCGCGGCACGGGCCTCCGAAATCACTTTCGAGCTGACTGACAACGCCAAACAATGTTTTTACGAGGAGATTGTCCAGGGCACTAAGTGCACCCTCGAATTTCAGGTACTCCGTGTTTCCCTCGGCCCCCGGGGACTCTCTTGTTATTTCACTTTTGCCGTTAGTATTAGGAGTTTAATACCCATATAAATTGGTGTGCACTATGTTATGCAAACAGCTTATCTGAAATGTTGCTTCTGCTGCTTGGCGCCTCTGAACAAATCTTTATAGTATGTGGTTGAATAGATATTTACATATTTCAAATAATATGTCTATTATTTTAGAAAGCTTCTGTATGCATATAAAAGGGATGTGCTTGTGGATAGAAGTTTCTTCATCCTTTAGGATGCTTTATCTTAAAGGCAAGAAGTTTGGAGCAAGGATTAAATTTAACTACTAGCCTGAGAGTTATCAGAATCGCATTACAGAATAGTAAGCTATGAATACCTAAACTGCCAGTTGCTCTTGTAGTGGAGATAGGATAGCTAGTGTGATTCTACAGAAGAACATGCTATGGATCAACAATAATCAAAGACTGACAATTCTCATAATCATATGAAGTTTTGAGTTACTTGTAGGTATAATTTGAACATGCTGGTGTTGAAAAGAATTACTGTCATTTATTGTGCAGGAGTAAGGCAGCATAACCTCCAGAACACTGCTCTGGTGATGTGATGAGTCAGGCTGTAATACCTGTTCTACTGAACATATGCCATTTCTGCAACATAAAGCAGCTTGACCTAATAGGCTAGTTAGACAGTTTAGGTCATACATAAAATAGCTGGTTTATTGATTTTGGCAGTCTTAACTTGCTGAATAAATTGTATGGATGGGCTTGTGGATATAGTAAATTACTAATTTATTGCAGTAATGTCTGCCCCATCAAACTTCATCTACTCTAGCCTTTGCTACAGTAGTAGTATCTCAAAATGAAGTAACTAGTTTCCTTCATAAACTGTTAGAAAACATAGTTGACATTACATATACTCAATTTAAAAAAAACTTATTTCTAATTGTTCTGTCTCATAGGATGACGATTTTTTCAAACTCGATAGATTTATAAATTAATGCATTTTAAAACATTTGTCAGATCAAGCAATTTGCAATGCTAGCTGGATGTCTGTTTTGTTTAAGACAATTTCTTGGGTTTTTTTCAGGTGATCACTGGAGGTCATTATGATGTGGACTGTCAGTTGGAAGGTCCTGATGGTGCTGTATTATACAAAGAGATGAAGAAACAATATGATAGTTTCACATTTACTGCATCCAGAAATGGAACATACAAATTCTGCTTCAGCAATGAGTTCTCTACTTTCACACACAAAACCGTGTACTTTGATTTCCAGGTTGGAGAAGATCCACCACTGTTTCCTAGTGAGAACAGAGCAACTGCACTTACTCAGGTAAAATATTGTGTTTGACAGTAACTGTTAGGTGGAGGGAATGTTTTTCAAATTCAACTGCAGTAGATATCTATATCGCTGTTGAAAATGAATGGGTCAGAGCTTCTTTAAAATAAACCCTCTTACTAAAAGTGAACCTTTTCTGAAAATTAGGATTTATAGAATGCAGAGTTGAGGAGGAATTACCAAGTGATTAAGTGGAAATTAGGGAAAATATACAGTGCCCTGGAGTTTAAGGGAACTTTTTAATGCCATGGTTCTATGTCTGTGGAAGTGTGGATTTTATAAAGTGTAAAATATCAGTGGATCAGAGTTCTCAAAATTCCTGAACTTTGGAGAAACTTTGAGAACAATTTGGTTTTATATTGAAATAGTTTAGAGGTTTTTTTGAGGCGAAGACTTGAATGATTCATCTCTTATATAGCTGTCACTTAAAATTGGAAAAGAATTTTAGCAAAATAAACAAATGAACAAAATGTCATACTTAACTGGCTTCTAGATATGTAATTTATAAGACACTTAAGTGGCAAAACAGTATTCGTGCTCCAGACTTTTTTTCCTAATGTTTTTTTCTTTCTTCATAATTTTAATTTTATGCCACTTCTGCCTAAACTAAATCAGCCAACTTCACTTGGAACAGTAACATCATGAATTCGAACATTCTTATACTATAGTTGTTACCAAATTTCACTTTAAACAATCATGGGTACTGACTCTTACTTTCAGAAGATAAACCAAAAATGGAAGAGGTTTATGTTTAAAAAAGATCTAGGTCTTGGAAAGCCTGTAGTATGTATATTGAAAAGGTTTAAGATTTTTCATGTTAGAAAATGGAATGTGATTTTTATGAAAGATGACACATTTAGTTGGGCAATTTGGTCTTGAGTGTTTATTTTATGAATGTGGTAGGGAGCATCCAGGAACACTGAAAGATAACAGATGTCCTTTATCTAATCACTTTTTACATATGTGACTAATATAAGGATCTCCTGCCAAAAGAACATATTGAGGTCAGCAATCTAGATTTCAGGCTTTTGGGAAACTGAAGTTTGGGTATTATGTGATGAAGAATCACATACTTCTGAAATCTAAAAGTGTTTTAATATCTACTATGCAAATCTTAATGATATAAAAACTTACTAGTTATCCAAATCTCGAGAAAGATTTACTTCTTGTTTTACTGGTGTATGTGGAATTAGCAAATGTTGGATCACTGGCATATTTCAATACAGTGTTTATATTTACTTTTGAACCCAAACATGCATGAATTTTAATATTCAGTTTCTGGCTCTTAGAGTGCATCACTGTATTACATCTGCAGTTTTGCACACTTTGGTACTTAAGTCAGTCACATTCCTGTGTGTAAAACTTGATTAATATATTAGATTTATAGTATTGCAGTCTGACAGTGAACTGAGATAATCTTTCATTTGTAAAGGTATGTGATGTTACAGTGGGGATTCTGTAACACAATGTATCAAACAAGGAGGCCCATGGAAAAGAAATATATATGGACGGATTCTTGATAGATGTTTCAGAGAGATGTTTATTTTCCCAGCCACATGGCTGGAGCTCTGCTGAGGAACCGTTACAGTCATGGGACCAGAGGGTCCTTGCCTGTGCAGGGGAGCACAAAACAACCAATGGGGAACGAGGCTGACCAGGGGCTAGGGAAACCCCGTGCCTCCCCCCCAGGGCCCCTCTCCCAGGGCTACATGGCAGGGGGGGAGGGACCCCGACAATGTGAATCCTAATTTTAATTACCAAACCACAGAACTTCACAGAACAAGCATTAGAAGAGTTCTTAATTGAGCATGTGTATTTATTTGCTTCTCTAGATGGAGTCTGCGTGTGTTTCAATTCATGAAGCTCTGAAGTCTGTCGTTGATTATCAGACTCATTTCCGGTTGAGAGAAGCACAAGGCCGCAGCAGAGCAGAGGATTTAAACACAAGAGTAGCCTATTGGTCAATAGGGGAGGCAATCATTCTTCTTGTAGTTAGTATTGGGCAGGTATTTCTCCTCAGAAGCTTCTTCTCAGATAAAAGAACCACAACAACCCGTGTTGCATCATAACTGGTAATGATAATGCTTCAGGTCATTGTGCTATTCACTTGTGAAATTACCATTCTCCAATTAATTGTAAGGACAAAGAACTAAATATATGAAACATCTAAATGTCTACCCCTCCTTATTGATTAAAAACACAAAACGTAACCCAAAAGTTATGAAAGGGACACCCAATTTGAAATATAGAGTAAACTTAATATTTTCTGATACTTGTATTAAATATCTGGCAATGACCAGCCTCTCTTTGGTTTTGCTGATTTTAATCCAAATTGAGTTTGACTTTACTGATATGATTGCCCATCTGTGCTATAACGCTTTAAAAGAACCTGCCAATCTAGTGTCTGATGTGAAAGACAATACTCATGAAAATTTGATTTTACTTGAATTTTCAGGCTGTGTTGGATTATAAACAAGCTAATGTGATGAACTGTAGTTGTGAGATGTATTGCACTGTTTTGATTTGCTGTAACAACAAAAAAAATCCAATTATATCCTTTGCTTATCTGTAAAATTGTTGCAAGCTTGATAGCACATATTGGTGCAAATTCTCCACCTGCCTGGTAAATCTCCACCTTCAAAACCTGCTAAATTTTATACTTGAGTGTATTTGTCTAAACACACACTTTTCTACATTAAAATATAATGCATTTCTTCTTTTACAATGTTTTACTAAACAACTTCTAAACTACCTGAGAAACATGCTTTCTCTATTAAAAAAATTTTAATGCTCAAGTTGTTTTTAAAAATGCAATAAAATGGGGAATATTGTAACTTTGTTACTGAAGCTATGCAATCTCTGTGCTAGTGCTGCTGCTTGTCACATTTAAGACCAGAGATAGTTTGTATTTTATCAAGCAGTACAGCACCAGTTACATTGCATCCATTAGGGACATGCAAAGCTTTTAATTAAATTGTTTTCCTATTAAGAAGCCCATTTAATACTAATACTACATCGTGTGAGTGCTGTGTGCTTTATTTCCCTGTTTGGTGCACTGATACATTATGACCTTGTGCATGTAATTGCTACTCTTCTGTTATTGGTCAAAAATGTTTTAAATGTTTTAAATGTTTTGTGATATTGTTGGGGTTTTAGGAGCTCTCCTGGGTTTTTTTTCTGTTAAAGGAATTTTCCCCATACATGTTGCTAGGGCGACAAATTGCTGGGTACTTAAGAAAAACAAAAGACCTAGCCAGTACAGTGGGGTGCATCTGGCTACTCTTTTGTTTCACCTGGGTGTGTGGACAGTCAGTTCCTGGCATTTGGACAGAGAGGGAGGCTGCTTCTTCGGCTGCTTTTCCTTCTGCCAGAGAAACCCCGGGATCCCAAGCCCGCCTTCCCTGCCCCGCTGGGAGCCGGGTCGTGGCTGCCCTGCCCCCGCCGTTGCTTCAAGCCTTCGCTACGTTGTAGCTGTGCTCGCCCTGCCTGCCCAGACCTCCGGGGGGGTTCCCTGTTTGGATACATCGCGTCTGCCATCCGGGATTTGTGCTCGTCCCTGGCGTTCCAGCCTGCCATTCCAGCCTGCTGTTACCGAGGGTCCAGCCGGACACCAGGATCGGCTGCCCAGGGGTTTGTGAAGCTTCTTTGTTCCATGCCTTCCCAGGATCCCAGGCCACCAGTGCCGTGTGCTCCCTGAGCTTGCTCCGGAGCGCCCCCTGCAGCCGCGGGGGAACCATCGCACCTGCCCTGCTCACTGGGAGCCACCAGCGCCCCTGCCGGCTGCGAGCGGAACTGCACCCGAGGGGAAAGGGCCTGACAGCCGAGAAGGCTGGGACTAGGTTTGTGATTGTTTGCTGTTACTGCCATAGTTATTGTTGTTTGTTTGACTTTTTATACACATATAGATATATAATAGTAAAGAACTGTTATTCCTATTTCCCACTTCTTTGCCTAAAAGCCCCTTGATTTCAAAATTATAATAACTCGGAGGGAAGGGGGGTTGCATCTGCCATTCCAAGGGAGGCTTCTGCCTTCCTTAGCAGACACCTGTCTTTCAAACCAAGACAGATATCTTTTTGGTAGATTTGTAGCTGCATTGCTTCCACTGTTCATATCTTTAATTTATGTATTGTAATAACATCTTGGTTTATTTGGATGTGGACGATAGTAAATGTATGTACATACAAGTACCTTTAATTGAGCTAGTCAAAATAAGGAAAGTCATCTTCAGATGGTTTTGGAGGAATTAATTAACTTGGACCAGTTCTTAAGTGCATACAAACAAAACTAAGATTAAAAAATTTAGTTACTAGCTCTAATTCAAAAATATTCCACTTAAACTAGTTTTCAGCAAGCAGAAAAAAATGCTACATTCTCATTAACTGCCTGTATTATTTTCCAGGAAAAAATTGACAGGATTTACACATGCACTTGGACACTGAATAATCGATCTAAGATGACCTAAGATGACTTTAAAATTGTGTGGTAGTTAAAAAAAATTCTCCTTGTCTCTACTGACAAACATAAACTACACTCTCAGAACTGAAAAAAAACTTTAACACTTCAAAAATTAGTTAAAAGGTAGCAGGGGTATTAAAAAGCTTAATATTGTATTCAGAATTATGTATAATGTATTTCTATCTTGTATTGAACTTGCAATATTGCAGTTCCATTTTTGAGGTGCAAGCTTACCTGAAATTGTAGCAGAATCTCAAAGATCAGAACACAAAAACTAGTGCTTTCTTTTTATGCTACATATTTGAAAATTGTATATATATTTTAAAATAAGTGATTGGATAGGATACAATAGAACACATGCTACCACTAACACTAGGTGAAAAAAATCACAATGCATTTATCTTTTTCTTTTTTTATTATTATTTTTTGTTAAAACTGCATTTATGAAAATAATAGTTCAGTTAGTGGTGTGATATGCAACTAAATCACCCTGTGTTAAATGAGGTACAACTGTGTTTGAAGTTGTGAAAGGTTTCAACTATTCCTTTGATGTTTTATGTTTGCATAATGTGTTTTCATGTCCTGAAATGTTCATTGTTTTAGTTTGAAGGGGGGGGAAGTTTGAATAAGACAAAAAGACCCTATGAATATTGTGGGGGGAAAATACAAATTAATCATAGAATGGTTTAGGTTGGAAGGGACCTTAAAGATCATCTGGTTCCAACCCCCCTACCATGGGCAGGGAATCTTCCACTAGACCAGGTTACCTAGAGCCCCATCCAGTCTGGCCTTGAACACTTCCAGGAATGGGGAGTATACAACATCTCTGGGCAACCTGTTCCAGTGCCTCACCAGCCTCACAGTAAAGAATTTCTTCCTAACACCTAATCTAAACCTCCCCTCTTTCAGTTTGAAGCCATTCCCCCTTGTCCTATCACTCCATGCCCTTGTAAAAAGTCCTTCTCCAGCTTTCTTGTAGGCTCCCTTTAGGTACTGGAAGTTGCTATGAGGTCACCCTGAAGCCTTCTCTTCTCGAGGCTGAACAGCTCCAACTCTCTCAGCCTGTCTTCATAGCAGAGGTGTTCCAGCCCTGTGATCAACTTAGTGGCCTCCTCTGGACCCATTCCAACAGGTCAACATCTTTCTTGTGTTGAGGGTCCCAGAGCTTGATGCAGCAGTCCAGGTGGGGTCTCATCAGAGTAGAGCAGAGGGGGAAAATCAGCTCCTTCAACCTCCTTATCACACTTCTTTTGATGCAGTCCAGGATACAGTTGGCTTTCTGGGCTGCAAGTGCACATTGCTGAGACATGTTGAGCTTTTTGTCCACAAACAATCCAAGTCCTTCTCCACAGGGCTGCTCTCCATCCATTCTCTGTCCAGACTGTACTTGTGCTTGGGATTGCCCTGACCCACGTGCAGGACCTTGCACTTGGCTGTGGAGGCCGGTGAGCCTACAGTACAAGGGGCAAAGAGAGTCCGCTGGTGAGACGGTCCCTGGTACCAGACAATCCTCCCTAGGTTAGGGTGACCAGAAAGGCTTCCCCCAGAATGCTTTGCCCTGCTATGTTAATATACCCCAGTTCTGCTCCCTTGGTTGGCTCGTGGTCACTCTGATATGCAGAAAAGACCCCACTACTGGAATAAGTAGTAAAGTAGGTATGTTTATTCCAGTGCTGGGACTCATGGGGGATAGTTCCTCCAAAGTCATGCGTGCCGATAGCTGCATTCAGCTTGGTATATATCAGGTTACAAGTTCCATATTCATTAAGTTTCCCAATACGCCTATACATATTCATTACCTAGCCCTGCCTAGCCTCGCCTCGTATTACAATGAGCCCAAAAGTCATTTACATCTGCGTTGCGCTTGCACAGTGTTGTATGGTGGTCATGGGCAGGGGTCTCTGGGATGAAATAAGAGTCTTCCTCAGATGAAGTAAAGGGTCTTCCTCATCCTGAACTTTTCACCTTGCTTCCCTGTGCATGCTCTTTATGTCCCTGGCCCAAGTCCAAACTTCAAGACTGGTTTGAGTTAGTTTTAGGTTGAAAACAGGATCTTTGATCAAGATTCTTTCCCTTTATCAATAATCTTATATCTTCTCATCCTGCTTTGGTAGGCACAATAAGTGTTGAGCAAGCTGTATGCATTGCTTCTAACAAGCAACTTCTTAGCAAATAATTTAACCTCTGCTTCCCCATCCCCCTGATTCAGTCCCCCCTTTTCTATAGAGTTAGTAAATTCTTTTACTAATACATAAATTCTTCTCCTAATAATTATTATGGTAAGCATCTCTTAATGGTTTTCCATGTGCATTTGACAAAGTAGTTAAAACTGATAACCTTTTTAGTACTTTATACATCCAAACAAGCAATATAATAGACAACACAAGGCAGGCACTCACCAAAATTATTAAGACAATTATGGGGTGACATAACGTATTTGGAATGCCAGTTGTAGGTGACCACCCAAAAAGCGCGTCCCACCAGTTATGACTTGCATCTTGTTTTACTCTTTGCAAGATTCTGCTTATTTCTTGTGGGTCATGATGGATGGTGACTAAGGTCTTTTCCCGTTTCTTCGGATTTCTTCTAAAATCTCAATTAGGTCTTGATGTTTCATTAATTGGTTTACTAATGTGAGGTCCATCCCAATAGGTGTGAGCATCAGTTTATGGTATATGGTGTAGTTAGACCTTATCAATTGATGAGACACAACTGGTGCTAAATACGAAAAGTCACACCCAACAATCTTGGTAAAATTACAAATACAAAAATTAGAGTGATTCCTGGCAGCTACATTTATATTACTGTCATCTATCATCATAAAAGTGCAGATAGTTCTTAAGCACACACAACCTTGACCAATATATACAAGTACAGTTTTTGGTGAAGTGTCTGGGGGGATCTCGAAGTGACAAATGCCTTGTTCTGCATCAAGACATATGTCTTTAGCATCAAGTGTATTACTTTCACAGATAAACCCTTGTTGTTCCTGTGTGATGCAAAATTCTAAATTTACCGTTTGCCATTTTTCTCCTACCATCTGAGCCCATACTTTGTGTTCAGAGGGGTAAAAAACTGTTCCTTCATAGTTTAGTCCCAATGCAGCAATGGGATGAATTACATAAACTGTGGCATTACGTATAGTAAGTACAAAGGCGGTAGCTATGTTAGTCATTGGTCATAGGTGAAATTTACTAAGGTCCACCAGGATTGGAGCTTTCTTTCTAACTTAGTAGCATTATTCCAAACAGCTTCTCGGATTTCAATAGGGGAAACACCTTCATTTCCTTCTCTTATAATTAAGGAGGCCGTTGACTGCATCCATAATTGGGCTTGTATGCAGCTAAGGGCTAATGATACATTGTCTTGAGCTACACCAGGTGTGTTTAATATCAGTCTGTGGTCCAGGTCGCTGGTCTTTGCGAAGTCTGGGAGTATTTTGGAGACTTGCCACTGGCTGTTTCCTAATGCTAATAGGGAGGATTGTAGGGGCTGTTTTAATTTGGTCAGGTCACTGGTTCCCTTGGCCAATTTATTCATCAGTATCTCTGAACCAATTCCATTTAGGACTCCCAGTCCTGTTCCCAGCATGCCAGTCAGGTGTCTCCGCATTCTGCCTTTGAGGGGTGTTTGCTTTTGCAGCCAGGCTGTCCACCCTTCAAAGGATGTTTGTATTAAAGGGGAGCAGGCTGGGTGGATCTCAGAAATATTAATTTGCATTAGTAGTTCTACACGCTTAAGAGACCATTCTGGATTAAACAGCAGTAATTGCTGGCCTGTGTTCTTCACTACATAGGGGCCAATCTCATAAATCTTTGGTTCAGGTTTAAGTGATGTGACCTGGGTTTGGATTCAATTGCCGGTATAGGTTGTAGGCCTAGCCATGGCATTTATCTGGAATTTGAATGAGAGCCCATTACTGTCCTGGGCCCAAAGACAAACTACTTCAACAGTCTGTACTAATGTAAAATTATACCAACAATCTACTTCACTTGAATGACTACAGATTTCATTATGTTCGTCTGTAGGAGTAGTTGAAACACTAATTTGGGTTGCTTTTTATGAGTAGTTCTGTTAATCATTCAGCATCCTATTTTGATTTCTTCTCCTACAGTTCCCTGAAGCTGCCAAGTTTTTTGTTTTTCCCATTCTTGCTTTGTAGATACTTGATTTCCGTGCATGACCACAGTCATTAGGTTTAAATCCTTTAAATCAGAATATTTCCCCATGAGTCCAGTAAACCGCATAAAGGCTTGGGACCATATGTCTTCTTTTGTATGACTAACTTCCCAACTGGAGGTTACAGTTATGACTGTTAAAAAACCAATTTTCTGGGTTATACTTGCATGCCACCCTAACATTTTCATTTTGTTTGGGTAAACTTCAATTTCAGTTCATCATCACCAGGGGTCACTTTCCAAGGGGCCTCTGGAGCTTCCTTTGCCGGAGTATGGTGAATCCAGGCACTCTGTTCTCTGATCTTAATCGTGGTCTAAGTGGTGAGAAGTACCTGGAATGGTCCTTCCCACTGTGGTTCCAGAGTTTTTTCTGTAAGAGACTTAACATATACATAATCTCCAGGCTGAATGTCACATACAGGACCATCCAAGCCTCGACTTCAGGTTCCAGCCACATGTTTTCCAATTTCTCTAAGCTGTTTATCTAAAGCAATCATATAGGTGGTTAGCGTCTCCTCTCCAATTTGGGTAGATATGCCTTTCTGTACCCCATATGGTCTCCCATAAAGTATTTCAAAGGGGCTTAGCTTTTCTTTAATTCTGGGCTTGGTCCAAATTCGTAACAATGCAAGTGGAAGAGATTGGAGCCAGGGTAAGTTAGCTTCTTGCCCTAGTCTCACAATTTGCTGTTTAATCAAATGATTCATTTTCTCTACTTGGTCACTTGGCTGGGGTTGGTATGGAGTGTGGAGTTCCCAATCTATGCCTAAATGTTGGCTAGTTTGTTGTACCACCCTTGAAATAAAATGTGGTCTCCTATCTGAGGATATTGTGGCTGGAACTCCGAAGTGCGGTATTATTTCTTGTAGTAATGCTTTGGTTACTTCTCGAGCCTTAGCGGTTCTAGTAGGAAAGGCTTCTGGCCATCCTGAAAAAGTATCTGTCAGCACTAGCAAATATTGATACCCCCTTTTTCTCGGAAGTTCCATAAAATCAATTTGCCACTGCTGTCCAGGCCCATGGCTCCTCCCAATTTGACTCATTTTTGGTTTGGGGGTATTTTTGGGATTAGTCTGGAGGCAAGGTTACACTGTTGGGTTACCTGCATAATGGTTTCGTATAAATTTCTAGCGATAATTTTCCCAATTAAGTAGTTATATAGGGCATTTGTTCCCCAATGCATTTTCTGGTGCTCCTCTCTAACTAGTGACCATAGCAAATGAGAGGGAATAACCAATTTTCTTTCTGCAGTGATAGCCCATCCTTCTTGGTTGAATGTTCCCCCTTCATCTTTAATCAATTTCTTGTCCTTTTTATTATATGTTGGCTTACCCTCTAGGGAAAGTTGTCCATCTGGGATCAAGGCTCCAGTTGTTGTTACCTCACCTTTTGCTGCTTCTTTTGCCTCTCTGTCCACCAGTTCATTTCCTTCTTCCAGTTCTGAGATCACCTTTTGATGTGCCCTTATGTGCATGATTGCTACCTTCTCAGGTAGCTGGACTGCTTCCAACAGTTGCATTATTTCTTGTGCATGTTTGATGTTCTTTCCCTGTGTCTTGGGGTGACTTTGTGATGTGTATCCCATATTGCTGCCCTATGCCCAGAAATTAATTTTTGTACCTTTCTATGCCTTTAAACTGAGCCTGAGAGGGGGAAGGAAAAAACTGAGCAAAAATTTTTCAAAGGAGTTTGCAGCTTGTTCAAGGTCACATAGAGATAGAGACTTTTTTTTCAGCTGTGGCAGGAAGGGAAGCTCCTGGCTTGCTTTTCTTTCCAGCCAGCTTTCGGCAGTTTTTTCCTCAGCTCTTTTTCCTTCGGAGAGTTGAACTTTTGATTTTCCTGGGATTTCAGCTTTTTCCCTTTTCTCTCTGCTGGACAGTTTCAACATCAGAATACATTGGGAGGACTTTCCACCGAGGCTTTGGCACTGGAGGTGGGCCCACCACCCCATCCCAGCTGCAAGGAGGGGGAGAGAGAAATCTTTGGAAGGACTCTGAAATTTTTCCAGGTTTCTCTCAGCAGGTCGAGGGGTTTTATTATTTAGCATCATTATCCTTTTCCCATGTGTGTATTAAATGAATAGTTTTTATCTCTTTCACTTTCCTTTGAGGAAAATTTATTTTTCCTGAACCTGGTGGGGGAGGGGTGGTTTTGCCTTTTCTAAAAGGATATATTTCTAAATTTGACCAAACCGGCCCACCCTGCGAATTTAACAGTCCTCTTTCTTTCCAAATGGCCCCATGTGCGTGTACAACTCCAAATGCATACCTTGAGTCTGTATAGATGTTTATTTTCTTTCCTTTTACTATCTCTAAGGCATGGGTTAGTTTAGCGGGGGGGGGGGGGGGGGGGGTCCCGGGTGCAGGAGAGCCAGCCTGAGACACGACACGAACACCGATACAATTTGAGCATCGTGCTCCGGTTTTATTTTTTACCTTCACCAAGTTATACTTTTTCAAAGTTCACGCCCCTTTCCCATGAGAAAGCCTCTAAGCAGTGGGGGAGCTGACCAGTGTATACCTTTTCCCAAGGCTGTTCAAGGCTGCCAGCTAGCAGGTGCCTTGCAAGCCTATCTTCAGCCTGAGGCCCTGTCAGGGGTACTTCTGCAACAGCCCTGGGAAGCCCAAGCTCTCCTGGGGTATCTTATGCCTCCATTCCACAAGGAATTCCTCTACATATCCCCCGTTTTCTTTTTGGGCAACCCAGGTCTGGTCGATGATTTTTTGCAGCCCCGCTTTAAGGCCAGAAAAAATACACTCAAGTATTATTAAGCCTAATAAAACTAGAAATAGCAATCGGCAGTCTTCTACTACCAAGGTACGCAGCCATCCGGTGATACCCAGACCCTTAAGCCAATCTCCAATAGGGTCGTCTGTCTCCCAAAGGTTGTGTAGGCCCCTCTGGAGGTCAGAAAGGTGCTTGTGAATTGAGACAGAGGGGTCAGAAAGATTCATACAGCACATACCCTGGAACTCTTCACAGCCGTGGCCGTGAGCTAGTAGTAGAATATCAATGGCTGCTCGATTTTGTAATATTGTATGTCTAACACTAGTAACATCTGCGCTTAGCTCGTCAAGCATCTGCGAAGTTATGTTTAACTTATCCCTCGCCCAGCAAGCAAATTTATGCAAAATAGTGTGAGCCCTGGCTGCTGAAGCACCAGGTAAAAACATAGATGCTAGCCAAATTAACTGCCTTCACTCAATCTAAATGGGCGGACAGCTGATTGAAAATGTCCGCTAATGCTCCTGTCTCAAGACAGTCAAAAAACAATTTCTCACACTACCTTTGTGTCTGGTGCTATACCCAAAAATTTATGCAACTCTCCTTCTTAGTTTTGCCTTTGGAAAGGGTTCCCCGACACCCACCACAAGTCACTAGCAACCACCTAGGGCAGCTGTTACATTCGCCCCAGAGTCTCGCTATTTCTCCTGCTACGGAGAGTGGTGGATCTGGCAAGTCCTCAGCTCCCTCACTCAGCCACGTCTGCAGCCTCTCCCAAGGCTTCTCGGGACGGAGGTCCCAGAATTCCAGCTGTTGTAGTAGTGGTGTCACTTTCCTCAGGAGCTGATGCTGACTGTGCCTTCTCGCTTCGGGGTCCTGTATGCGTAGCACGGCACCACTTGCTGGGCACCTCTCTGGTCAGTGCTGCGGCGATGACTTGTCCCTGTTGTTGCAGGACATTCTGCAGCGTTGCAGTAAAAACAGCTGTTTGAGATGACTGTTCTGCACGAGTAGCACGTATGAGCATCTCGTCTACACCTGCTCCTTGGGGCAGCATGACAAGAATTGTCTTAGTTTGCCTATTAGCATTTTCAAAGGCAAGTGTTTGGAACATTTGCTCTTGGAGCTCTTCAGAGAGCTCAGTTGCATCCTTTAAGGCTGCTGACAAATGGTCGATGAACTGACCATATGGCTCTGACAGCCCCTGTTGGACTGCTGCATATGGGGGAGACTTCTTTTCAGGTACTGACAACAAGGCTTTGTGGGCAAGAGTCTGTGACAACTGATGAATGACTACAGGCATGGTCAGCTGTGCCACCGTCGCTCCATAAGCCCTGCTCCCAGTTAGCATGTCAGCTTGGAGTGCATATAGTGGGTCTTGTGTATCACCTTGGTGTTTGCTAGCTTCTTCTTGTGCTAGCCGCTTCCATGTTCGCTCCCAGAGCAGGAACTGTGAAGGGGTTAATAACAACTGTGTGATGCTGATGCAATCATTAGGACACAGGACATCTGCTGTAAAGATAAACTGCAGAATGCTTCGTGTAGCTTCAGACCGCAAGCCATGTGTGGTGACTGTGCTTGGCTTGCTGCAAGATCTTCCATTCATGGGGTTCCCACTTTGCAGTGTCCCCTTGTATCTGTACAGGGCAAGTGAGGGCATTCACTGCTTGCCAATCACCCTCAATGATTGCATCATGGGTAACTCCATTCCATCTCCTTCACAATGGGTCAGTCCTCTCCGTCGGGGCTGATGGAAATGACGGCTGCACCTCCCCTCGCGGGAAGGGAGGGGCTGTAGGCACTGTGCCCGATTCTCCTGACAGGAACATAGGAGCTTTGAGTGCTAACTTGACCGGTGGGGCCACGGGATGCCACGGTGCTGATGGTGTAATATCACAAGCTTTGGACTCTAGCGCGTCTTGCTGTGTAGATAAGTCAGCAAGCTTTTTGATTACTTCTTGCATCATTTCTTGATGCTTCTCCCCCTCTTGGGGCTGACCCCCGGCAGCCCTGGCTGGCTCTGGCTCTGCAGGCGACAAAACCGCAGAAGCTGCTTCGCTGCCGGATGTTGCTCCGCTGTCTGGCAGAGGGGGGTTGCGTTCTGTCGCTTTCGGACGGGCTTTAGGACCGCTTGTTTGCCCAGCCGCTTTCGGCCGGGCACCAGGACCGCCAGTTTCTCCTTGGCCCGCCTGTGCCCCACCCCCCGAGTCGGGCGGTTCTGCTCCCACCGACTCAGCCATTTCTCTCTCAGACGTCAGAGGGGTAATTTCCTTCCCCACCGAGTCCAGCAACTCTCGCAGTGAGCGGATGGGTGCTGCTGTGCCTTTAATCGGTCTTTTCGCGGCCAGCCCGAAGAACCGTGCAACCCTGGACTCCGCCCTGGTCTCTGGCTGCTGCTCCATAAGACCCCCGTCTGTTCCCTTCCCGGAGCCACCACACCCGGAGCTGCTAATCTCTAAAGCCTCTATGGCGGCTGCGGCCACTGTCCTCTGCTTTCATCTCTGCGAGAGTGCCAGTTACTGCCCTCCAGGTTAAGCCGAGATCTTTTGCTTCTTTAGCTTCCTTTCCTCCCTCAATTGTGGACAGCCACAATTCGTTTCCAACTTCCCCCCACGCTTCAACTGAGAACAAAAGCGAAGTGTATTTCACACACCCATGTTCCCAGGCCCACATAACGAGGGCATTCAGATCTCGGTCTTTCACGATCTCACCTCTCTTAGAGAGGATACTAGCTAGGAGTCAAGTCCCCGCCTCGTAATCCACAGCTGCTTTGCTGGGGGTACTCACTTAGCCACGCAAAAATACAGTCTCCGGCCACTCGGCTTTGAGGTTTAGCCCCCGGCTTTACTCGGCTTTGGGGCTTATCCTCTGGGCTTCTATTCTGCTTCGAGACCTGACCCCTGGCTTTACTCGGCTTTGGGGCCACCCATTCTGGTTCCCCTGGCTCCGCTGCACAGATACGATGAAATTCGGAGTCTTACCGCATTTAAGCGAACCTGCATGTAGCAAAACTCACTTGGGTCCCTGCCATTCGGGCGCCACATTTAGCAGGGGGGGGTCCCGGGGCGGGGAGAGCCAGCCTGAGACACGACACGAACACCGATACGATTTGAGCATTGTACTCCAGTTTTATTTTTTACCTTCACCAAGTTATACTTTTTCAAATTTCACACCCCTTTCCCATGAGAAAGCCTCTAAGCAGTGGGGGAGCTGACCAAGGCTGTTCAAGGCTGCCGGCTAGCAGGTGCCTTGCAAGCCTATCTTCAGCCTCAGGCCCTGTCAGGGGTACTTCTGCAACAGCCCTGGGATGCCCAAGCTCTCCTGGGGTATCTTATGCCTCCATTCCACAAGGAATTCCTCTACAGGTTAGGGCGATTATTTCAGACTTTTGCGCAGAGGTGTTTGTTGGCAGGGGTCCGGATTCTATCACCTCCCAGCAGGTGGAAACTGCATACCCAGCATGCCGCTTTCCACTGATGACATAACTGCTCCCATTGGTAAACCAGGTTTCTGCATCATCTAAAGGAGTATCCTTCATATCCAGGTGGCTGGAGTAGGTGGCTTCGATAGTCTCCAGGCACTCATGGTGCACCAGTTCCCCTTGATTTCCACTGAGAAAGGAAGCTGGGTTGACAATGTTAGTTACCACTATTTCTACATCATCTTGTTCCACCATGATGGCTTGATATTTCAGGAACCTTTGTGGGGAGAGCCAGTGCTCGCCTTTCACTTCCAGCACTGCAGACACACTGTGGGACACCAGCACAGTCATTTTCTGACCCAAGGTGAATTTGCGTGCTTCTTGGATGTTTAGCACGACTGCTGCAACGGCTCTGAGGCACCCAGACCATCCTTTGGCTGCTGCATGAGGATGCTTGGAGAAATAAGCAACTGCTCATTGGTATGGGCCCAGGTCCTGTGCTAGTATTCCCAAGGTAATCCCTTGTTTCTCATGGGAAAATAGAAAGAATGGTTTACTCACATCAGGAAGTCTTAGAGCTGGAGCTGACATGAGAGCATTCTTTAGCTGATTGAAGGCCTGCGTGGCCTCCTTTGTCCACTGGAGATCTCTGCTTTCCTTTGTAATGAGCTCGTATAGTGGTTTCACGAGCAGCCTGTAATTATAAATCCACAATCTGCACCATCCTGTCATCCCCAGAAAAGTCCGTAACTCCTTCACTGTCTGGGGTTTTAGGGTTTGTCATATCACTTCTTTGTGATCTTTCCCCAAAGTTCGTTGCCCGGCACTGACTTCATAGCCCAGGTAGATCACTTTCTGTTTCACTACCTGAGCCTTTTTCTTAGATACCCTGTACCCTTGGAGCCCCAGAAAGTTTGAGGCTTACCATCCAAGCTACGCAAGCTTCCTCTGTCCGGGTAGCTATTAAAAGGTCATCCATGTACTGCAATAGCTTCCCTTCTCCTGGTGGGGCTTCCCAGGACTCTACATCTTTTGCAAGTTGTTCTCCAAACAGGGTGGGTCTGTTCTTAAATCCTTGAGGCAACACCGTCCATGTGAGCTGGGTTTTGTGCCCACTCTTCGGGCTTTCCCATTCAAATGCAAAAATTTTCTGGCTGACTTCATGGAGAGGGAGGCAAAAGAAGGCATCCTTTAGATCTAAAATGGTAAACCAAGTTAGCTCTGGTGTTAAGCATGTTAATAGAGTGTAAGGATTCGCTACCACAGGATAGAGATCTTCAGTTATCTTGTTAACAACCTGTAAATCCTGTACCACCCAGTACGATCCATCAGGTTTACTGACAGGCAGGATAGGAGTGTTAAAATCAGACTGGCACTCTTTTAACAGTCCTAACTGTAAGAATTTTTCAATTATTGGACTAATTCCTTCTCTTTCTTCCCTTTTGAGCGGGTATTGTTTAATTCTAACTGGTTGTTTTCCCTCTTTGAGTTTGATCTGTATTGGGGTTGCATTTTTAGCTCTCCCAGGTACATCTGTGGCCCAGACTCCTGGGAACACTTAGCTCATTATCTCTTCCCTAATTTCCTCTGCAGGGCCTTTTGGTTGTTAATATTAGGCTCAGTATTTCTACGTACTGTTGGTCATTTACCTCCAGAATAACTTCCCCATTCCTAAAAATAATGGTTGCTTGTAATTGTTCTAATAAATCTCTTCCCAAGAGTGCTTTTGGAGAATAGGGTAAATATAGAAACTTGTGAATACCCCATTGTTTCCCGATTTTATATTTCAATGGCTTACAAAAATAAGCTTTTTCAGATTGGCCAGTTGCTCCATGTACCATAATATAGTCATCCCCCACAGGCATTAAAGCTTTATTTAAAACTGAATATGCTGCCCCCATACCAACCAAAAATTCTATTTCTTTTTCCTTGTCCCCTAGCTTCATTATAACCAGTGGATCTGCTAGGGTGGAATCCCCCAGTCCTCTTCAATCTTCTTTCACATGTGCAACCACCCTCCCCCTTCCTCGGTTTCCTCTGTTCTGGCGGTCTTCTTGTCTTCTTTCTGGGCACTCATTTTTCCAATGGCCAGACCTTCCACAAATCGCGCATTGGTCTCTACCTAGCCGGGGTGGGCCTTGTCTGGGAGGTCCTTGTCTGGGGGGTCCCTGTCAAGGTTTTTCCCTATTTCCTTCCCTTACTACTGCTACTAATTTCTTCATCCCTTGCTTGTAACTTTCTTCTCGATTACTGAATACCCTCCAAGCTGCATCTAATAGAGTTTCCAGGTTCCTCCCCTCTGGCCCCTGAAGTTTTTGCAATTTACGCCTGATATCTCCTGTGGATTGTCCTAGAAACAAAGATACCAGCTGTTGTACCCCTACCTAGGTCTCAGTATCCAGCAATGTATTGCGGCGCATTGCGTCCCTCAGACGATCCAGGAATTCGGATGGTGACTCGGAAGGACCCTGTTTCACTGCATACAAAGCTGACCAATTTAGGGTCTTGGGAATAGCCCTTTCCACCCCTTTTTCTATCCATTCTTGATAACCTTTTAATTTCTCTAATTTGGCTGTTCTATTTGGACTCCAGTGTGGTTCCCAGAGTGGGAAGTAATCTTTTACATCTAATTGTTGCATTTTGTAATAATCCTCTGCCAAATCTCTTGCTGTTTTCAAAACTAACTGTTTCTCCATGTCTGTTAGTCCACCCAATAGTAATTGTATATCAGCCCAATCTGGATTATGCTGTTTTATTATGCGTTGCAAGCGTTCAGCTGTACCTGCTGGATCACTTCGGTAATTTTTGGCAATATTATACCATGCATCTAGGTCAGCAGTGGAGAAAAGTACTCTAATCAACATTGTATTCCTATCAGGTGCCACTGCCTCTCGCAGGGGCATCATCAGTACCTGCTTCCTGGTTCGGGACAAAACAGGACTGCCTGGGGGAGAGGGGGTTGGCGTTGGTGTTCCTTCCAAGTCTGCATCCTCTTCCCATCTCCTAAGGGGAGGCTTAAGCAAATCAGTTAGTTTGTCATCGTCTTGTCCCTGAGCTGCTGTCTGATAGACTTTGTCTGACTTTATGCATTTCTGGCCTATACTGCACGATGAACAACACCGCTTAATTCTTCCTCGGCCTTTTTTATTTTCTTTTTCCAGAGCTAACACCATAGGATCACTGGGGGGTTTAATTCCACAATCTCTCTGACATTCAGGGTGATTTCAGAGAGAGAAAAATGTGTCAGCATAGGAAACTTCTTCCCATTTGCCTTCCCGTCTCAGAAACAGCATTAACTGTAGCAAGGTATTATAATCTAAAGTTCCATTAGGTGGCCATTTTGCTCCATCTTCTAATTTATACAGTGGCCACCATTGGGTGAAATATTTTACAAGAGTTCTTTTATTTTCTGTGCCTCCAGCTCCTACTATCTCTTTCCAATGTGCCAAAACACAGCCAAGCGGGCTCGCTCTAGAGATTTCTTTACTCTGTCTGGTTCCCATCCTATTCAGAGTTCAAGTTCACTCAAATACTGTGCCACCCACTCTAGGTCACCCGTATAGTGTATAAGCCACTCTATAAATTCTCCTATGCTTTCTGCCAAGCCTGCTTTGCTGCCACTTAAAATCTTCTTCAAAAGCCTTTACTACTTTCTCCCAATCCTTTTCTAGCACACTACTATTTTCAGGAACGTGATGCTCTTTGCCACACAAAAGTTTTAAAACAAAATGGTCCTTGCTTTCCCAGCACTCTGGGCACGGATCTCTGTCTGCTAAATAAATAGAATCGCAGTACCTCCAACTTCCACAAAATCCACACTGAGCTAAAACCCACAGCCGGTGTGGGGCTGGAGTCTTCTTATACCCACACACAAAGGAAGGAATTCCTTCTATCACTTGTGTAGATAGGACAAATGAACGGAAAGAGGTGGGGGCTATACTCCTACTATATAACTGTTGAGGGATAGAGGAGGGTAACGACCTTCCTCCCTGCTTAGTCACTGTTGTTTCTATCTCCTTCTCCTAGTTTTATCTCGCTTCCACCCAAACCTTTCTTCACACCCTCTCACGGTTCTTTCCCAGTTTTCTTCCCGAACCTCCCAAACCTCAGGTACCAAATGCGACTTCCTGCACACAAACTTTAAAATCTCAGGCTCAAAATCAACTTCTCTAGAGTGTCTCTGATAACACTGAGAGCATAGGCTCTGCCGCCTGGCAGAAGAGCAGTACCACCTCTTCTTACAAATTTTACACTGTCTTGATACCCATGCAACATGCCACCCTCTCGCTGAATGAAAAGTTCTAATGCATCCACAAAAACAAGCTATTCCATGTATTCTTTCAAAACCTAAATCCTCTGCCGCTGGTTGTTCCCAATCTAAAGCCACTAATCTTCCTGCAGAGGTTCTGTATATTCCCTCTAAAGGAACTCGTTCGCCTCTTCTCTCTATCCAATGTCCTATCAGATTTACAAATTTCCAAGAATCAAGACCAAACCACTGAGGGGGAGGGGTTCTTCTAACCTCTCGCCTAGCCACAATTCTAATTCTATTGGCACCAAAATCAATAATCAAGCATCCCCCCAAACAAATGCTTCAATACAATGTACTCAACACATGGCAACATACACTTCTCCGATTTACAAACAAATAGGCGAGCTAATATACAGCCACATACACATAAAAGCAATCCAATAACAACCAATACCCACACAGACATATAAGCAACACAACAACACTCAAACCAGCCACTAGTAGCCAAAATATTCATAACGCTCACTTGTAATAACTTCAGGGTCCTGCTTATAATTTCCCCAATACAGTCATCAACAAGTTCTGGCGGAAAACCCCCCGGAATCACCCAATCTGCTCTCAGGATTACTAGCAGCCGCTCTATCGGTCGGTGACCCCCCCGTCGCCGGCTCCCGTAGCTGGCTGCCCTTCCTGGCTCCCATAGCCGGCTGCTTGCAAGCCTCACCTTTACCCACACAGGGACTACGCTGTGCGTGGGACATCTCCTCGTGTCTTACCAGCAGCCCTGGCTACGCGTACGACTTACAGGCACCCTAAATCCAGAACATACCGTTTTATCCGCAGTCCAAGCAGGTTGTTGTCTGCCCCCGCAGTGAGCGAGCCGAGGGGCGGAGTTCCTCCAGGAAAGCCCCGGGGCGCGCCTAGGATGTCCGCTCCTCAACTGATCCTGCGGTCGGACAGAGTTTCTCCTGGCTGCTCACCAAAATGATATGCAGAAAAGACTCCACTACTGGAATAAGTAGTAAAGTAGGTATGTTTATTCCAGGGCTGGGACGCATGGGAGATAGTTCCTCCAAAGTCATGCGTGCCCACAGCTGCATTCAGCTTGGTATATATCGGGTTACAAGTTCCATATTCATTAAGTTTCCCAATACGCCTATACATATTCATTACCTAGCCCCGCCTAGCCTCGCCTCGTATTACAATGAGCCCAAAAGTCATTTACATCCACGTTGTACTTGCGCAGTGTCATCTGGTGGTCATGGGCAAGGGTCTCTGGGATGAAATAAGAGTCTTCTTCAGATGAAGTAAAGGGTCTTCCTCATCCTGAACTTTTCACCTTGCTTCCCTGCACATGCTTTTTATGTCCCTGGCCCAAGTCCAAACTTCAAGACTGGTTTGAGTTAGTTTTAGGTTGAAAACAGGATCTTTGGTCAAGATTCCTTCCCTTTATCAATAGTCTTATATCTTCTCATCCTGCTTTGGTAGGCACAATAAGTGTTAAGCAAGCTGTACGCATTGCTTCTAACAAACAACTTCTTAGCAAATAATTTAACCTCTGCTTCCCCATCCCCCTGATTCAGCTCCACCCTATTGCTACCTTATTTGCTTCATACCTTAGAAGGTTTTCCCCTCCCTGTTCTCCCCATTGGCCTTTGCCCCTCACCACTCCCCCAGAGCTTCCCCATTGGTCCCCATCCTCTACTCCCGCCTTTGTACCACCCCTGTGCCCTCAGCCCCACTCCCGTACTTAAACCTAGACCCTGCATTGTTCTCTGTCTTTGCCTCTAGAATCCTTCACAGTGTGTAAGCAATAAACTGCTCCTGTGGAAATCTCTGCAAAGACCCTTCCTGCCTCTTTGCTGTTGAGCCATATTACTGAAGCTATCTGTGCGTTTGTGTGTGCATGCATGTGTGAGAGTATGTAGCTGATCCTGCTGAGCGGCTTCGCTTTGGAGACGCTTTTTAGAGATCGCTACATCTTGTGCTCCGGCACAGAAGCTGCAGAGCTCGAGATAGCGATACTTGGCCTTGTTGAACTTCACAAGGTTCACACGGGCCCACCTCTCGAGCCTGTCCAGGTCCCTCTGGATGCCATCCCTTCCCTCCTGTGTGTCAACCGCACCACAGAGCCTGGTGTTGTCAGCAAACTTGCTGAGGGTGCACTTGATCCCACTGTAGAGAAATGGCTGAGTGAACAGGGACATGTATACGTGCACAATCCAAGCTATATTAGTGAACTGTCCTTGACTAGGGAAAAAAGAGAAGAGCAATGCTGATGTGGCAAGCCGACAGGATGTTGGAGAGGGGGATGCTGACCACAGAGAGAGGAAGACTTATGTTAGTTAGCCGCGTGCATATTAATCTGTAACCAATTGCTTGCTATTAAAGGCCATGTGAACAGTAGCTGTAATCCAATAGTATGGAGCTTGCTTATGCGTGCTTGGGGAATTAGGGTGTAACTATGGGTCTAACAATAGAATAAACGGAGTTCCATCATCTCTCTGTGAGAAGCGTGGTTCATCCCGGCAGATCTCTGGCTATTTCTGGTGCCCGAACAGGGACTGTTCCTCAGAGGAAGATACGCTTGCTGATCACCGAAAGAAGGCTGACGACGACGAGCAACAGAGATACTGCAGGTGGAGGGTGTCGACCACGAGGCAAAAGACATAGGTCAGGCTGGTAAAAAGGGTCACTACCTTCCCTCCGTCATACCCTGCTAGCATGGATTTAGAGTTTGCAGCAGCGCAAAAATTGCTTTCAGTATCCTCACTAAGCGAGGGGAGGAAGTCAAGGAAAAGGATCTGGACAAGCTCGTTTATGGGCGCGGGAGCATGGACATTTGCGGGTACCCCCTCTCCCCTACGATGCAGCCGAGGGGAGGGAAGTAGGGGATCACCTCTGGGACTGTACTATCCAGGGAAAAGGGAAAGAAATTACAAACTTAGGGCCCACCTGGAGAACTGTTATAAATACCTTGAAAAATATGCAAGCTGAATCGAAAGTAGCCGTGGCTGCAGTAGAGGCGATTGCAACACCGACTGAGGTTGTTGCTCCTGCCCGAACTATGGAGCACGGAGGGCTGAGTGGACTGTTTAAAAGCCCGAGCGTGATAAAAGGGCAGAAAGCAGAAAAACACTTTGAGACTGTCAGTGAGCTCCTACAGGAGCAGGAGAAAGAGCTCTTGCATTCAGAGCCAAAAGAGGAAGTTACCGCCACCGCGCCTCAGAGTAAACTGGAGGCAAATGCGGAAGTTACAGTCGACCAGTCAATGGGCGGGGCAATGGGCAGTCCTTCTTGTCAACCGTGCCTCTACCGTGCTTGCCCGCCCCCTCCACCTCTGCTGCCAGCAGAGATTCATCCCGAACCACAGACTGTTTCTCTGCAGGAGCCACAGACTGTTTTTCGGCCGGAGCCATAGACTGTTCCTCTGCCAGATGATGACATACCAATGACAGAGGAGACAAATGAGGTACCTGCTCATCCCCCAGGATCTTGCGTGAACCCACAAGCATTGGAAAGATGGGTTCATCAAGTAGAAGAGGCAATGCATCAAATGAAACCACACTTTGATTGTGCTCTGTCTTCTATGGAAGAAAAGCTCAATCGGAAGCAGGAGCCACAACAGGGTCCCACTGAGTCCCGAAAGGGTGTGGCCCAGACGGCCCTGCAGCTACAGGAATGGGCTCAAGTCGAGCCCTCTGCTCCACCTCCCGACTTTGATAACTCACCACCTCCACCCTATGTCACGGGCACTCCCACTACTTCTCGATTGGGACAGAGGTGGTCTGGAATTATAAAAGATGCTATCCTGGAGGGAGACTGGGAAGCAGCAGGGCAAATTGCATGCCCCATTATATTCCAGAATGGTGAACAACGATATGAGCAGCATTGCTGGAAAATTTTACAACAAGCCAAGAAGTCTGTAACAGATCATGGAATAAAATCTGAGGCCCCCCGCATGGCCTTGGATTGGATTTTTACAGCAGATACCAACTCTCCTATAGACAGCACTAACCTGGCAAGGCTTCTGTTGACACCCTCCCAGTTCCTTCACTGGGAACGAGAGTGGAAAAGACTAGCACAGATGGAGGCCAATTGTCCGCAACAGCAGAATGAACCTCTATACGGTATTAACCCAGACATGTTGACCGGGTCTGGAGTATATGGACATTTACAAGTCCAGCTTCAATACCCGCTGCCCGTGCATCATCTGTCAGCACAGCTTGCCCGCCAAGCGTTCAACACAGTACCTGATTCCCGGCCTCAACCCAGCTTCGCCACCATCCGACAAGGCCATTCTGAAGGATACTCGCATTTCATCGACAGGCTTTGGCAAGCTCTGGCCAGCCAATCAGACATGACAGAGGAAGCAAAGCAGAGTATGTTTAAGTTGTTGGCATTTGAGGGAGCCAATCCAAATACGAAACGTGTCCTTGCCACCCTTCCAAGGGGCACGGAAGTAAGTGATATGCTCGAGCTAGCCAATCGAGCGGTACAACAACAACAAGGACAAGTTATGGCCAGTATGGTAGCAGAGGCCGTAAAACCTGCTATGAAGCTCCTGGCCGCCGCAGTTACAAGGAGAGGGGTTAAATCACAAGGAGATGAGCCAGGAACTTGCTTTTGCCTTGGCCAAAAAGGACATTTTCGTCACATTTGCAAGGTGGCTGTATGATGTGACCAATGCCAGAAGGATACCCATTCTACAACCATATGCAAGAGGTCAAAAAACTGGAAATCCAGCGCAAGGCCTTACCACGCTCCGACACAAGTAGTCGGCCAGGCATCAGCATCCAAGACCTTCCCCTCCCTGCCACCAGGGGAGGCCTGGGAGTCGATTAGGCAGCAGCAGTGAATATCACCTTAAAGGACAGCACTGTCCACAAAATTCCCACGAGTGTTTTTGGCCCCGTGGTAGAAGTGGACAGTTCATTTGGGCCATTGCTATTAGGGAGATCATCAACAGGACTTGCTGGACTAATAGTCTTACCAGGGGTCATTGATGCTGATTACACCAGACAAATTATGATTTGTGCTTATACTTTGTTTCCTCCTCTTACCATTAAAGCGGGACAAGGAATTGCTCAGCTCCTGTTTATAGACAAGCCCGCAGGAGAAGAAATTCATACTCGTTCTTATTGCAAAGACCGTGGCTTTGGGTCCACCTGGGAAACAGTGGTCAATCTCATACAGCAAATGAAAGCTCGGCCCATGGTCACTATTACCATGTTAAAT
Organism: Aphelocoma coerulescens; assembly: GCF_041296385.1. Taxonomy (NCBI): domain Eukaryota; kingdom Metazoa; phylum Chordata; class Aves; order Passeriformes; family Corvidae; genus Aphelocoma; species Aphelocoma coerulescens. The sequence continues at coordinate 495,255 of NW_027184084.1, read as the reverse complement.
GACACCGAGGCGCATCAAATTACTGCAATGATGGATACAGGCACTGATGTTACATTCATCAGCAGAGACAAGTGGCCTCGACGGCTGCCTCTGTGCCCTGCAATTGACGCGGTACAAGGCGTAGGGGGAAGAACCACCCCCATGCGCAGTTTGCAAATGATAAAAATAAAATTGCCAGAAGGGCAAGAAGTTACTCTTTGCCCATATGTCATGACCCTTCCAGGGGGCTTGGGAGATCTCATTGGATGAGACATCCTCAGCCAGATTGGGGCCACATTAAATGTGCCAACACCTTTTTAGGTGCAGCCACTGCAGAACAGCCGCCTACCCCAAGAATTCCATGGAAAACTGATGAACCTGTGTGGGTAGAGCAGTGGCCTCTAAATGAAGAGTAGCTCCAGATTGTTAAGCATCTGATACATGAACAATTGCAAGCAGGCCACATAAAGCCCTTGTAGCGAGTTGCATTTGTAACCAGGTGGAAACACCAATTTAGTGTAGTGGTTTGGTCCAAAATACTCATTACTGTTTACCTTCTGTGAGATAAGAATTAGGAGAAACGCAAAGCAGGCACCAATCTTGAAAGAATATAAAGAAGTTTATTAACAGACCTAAAAGAAGAAGAAAAAAAATCAGACCACACCTTCAGAACTCTTCTCCTCCCCCAACTGTTCTTGCTACTCCTAGTGACAATGTAAAAAGACAACCCTTAAGATGTTCAGTCTGTTTACCACTTCCATAATAACCTTGCTCAGTCCATTTAGGAAGAGGAGTCTCTCTTGCCCATGCTATGAACACATTATCACAACGAGACAGCCGCCCACTTCCATAATAACTTTGTTCAGTCCATTTAGGAAGAGGAGTCTCTCTGCTCGCATGTGAGTCCCTTCCCCCAACTTGCATCTTTTCCCACAACTGATTTCGAGGGTCCCCTCTTGAAGATTTTTGGAGTACAGTTTTAAAGTTGAGCTGTTCAGAAACAGAAGTTCTCTTCACCCATCTCTGGGAGCATTTCATCTCTAAGAACAGAGGCCCTTCTCCTTCCCTGGGAGCAAAAGGTCTTCCTCATCTTTAGGACTATCTCTGGGAGCATCTCTAGGAACTGAGGTTTTCTCCTTTCCCATTTGGAGCAAAAGTCCTCATTGCTTCCATCTCTCCCTGTTCAACTTCTCATGAAATTACAGCTGCGTCAGCACCTGCCTATCTCAGCACAGGTGCTTTTGCTCACAAGTACAAGTTGAACTGAACACTCCACCCCCCATATCTTCATGAAATTACAACGGGTACTTTGACATATCATAGCTTTACAGCAGAATTTCAGCTTTAAGCATCTCCTCTTTCTCTTCCCTCAGGTTTTCAGCTCTTCACAGCACTAAAAGGGTTAATCTCACCTAGGCCTTGCAGCTGGAATGTTGCTTATCACTGTCGGTCACGTGATCTCTGCCGGACAGGGGTGCAGCTTCAGCTGAAATCTTGGCCTTGGCCACAGTGGAGGGGGAGGGGGAGCCGAGGCGCTCCGGCTGCCTACAGTCCTGCTGTGGGGGGGTTCTGTGGGTGGAACAGGGCCAATCGGCTCCAGGATGGCTGTGGCCCGGCCTGGCCTGGCCCGAGCAGGGCCTGGGTCGGGCCCGCTGTCCCCCGCACGGGGCCTGTAGCCACCTGTCTCAGCACCGGAAACGAGTCAGAGAGGCTCTGCCTCGGAGTTTCCTATTCTTAAGTGTGGATCACAGAGGCGGTCACAACTTTAAGTGGCTTAAAGAATTGTCCATATTCAAACTGGCCAGCTGATAGGTTCTATTAGGTCATAGAGGAAGCTGTAAGTACCCCTTTGCAAGGACATCACTTCCGGGACTATGCTAGCTAACCCATGACAGCCCTCCAGCAGTCCATGGAATACACCCATCTTTGTAATTCCCAAAAAAATCCGGAGGGTGGCGCCTTTTGCATGATCTATGAGCGGTAAATGAACAAATGTGGCCTATGGGCGCCCTCCAGCCTGGCATGCCATCTCCTACTATGTTGCCTCGAGACTGGGAAATTTTGGTTATTGATCTTAAGGACTGTCTTTTCACTATTCCCTTACGATCCGAAGATACTGTGCACTTTGCTTTCACAGTGCCCTCTGTCAATAAAAGCTCCCCAACAGAAAGATATGAATGGATCGTCCTGCCTCAAGGCATGAAAAACTCTCCCACTATGTGCCAGTTATACGTGCATTGGGCATTGGAACCAGTTCGAGAGCACTTTTCTGCCACCATCATCTACCATTACATGAATGATATTCTGTTTTGTCGGCAATGACCCTTTACTGATGAAGATGTTTCTTACATCACTCGATTGCTACAGAACAGAGATCTTGTAGTGGCACCAGAAAAAGTGCAACGATCGAGCCCCTGGAAGTATTTGGGATGGGTGCTTGCCTCTAGCTTCGTACGCCCTCAAAAAGTGACTCTTGCCACTGATGTCACCAGCCTACACGATGCTCAGACTTTAATTGGTGACTTACAATGGGTACAAAACATAGCAGGGCTCCGGAATGATGAAATAGCTCCACTAATGCCCCTATTACATGGTACCTCTCCTCAATGCCCTGTCCAGCTTAGCAATGACCAGCGCCGCTGTTTGCAGCATCTTGGGAACAAGATAACAGGTGCCTTTGCTGATCGCTGCTTCCCAGACAAACCCATAGGGGTGCTTGTATTTAACCAAGAGGTTTCCCCTTTTGTAATGCTCTGTCAATGGCCAGCCTGGCAAAAAGAAATGGGGGGAAACGACCCTGTTGATAACACAATCTGTAGTGCCAGGCTGCAGCGACAACAACAACAAACACAAGCATTCGACAAAGCGACAACAAAGCGACCGAAAACTCCAGATGACAAATTTGCCCTATTGGAATGGGTGTTTACGTCACACACGCCTCCAATGAGCATTTGGGCCAGAACAGCGGCAATTGCCCACTTGATTCGCAAAGCCAGGACTAGGACTCTTGAAATTGGTGCTATGGAACCTGCATTCATAGCTTTACCTCTGAAAGCAGAGTCGAAAGAATGGATGTTACAACACTCTGAACCGCTACAAGTGGCATTACTGGCCTACCCCGGAGATGTTATTGACCGATACCCAAAGGATGCACGACTCCAAATGTTAGGGAAACAACTGTGGCTTGAGACTGCAAAGGTGTCCAAGCGTCCTGTAGATGGACGTATGGTATTTACTGATGCAGGCAAACAAAGTAGAAAAGCTGCCTGCATGTGGCTAGAGGGGACCACATGGAAGCATCACCTGGTGTATGGAACTGATCAGGACTCGTTACAGACACTTTAATTAGCCGCAGTAGCGTGGGCACTAATACAGTGGAGAACAGAACCATTGAATGTAGTATCTGATTCACTATATGTGGTGGGTGTAGTGATGAGAATCGAGGATGCTTTGATTAAACCACCCAGCAACCCACGTCTCGGACAGTTCTTTAAAGTGTGGCAAGCCATCCATGATCAGACTGAGCCATGCGGCATACTGCACATCAGAAGTCACCTCTCTGACCGAGGATTAGGCGAAGGCAATGCCCGAGCCGATGCCTTGGTTAGCCTGCTATTGCAGGCACCTCAGGACTCTTTTGCAACAGCCTGTAACAGTCATGCTGTGTTCCACCAATCCGCAAAGGCCTTGCAAAGACAGTTCCGCATTACTAACACTGATGCACACAGGATTGTGAGGGCCTGCTCTCAGTGTAGCCAGCCCGGCCCAAGTTTAGGCCTCAGAGTAAACCCAAGAGGGCTACAGGCATGTGAACTGTGGCAGATGGATGTCACACGTGCCTGAATTTGGGCATTTAAAATATGTGCATGTCACTGTAGACACCTTTTCTAAAATGATATGGGCTACTGCACAGTCAGGAGGAAAGGCAATCCATGTGATTCGCCGCCTAACTGCATGTTTTGCCATTATGGGTGTCTTGGGGTGTACCAGACTCCTTAAAAACTGATAATGGGCCAGCTTACGTGGGGAGTCGAGTGCAGAAGTTTTTACAACTATGGGGTGTTAAGCATAGTACCGGCATTCCTCATGTGTCTACAGGACAGGTTATTGTAGAACGGGCCCATTGAACAATCAAGGAGTACTTAGCTAAACAGAAGGGTACTGAGCAAACAGATCCTGTAATTAGGCTGCAACAGGTACTGTTCACTTTAAATTTTTTGAGTCTGGCAGGAGATGCCGAACAACCCCCCGTAGTCACACATAACAGCCATATTAAGTTACAAGCCACCCCAGGGGTACAAATTTGTTACAAAGACCCACGGATGGGACAGTGGGGGGGGGGGGGGGGCAGCTCCATTGTTATTTAACGGTCAAGGCTATAGCTGTGTTTCTAGAGATACCAGACTAATATGGGTTCCTAGCAGATGGACCAAGCCTTTTCCCAGTCCTGCTGTCAACACGAAAGGCTCCAGCGAGTGCGTGACTGACTGAGCCAGGATGTGGCACGTACAGCAGATGTTCCCAACCTCTGGGAAGTGAACCTTCGCTTGGTGGCTGACGACCTCACATTTGGACAACCACTCGGAGTCTGGGAACAGTCAGCAAGTGTGCATGCTAATCACCGCAGAAATTGTTTACGCTGTTATAATAGCTTGTGTTTGCGCTTGTGCTGTGGGGGCTGTGGGGAAGAGCTTACTAGGGGAACTTGGAATGTAGATGAGCGAGGTAGCTTATGCCGAGAATGTTATCAAGTGCCTGAGACAAGAAGTTTTAGGCAGTGTGCGTCTATCGTGCTCGGAATTCCACCACAACAGATTAGAGTTAGCTCATTCAGGGATCCACATGAGTTTTTACTAAGCTTGGAAGTGTGAGCAGGGAAGGAAGCCATCAGATGTCTGCAAGTGAGTAAAAAGACCACTGTAACCCAGGCATGGTGCCCTACATGTGGCTCCTCCTCTCAAGTACTTTCACCCTGAGTAAAGCTGTGATAACTTCAGTGTCAGAAAGAGAAAACGTGTAGGTAACATGGGCTCACCAGGCGAACCAGACGGATTTCTGTCTGGCCATGGAGTCAGCAGCAGATCCATTTTGCACATGTCTAATTGGTGTGCCATGGATCTCACTCGAGGACACGTTTCATAAATGGGTGACAGATATAGGGAAAATCAATGAGGAGGTGGAGCAACAAATGCAAAACAAAAGAAACTGGGGCGAGTGCTTAGGTTGTTGGTCTAGTTATCGGCACTCCTTGCAGCAAACCCGTATTATTGCCAATTTAACAAAAAATGCAACCTTGCCTCTTCAAGAGCTACAGCTTTATGGGTCCCTTTTTCCCAGTACGCTTGTTAACATAACCCAATGGACCAACTGTTCCAATGTAGTGCCTCCAATGCAATATGCCAATGGGTCTGGGGTTTTCTTCTTTGGAGATCCTTGGGAGGACTATCAGGCACGACAGGGCATGGCCTCCTTTCCATGGAAACAGAACATATCAGGACACTCCATCAGAGGCTGGAACGTGCTGGCCATGTTGGGAGGAGCTGAGTCTATTGACACAACCTGAGGAAAGACTTTACCTCCTGGAGTGTTTTTGATATGCGGAGATAGAGCATGGAATGGGATTCCGCATAGTGCAATTGGGGGTCCTTGCTACCTGGGAAAGCTAACTATGTTTGCCCCTTCTATACGAGCATGGAAAAACATTACGGCATCAAAAAGTTGGAAAAGTAGGATGCGAAATAGATACCAGCATAGTGTTTCCACATTTGATAAAGATTGTAATGATAAGGTAAACATCATGAGTTTGAGTGCGTTTATACCATTGGCTATTTTTAACCCAGGGGGTGCTGCAGCTCATGGCTATAACAATCTGAAAAAGTTGGTCTGTTGGTCATAAAAGGAATTTAATAGGACTTCCCACATATTAAATGAGCTTTTAACTGATGTAGATAGCATTAGGCAGGCTGTATTACAAAATCGAGCCGCGATTGATTTTTTATTGCTAGCTCACGGCCATGGTTGCGAAGAGTTTGAAGGCATGTGTTGTATGAACCTATCAGACCATTCCCAGAGTATCCATCGACAGCTCTCAGAACTGCAGGATGCTTTTCAAAAGATACAGATCCATACAGACAGCTTCTCTCAGTGGCTGTCCTCCCTCGGTCTGAGAGGGTGGTTAGGAAAATGGTTCAAGAAGGATTACGTCTGCTAGCTACACTAGTAATTGTAGCAATAATAATTTGTTGTGTTTTTGGGTGCATACAGAAAGCTTTACAGAAAGTTGTTCATCAAGCTTGGCTTGTGCAAGAAGAAAAAGGGGGAATTGTAGAGAAATGGCTGAATGAACAGGGACATGTATACGTGCACAATCCAAGCTATATTAGTGAACTGTCCTTGACTAGGGAAAAAAGAGAAGAGCAATGCTGATGTGGCAAGCCGACAGGATGTTGTGGAGGGGGATGCTGACCACAGAGAGAGGAAGACTTATGTTAGTTAGCCGCGTGCATATTAATCTGTAACCAATTGCTTGCTATTAAAGGCCATGTGAACAGTAGCTGTAACCCAATAGTATGGAGCTTGCTTATGCGTGCTTGGGGAATTAGGGTGTAACTATGGGTCTAACAATAGAATAAACGGAGTTCCATCATCTCTCTGTGAGAAGCGTGGTTCATCCCGGCAGATCTCTGGCTACTTCCCACTGTCCATGTCACCAACAAAAATGTTAAAGTGTGCCAGTCCCAATGCACCACATGTCACTGCTTTCCACTTGGACATCAAGCCATGGACCACAACTCTTTGAGTTCAACCATCCAGCCAATTTTTTATCCATCAAGTGGTCCATCCATCTAATCCATGTCTCTGCAGTTTAGAAACAAGGATGCCATGCAGGACAGTGTCAATTGCTTTGCACGAGTCTAGGTCAATGATGTCTGTTGCCCTTTCCTCATCTACCACTCCTGTAACCCCCTCATAGAAGGCCACCAAATTTGTCAGGTATGATTTGCCTTTAGTGAAGCCATGCTGGCTGTCACAAATCCCCTCCTTATTTACCATGTGCCTTAGCATAGTTTCTAGGAGGATCTGCTCCATGATTTTGCCAGGCACTGAGGTGAGACTGACCAGCCTGTAGTTCCCTGGGTATAATATGTATTCACATTCATATAATATATGAATGAGATCTGATTTGCTTTTTGGAAGAATAATGCTTCTGACTGTCATAGGTAAATTATTAAGAGAAGTCATTGTTATGGTGTTGCCCACCGACCACAAACACAAACCAACAGAGAGTCAGTTTATGCGGTGCTTTATTCAGGGCCCGGGGACCTGGGGACTAGTGTCCCAAATCAGGCTTCCCAAAGGCCTATCGTTTCACTCAGCTCTTTATACAGTTTCAAACATTGGCACACATACAAGATTTAATCTTCAAAGTAAAACATACATCACAAGGATTAACAATTGATAATCATACCCTACGCCATATCTCTCTATGGTTGTCTAGTCTTAGATAATGCTCAACGAGCTCCTACCACTGAAATCCCCCTTGCATGCAACATATATCAACCCAGAACAATTTACTTTTAGACAGGTTCACCGTGCCCAGCTAATTCACTAACGGGTTCACCATGCCCAGCTAATTCACTAACGGGTTCACCATGCCCAGCTAATTCACTATTCCTAACCTCCCCACCCAGTACATTCTATTCCTGTTTCCCCAGAGAACTATTTCTACACCTGAGGCCTTACAGCCTAGCAGAGCCTTAGCCTTACTACTTCTAAAATCCAATATCCTATCCTTTTTGTAACAAGTCCCCCCTTTTGAGCATCCTTCGAGCTTCTTCTGGGTTCGCAAGGATGCTCAACAATTCATGTCGCTGTTTCGCGATAAGCAGGAGGTGGAACGGCTGGTTCTGCCAGGACTTCTCTTCGCATTATCGCCTTCATTATTCGCCGAGTATGTTGACCTTCCTTGACAATCATTCCTAAAAGACACTTATATACTATTAAGGCAACTAAAATGATTATAACAATCATGATTCCATATTGTACAATTGAGGATATCCATCCGGACATCCGAATTCCCAGGGAGCTGAACAGTTCTCCAACCCAATTGTGTTCTGCCTCTTTCTGAATATCATTCACCTTTCCTTCAATCCGTTCTAATTGACTTATATCCTTTTCTACTTCTTGTGTAACATTCGGGATGTGAATGCAGCAATGGTCGTCTCTACCATGCAGATATCCACATACGCCATGCTCCTTCAACAATATCATATCTAGAGCCATCCGATTTTGAATTGTCATTCTAGACGTAGCTTGTAACTGCAGATTTAAGTCCTTGAATCCCTTCTTAGTCACAGCCGCTAACCTTTCTGTTTGTCCCAACAATTTGTACAACATTTCCCTGTTTCGATATGACGATATTTGTGCAAAGAGAGATTCTAATACCCACCCAAATTTAATTCCTGAAGAAGGTTCATGCCAATCTTCCCCTTCTTCTAACCCTATGTCCCCAATTTCCTGACTGATGTCTCGCTTATGTCTTATTTGTATTTCTGAAGCCGTCAATTTTGTCGATTTCCAGAAAGGACAAAGAGTTGGAACTCCTAAAGTAATTTGTGTAGTTGGACCATCTACCGGCATATGAGTGGTCCAATGTCCATGACCCATTACCCAAACTAAATTTCCTGGAGCTCGGATTGATGTAGTTTTACAGTTTAACTCTCCTTCTGTATTTTTGTCTTTTATCGTGTGGTTATATCCCCTACATTCACAGCCAAATCTCAAAAGTACCTTTACCGGCAGTAGACTCACAGACTCACTTGGGCTGTCACAAGTGAAGACCTCAGTGCAATTCCAATCGGTCATCCTAGGTGCATCTTTCCTCCAACTATCCTGTTCTTGATAGGTCTTTGAGTAAGTTTGATTTTTCCGTCCCTTCCAATGAATACACCATTGAACTGTTCCTATATAACTATAAGTTTCCAACAAACTAGGTCCCCAGATTGTCTGCCATTGTTCCATGGTAGTTGTGTTTGTAACATTCTGGCATGTTATTTCAAAATATTGTTCAGTTGCCGGGACTTCTCGTGTTTGCCTCTCATCGTATTCACACCATCCTACTCCCTGGAATCTTCCGATTCTGGTAAATACAGCATTCGGAAGCTTATAACAATCTGCTCGAGTCCTCGGGGTTTTCCTCCTTATCACATTTGTCTGATTAACCAATTTAGTTCGGATCCTAGTCTCCTGGGTACAACTTAAGGTAACTGTTCGATTAGATGCAGGCATGTCTGGAGCTGGTATAATTCCCCATGGTATAGGGTCTCCTGCCGCATGGGGCAAAGGCAGACATGCAGTGATTGCTGATACATTTTGTGTTTGCCCAAAATCCCTAATTAAACCCACAATCAGATTCTCTGGTTTGGTTTGGATTTCATCCTCTAGTACCTGCCGAGTCACCCTTGTTCTTTTAACATAAACACTAATCATCCCGGTTGCCCACCAATCATCTCGAGCAACCCAACACCAGTATTGTCCATTATCTTGCTGTTCCAGGACCTCTTTAATTACTAACACTATTTCTTGGGGTTTTCTTTTAATTTGATATTTCCCTTGAGCCACCAAGCTTTGTCCTCCAAACCACCATTCATACTCAGTATAGCTTTCGGTTGGTATCCTACATCTTAAAACCAAATCCTGCCCTTCCTTTGCGTTATATATTTCCTGTTCAGGCTTGATTCCTTGCTCCTGTTGTAATACCACTTCTACCTTCTTGACCCCATAACCTCCACTATCACCACAAACGATAACACAAAGGTATTTACCCTCCGATCTACCAATCTCTGAGTTCGTTATATTCAACCATCCTCTGCTCTCATTTCCCAGCGTCCACCAACTTGTCCCTTGTACCTGTGGATTCCACATTTCCTGTGTCGTGTTCCATTTCCACCATTTCATTCTAATCTGTTTCTGACACCCTGTCTTAAACCTATGAGTACATTTTATTCTGAGGGGAGGTCCGTCCCACATATCTACTTTCCCATTTGGGAGATTCACCTGGACCTTATTTTCTGATTCTGTTTGGGAGATATTTAAAATGTCAAGATTTACGAATCCATAATCATAAGTCCCTTTTATCCAAACCACACAAGCGTATTTTCCTGTTCTGGCTTTTGTTATATTGGATATCTGCAGGGTAATCCTACCTTTTTGCTGCTTCTCATCCCAGACCGTTTCTACTCCTTTATCGGGAATTTGATCCTTGGTGATCCATTTCCATTGTGCCCTGACTCTGTCCCATCCAGCTCCCTGATCATCGACAAACAAACATGTAAGATTTACATTTGAATTCTCCGGTACCCACACCCTTGATTCAGGTATTGTGATTTTAACAAAGGTTTCAACAATTATTATTTCACTCAAGAGTAACAACAACAGCATTAATTTTTGGCTTTGAACACCATTCTGGTGGGAGATAGGGGTTCCACCGACCATCGGGAGGGGACCTTTTTGACCCGTGTGTAATGGATCCAGCTGTTGATCCCGTCGACCTTGACGGCGGTGTAAGTTGTCATTATCACTTGATGGGGGCCGTCCCATGTTTCCTTCAGAGGCTCCACCGACCAGTTCTTCACGTAAACTTGATCTCCTGGGTGAATATCGTGAGCAGGAGTGTCCAGAGGTAACGGTCGATTCCACTCCAGCGTGGATCTCAGTGCTGCAAGGGTCTTATTTAAAGACAAAACATAATTTACAATCATCTGATCCCCAATTACATGTGGGTCCCCTTGATAGGTTACAGCATGATATGGTTTGCCGTACAAAATTTCATACGGACTTACCCCTATCCTTTCTCGTGGTTTAATCCTAATCCTCAGAAGGGCTAGAGGCAATGCTTGGGGCCACTGTATTTTAGCTTCTTGACAAATCTTTTTAATTTGATTTTTCAGAGTTTGATTCATTCGTTCCACTTGACCACTAGATTGAGGTCTCCAGGGGGTGTGTAAGTGCCACTGAATTCCCAGAATAGTAGAAACTTCCTGCACGATCCCTGCAGTAAAATGTGGTCCTCTATCTGATGATATTCCTAAAGGAACCCCAAACCTTGGAATAATTTCCTTGAGAAGGGTTTTCACTACCTCCTTGGCCTGATTCGTCCTGCAAGGGAAAGCTTCGGGCCATCCCGAAAAGGTGCACACATAAACTAGTAAGTACTTGTATGCCTGAGATTTTGGTAACTCGGAAAAATCTATTTGCCAATAATCCCCTGGTTGTGGCCCTACACGTATTTTCCCCATTTGGACCTGTCTTCTAACCAACGGGTTATTTTTAATGCAAGTCGGGCAGGTGGCATTTATTCTTTTGGCCATTGTTATCATCGAATTAGAGAGTACTATTTTCTTTAGATATTCTACCAATGCTTCTGCACCACAGTGGAGTTTGTTATGTTCAGTTTCCATGACTACTTTCATCAATCCTACTGGCAGTATAACTTGTCCGACCGGTGTTACATACCATCCTACAACATTCCTTCTTGCTCCAGTGATTTGTGCCAACCGTTCATCCTCCGGAGAGTAGCACGGTTTCTCTTCTAAATAAGGTGCAGCGGGATTTTCTCTTGTCGGTATCAGAGCCATTTGAGTCCAGACCAATCTGGCTGCCCTTTTCGCAGCTTCATCTGCCATCCGATTCCCCTGAAATTCTTTCCCGGAGTCTGCTTGATGACCTCGGACATGCATGATCGCTACTGCTTTAGGTAAGTGTACAGCTTCCAGCAACTGAATTATTACTTCCTTATGTTTGATCTGTGAGCCTTGAGAGGTCAAAAGTCCTCTTTCTTTCCACAAAGCCCCATGGATGTGAACCACACCAAATGCATACTTTGAATCAGTCCAAATGTTTACTTTCCTGTCTCTACTAAGGACCAATGCCCTTACCAACGCCCATACTTCTGCTTTTTGCGCTGAAGTTTCTGGAGGCAGTGCTTTAGCTTCCACTATTTCTTGGAGTGTCACCACAGCATACCCTGCATACCTGGTTCCATGCTCCATAAAACTGGATCCGTCCGTGAACAGCTCCACATCGGGATCTGCCATCGGGACATCTTTCAGATCCTCACGGCTGGCATACACTTGTTCGATCACCTCCACGCAGTCATGCTCCAGTTCTCCTTCCTCTTGGGTGGACCTGAGGAATTCTGCTGGATTGAGATGGTTGGTTATTTTTAATTCAACATCATCTTGTTCCCGCAACTGAGCCTGATACTGCATCATTCTGCTGGAGGAGAGCCAATGCCCCCCTTTTTGTTCCAAGACGGCTATGACCATGTGAGGTACATATACCGTGATGTGTTTTCCCAGCGTCAGTTTCCGTGCTTCCTGAATTAGGATTACCGTAGCAGCCACTGCTCGCAAGCACCCCGGCCACCCTCCGCTCACCATGTCCAGCTGTTTCGAGAAGTACCCCACGGGCCTCTTCCATGACCCCAATCGCTGTGTGAGTACTCCTAAAGCTAATCTCTGCCTTTCATGCACATACAATTGAAAGTCTTTTGTCAGGTCTGGCAGACCCAGGGCGGGGGCCTCTTTGAGTGCTTGCTTTAATTCCTGGAAGGCCTTGTGCTGTGTCTTACCCCACTTGAATTCGGGTTCCTTGATTGTTTCGTACAGTGGTTTGGCCATGAGTCCGAAATTCGGAATCCACAGGCGACACCAGCCGACCATCCCTAGGAAAGATCTTAATTCCTGATTATTTCGTGGTACAGGGATTGCACAGATGGCTTGTATGCGATTCACCCCTATTCTCCTGACTCCTTGTGATATTTCACATCCCAGATAAATTACCTTCTGTCGCACCAGCTGCGCTTTTTCCTTGGATACTCGGTATCCTGCCTGACCCAACATGTTTAATAGTTCAATTGTTAACTTTAAGCACAGTCCCCGCTCCTCTGTTCCCAGGAGTATGTCATCCACATATTGTAAAACAACATAAGAAAAAGGAGACTCTTTTACCTTGGTAGTTTTCCATTCCTCTAACTCCTTTGCTAGCTGGTTTCCAAAAATGGTGGGTGAACACTTAAATCCTTGTGGCAACCTGGTCCATGTTAACTGTCGCTTGCGGCGAGTGTCTGGGCTTTCCCATTCAAAGGCGAAAATGTATTGACTCTCGGGGGCCAGTGGGATGCAGAAGAAGGCGTCTTTTAGATCAATCACTGTGAACCACTGAAAATTCTCAGAAATCGATGTTAACAATGTATATGGATTGGCCACCACCGGGTGTATATCTTTGGCAATTGCATTTACTGCTCTCAGGTCCTGCACCAACCTGTATTTCCCATTTGGTTTCCTTACCGGAAAGATTGGAGTATTAAATTCTGATTCGCATTCTTGTAAAATCCCTAATGCTATAAATTGTGTGATCATTGGGGCAATTCCTTTCCTGGCTTCCAAACTAATAGGGTACTGTCGAACTCTTACCGGGTGTGCCCCTTCCTTTAATTCAATTTTTACAGGAACGGCTACCCTGGATCTGCCCGGGGTCCCTGTTTCCCATACCCACGGGACTACTGCCTGCTCTATTTCCTGGGGTATCTCCTCTGTCTTTGTCTCTTTAATCACAAAAAGTTTTGCCAGATTCCCCTCCGGGATTTCTAGTTTAGCACGCCCTTTCTCGAATATGATTTTTGCATCCAGTGCCGATAATAAATCTCGCCCCAACAAGCATTCCGGGCTGCTTGGCATATATAAAAACTGGTGATCCAATTCTTTATTTCCAAATTTGATTTTCAGTGGCCGCAAGAATGACCTCTCCACCACCTCTCCTGACACCCCTACTACTTTCACAACTGAATCACTTAACGGTCCTATTTGTTCATTGATTGCAGAGAAAGTGGCTCCTGTATCTACCCTAAATTCCCTGGGCCCCCCGTCAACTTCCAGGACCACTTTTAGATCTTTATCTAGTCAGCTCTGATTTTGATAGTTCCCCATCATAAAGGCTTGAGCAACACCTTGTGGTCCTGGCGCGAAAGGGTTTAACCCATCATTCGCGTTCATTCCCTGATTTATGGGATTCCTTCCTGGAAAGTTACTCATCGGTGTCCCCATCCCCAAATTGAGGGGGCACTCATTCTTCCAATGACCTTCGGCGAAGCATCGGGCGCACTGATTGGGCCCCAATTTACCTCTACCCCTACCCATCATCTGATTCCCTACATTCTGATTCACAAAACCTCCGAAACCACCTCTTCCCATGCCCCCGTTTCCTCTGCCTCGTCCCCTCCCCCGGCCTCTCACATTCATCTGACTTGCCTGTTGTAACACTGCCAACATGCTTGCCTGTTGCTTCTTCACTGCCTCTTTCTCTCTATTATTATACACTTTCCACGCTACTTCAAGCATTTTCTCCAAGTCCCGAGTGTCATTCCCTTCTAGCTTTTGTAGCTTCCTCCTAATATCCTCCTGTGACTGTCCCATAAATATCAAGGCCATTTGTAGTTTTCCTGCCTCCGATTCCACGTCTAAGTCTGTATACCTCCGTGCTATTTCTTTCAGCCTCTCCAAGAACGCAGATGGTGACTCTGCCTTATCCTGTCTTACCGCATACAACTTAGACCAATTTAAAGTCTTTGGGATTCCCCTCTGAATTCCTTCCACCAACAGCTCCTGATAAACCTGCAACCTATGATACTCTTCTGCCAAATTAGGGTTCCATTCTGGATCTTCCCTTGGTACTATTTCATTCACATTCCCTATTCCTTGTAGTGCTGGTGCTTGCAACTGAATCATGTCCCTTGCCCGATTAGACATAGCTTTAAATACCATCTCCTTTTCCGTAGAATCCATTATCGAGTCTAGCAACACCTGTAGGTCATTCCAGTCCGGATTCTGTGTCTTTATTACCATTTTCACCACCCGAGCCACCTTTTCAGGATTTTCTCTATAAGCTCCAGCAGATTGCTTCCAAATTATTAAATCATTGGGGGAAAACGGAACTTTCACTCTGACCCGATCCCCTGTTGGTCCAACTGCTTCTCGCAATGGGGCCATTAGATGTGCTCGAGAAGCGCTTTTTCCCCTGTCCAGACGCCCTCTGCGAGTACGCTGGGAGAGTGGAGTTCGGGATTGTTCCCTCCCTCTCTCCCTGGGTTCGGGAGTTCGGGATCGTTCCCTCTCTCCTTCCTCGGAGTCAGATTCCTCTTCCGAAGAATCTGAGTCCGGGAGGGGGAGGTTGATTGGGTCGGATGGTGATACCAACAAAGACACATCCTCCTCAGGCTCAGAGAACCGTACCCTTCGCTCTTTACAACCCACGCATTCTTCTGGTTCCGTTTCTAACACCATCATTCCACATTTCCTCTGCCAATCCTTTTTTCCTATTAGCTGATAGAACAAATCCAAATAGGGTATCTCATCCCACTTCTCATTTTCCCGTAGGTACCGCATCATGGAGGTTATAATTTCAGAATTAATAGTGCCATTCCACGGCCACTGCATCCCCCCAGTTTCATATTCAGGCCATACCTTATTACAATAATCAATCAATTCCCTTTTCCGCAGCTCCCGTCCCAATTTACCCTCCTTCCAATGACTTAGCAAACACCCGAGGGGAGAATCCTCCGGAATATCCTTATCTGAACTTGACAAAGCCCGAAACACCCGCAACGGCATCATTCCAGAGGTATGCAACCACACAATAACACACACACACCTAGTAACACACAGACTAATACCAATACCAATTACCACAATATCCAATTCCCTCCTTGCTTATGTCGTCGCCGCGAGAAGCAAGGGCTGGCTCTGCAAAGCTTTCGCTCTGTCTGACGGCCAGCGCCTAGGCTTTATAATCCAAACCAATGCCCCAACCCTGCGAGTAGAGACTCGTCTTACCGGGCAGGCTACCACCACCGGTTTAAAAGGAATAAAGCACCTTGTGGGCTTACCTCACGGTTGTCCGTCGGACGCGGGGTCGGGCACGGGCTGATGTCTCCCCAGAAATCACCTGGTGCCGGCACGGAGCAGATCACCCCGCGAACCGCCCCTACGACCCCCGGAGTCCTGCCGCGGTCGCCAGAAAACTGTTGCCCACCGACCACAAACACAAACCAACAGAGAGTCAGTTTATGCGGTGCTTTATTCAGGGCCCGGGGACCTGGGGACTAGTGTCCCAAATCAGGCTTCCCAAAGGCCTATCGTTTCACTCAGCTCTTTATACAGTTTCAAACATTGGCACACATACAAGATTTAATCTTCAAAGTAAAACATACATCACAAGGATTAACAATTGATAATCATACCCTACGCCATATCTCTCTATGGTTGTCTAGTCTTAGATAATGCTCAACGAGCTCCTACCACTGAAATCCCCCTTGCATGCAACATATATCAACCCAGAACAATTTACTTTTAGACAGGTTCACCGTGCCCAGCTAATTCACTAACGGGTTCACCATGCCCAGCTAATTCACTAACGGGTTCACCATGCCCAGCTAATTCACTATTCCTAACCTCCCCACCCAGTACATTCTATTCCTGTTTCCCCAGAGAACTATTTCTACACCTGAGGCCTTATAGCCTAGCAGAGCCTTAGCCTTACTACTTCTAAAATCCAATATCCTATCCTTTTTGTAACAATGGGGTTAACAAAAAGGGTTTTATTCATGATTATGCGATGATCAAATGATAATTAATCAATGGTTGAATGAAAATGAAATGGTAATCAAATGGTGATTAAACAATAATTGAATGGTAATTAAACAGTGATTTAAATGATGATTTAACCAATAATTAGATGGTGGTCAAATACTACTACTTAGTACACTTCTAATAATTAAGCTATAGCTGTATATATAGTCATCACTAGCATACAATATACTTTTAGGCCTAATGTAAAATGTTGCTTACCTTGTTCTAGATAATTAATGCTGGGTAAGAGGTTTCTCAATGTACTAGTTTGAAAACAAACCAGTGAGAGGCACCAAGTCAGAATAACAATTTAATGGAAATTAAAGAAAAGGAAAAGAAAGTAAAAGAAAACACTGACAGAGTCAAGATACAACCTGAGTCCCTATTAGGCAGGGTAGTGGTAGCAGTCTGGTAGAATGGTGGCTGCAATCCTCTGAAGTGGTGATCCTGTAGTAGAAGGGGTCTGCTCTTCCTCAGAAAATCCAGCGGTGGCTGTGTAGCTCCTGTCCTCTGGAAATCCAGTGGAGTCCCTTTGATGCTCAGAGTCCCAGTTATATCCATGATGGGATGCTTGGTTCCTCCCTCTGGGTGGAGCATCTCACAATGGGGTAATGAGTCATGAGGCCAGGTGTTGATTAGGCTCGTTAACAGAAGATAGTCCAGAAGGAGTTATCTCTGAGTCATGCAGCAGGACAATGATGGGCCATTAACAGAAAGATAGTCTGGGGGGAGGAGGCAAGGAGACACTGCCCCACCTGATTTCAACAGCTCATGAGGATGGTAATAGAATACACCTCAACCCAGGACACTCAACCTCAAGGAGTAACCTTGAGAGGCATCCTTGTTAAGAGAAAGATCACCACCATGCAGCCTGCTGCCATACAGGAGAGCTCAATGGGCTCAAGGGGGCTACAGATATTTATAGCGTCAAGTGGTTGACTCATAGTCAAACCCCCTTTGGTGTATGTGCAGGAGAACAGCTGTAGCAGCTGTAGTTTTGTCTAGTCACAGCTCAGGCTGCCACTGTTAGCTCCTGATAAGACCTGACCTAATTCATTATTGTGTTGTGCCTACAAAAATATATCTCCCAAAGAGCAGATTATAATATAAAACTTCATTTTGGATCTTGGACAAAATCATTGTCTCCCCAAGAGATAATGACATGGATTTACCAATTTTTATTCCTACTCTTTCTTTTCAGTTACAAGCCTATGTTTTATCTTCCTGTCTAATGCTTGAAGCCTATGTTGGCATCATTTCTTCAACTTCAAAAACCTCCTGGCATCATCTCATATATGACACATATGGGTTGCATTGCTTCTGTATATCTCCTTGACCCCAGCAAGGAAGACAGATTAGTCTAACTTCTGATCCATTTTTAACCATTTAAGAATTAGTCCATCAGCATTATATCTGTAATAACAGGAGTAGTCCTTCCAAAACAAACCAGAATTACCAAATTTGGAGTTCAGTTTACATTCCCGGGCCAGTAGTTTCAGGGATTGACTGATCATTGGATGAATTGTCCATGTTTCAGATGTGACTGCAAATAAAATGGAGCAAGCCTGAAGTAAATGTGAACAGATTTGGGAGGGGAACTACTGCTCATGGGAACAGAACAAATATTGGTAGCTGTACATTAGTTCTATAGTATAAATAGGAAGGCACGTAATTAGAGTACTGCATATATGTCACAAGGCCATGCTGTTCAACTGAAGTGAAATCTGTTCCAGTATTACCAAGAAAAAGAGATTCCTACCACTGTACAGGCTTTCAGATGAACAAGAACAGTTCAGCTATCTTTAAATTTTGTCATAGGTGATAAGTCAGATACTGTAGTTCTTTTTGTGGATTTTATCTGCACAGCCTATATGCATTCCTCTTAAAGAGATGTTTCAAATTAGCACCAAACACGTTTAACAGACCCTGGGTATGGTGTGGAAGGGAAGCAAATTACCAAGGAACAAAAGAAAGTTATAAGTTTCTTGAGTATGTCCATAAACCGGGAGCACTTAAATTATATAGAAAACAGCCTTTTGAATTTTGGTTTATAAATGTCAGTTGACAGGACTGGAGCCAGTTTTGTTCTTGGTGAACTCATTTTCTTGATGCTGTGTTCCAAAGCAAACATCTAACAGGGTAATGGCTTATCTGATTAGTAAAATAAACTGTTGCATTATTATTAAATTATTTTATTGCTTCATGCCTTTTTCAGAATGGTATTTTGTCATAGCTGTGATGGTCTAAAGGACAAAGATGGGACATGGGTTGCTGGAAGAAGTAATATATTTTATTAAATATCTGGTATGGTAAGAAATGACCAAATTTTCAGGCAATCAAGCCTGATTTCCAAGTTTGTGCACCCATAAACTTGTCTAATTTTTCCAACTATATCAGTCTCATAATGTCTACCAGCAAACCACATCCTGCTTTGTTAAAATTAGTTTCTGTTTGTTAAAACAGTGAATGAATCCCAAGTTTGCAGTGAACAAAATTTTTAATGGAAGTTTGGTACACTAAATTACTTCACTTTCCCCTGATTTTCCTTTTCTCACTGTACTCATATGGCCTTACACCTCTCTCATTGTGCAATTTAATTAAATATCTTGATTAGAGGCAAGTTCTTAGACTTCATCAATCAGTGCTCTCTTTTCACAGACCGCATGCATAATATTACTTTGCAGCATATAGGCTTACTCTGGTTACCATTTAAACCACCTAAAATCTTTTAATTCCTTTAGCTCTGATCCCACTTCTGCCATATGTCCACATTTCTTCAACTCATTTGCGGAATGCATTTTGAACTTTGATAAAGCATATGTTTATCGATGGCTTTTTATTTGTTTAGTCATAATTATATTCTATATTTTGCAGGATTTGATATACTTTTGATATGTCCATTTAAAAGACCACACTATTATATATTTATTTTTGGTTTTTTCCTGACTTTGATGCAATTTAGTGTCATCTTTCTGGTTTGGAGGTATACATAGTACTCTAAGCACTCATGAAAGAGTTGTACTTGCATGCTCTTTCTGCATAAAGCTAAAAATCATGTGTTTGGGTTTTGGCAAGGTTTTTTTAATGTGATATCTTAATTATTAGCTTCTATAAAAAGAACTATCAGCTTTTCTTTCAGCATTTCTGCCTTCTTTCATTAACATGAACAATAGCTTCCCCCAGTCAAACTAGATTGTGTTATTTCAAAAAATAATCACATCTGCAAATCATTTTTGAACATGTGTTTGTTGTAATGGGTAGTAATAACTCCAAACAAACTCATTCACCAGATAGTAGCAAAAAGGCTAACAACGAGCACAGGTCAGAGAGACTCCAAGCAAATTAATGAATTGCACAGACTCTGCTGAAATCAGGGAGCCTGCAAGCACAGCTCTGGAAGTTTGCAGCAGAAATGAGAAGACTGAGAATATTTTCTGTAGGTTTGTGGTTCTGCACACTGAGAATGATGTAGATAAACTATCTGGATCCAGAACCTGCTGCAGAATAAATTTTCTATTAAACCTGGAATAATCGTTGCAGACATGCCTTGTGGTGAACAAGTCTCAGAAAACTTAAGTGATGCTGTGAATGGCTCAGTATGTGATACTATATTACTGACAGGAAAAATTTCTGAATGAACCTTGGTATGAGTGTCTCTTACACCTCCCTTGTCAGTCCACTTAACCAACAGCACAAATACAACTCTGTGATACCTGTGAGACTGCTGAATAACTCACTTCTCTGGGAGAAGATTCCCTTTGCCTTGCAGGCTATTAACATGCTGGAAGAAGATAGTCATGACTCTGCAAAACAAGTAGAGAAAACTTTCCAGGAGTCTACATATAAGCAGCAGTAAGAGGTACAGAGAGAGAAACTAGAGTGCTTGTAATGGTGAAAAAAAGCTGTGAGGACAGATGATTATTAGAATAAGCAAAAGTGATATTCTTTGCTCTTATTTTATAAAGGAAGGAAAAATCTTATTTTGACAAAACGGATTGTGAAGCTCTCTTCCAAGTTGCATTAAGTTCTGTATATCAAGACATGAATGTCATTGTGCCTACTTAGAGGCACAAGATGCTGTCCACCCCAGTTGTGGTTTGACACTGGCCAAATGCCAGGCACCCATGAAAGATGCTCACTCACCCTCCCCTGCCACAGCTGGGCACAGGAGAGAAAAATTTAAATGAAGGGTTCATGAGTTGAGATAAGGACTGGGGGAAAACACCCCAAGGGCAAAATAGGCTCATCTTAGAGATACAAAGTGAGTTTATTACTAACAAAATCAAGGAGGATAATGAGAAGTAAAATAAGCACTTAAAAAACACCTTTTCTTCAGCTGGAAGTCTTCAAACTCCCTCTTTGTTCTCAGCCCTGTTTTTTCTTCTTTCACAGAGATTTTCCCATGGAAAGTTTTTCTCACACACAGGCCTTTTGCTTACAGGCCTATTGCTACAGTTCTTTTATTGATCCAAATAATTCTATTTCCCAACAGGTGTCTGCAGGCGTTGCTGATTTATCTTCCTGCCTTTCTACCTTTACCTGCTGCAGTGTGTGATAGGCATATGCCAAAGCCCAACATATTGCAAGGAGCTTGTTCACATTAGAATTGTCATTGTATTTCTCTTTCAGATATTTCCCCACCTCAGCTGGTTTCTGAACTTGTTCAGGGGAAAAATTGCAAACCATTGGGTCAGAGAATTTCTTCAGGATTTGCCCCATATCTTCCCATTCCCCACACCACTCAGGATGTTCCACATCTGGGTCAGGTGTCTCATCAGTCACCCTGGAAATCTGAGCTCTCTTTCTAGCCAAGCTGTGAATCACATGGAGGAAGATTACCAGATTAAATACGAGGAGGATGGTCTCTTTAACATCCAGGGAAAACTGAACACTCTCAAAAGATAGCCTATCAAATTTAAAGGGAAGGGAAACCCCGACTCCTCCTCCTCTAACAATCTGGGTGCAGTTACTAATAAATTCCCAAAACAGGCTACTGAAGCTGGGACTGGGGTTAGGAGGGAGAAACCATTTATCATACACACTTTGAACAGCTGCCTGTACCTCTGTCAACTTCTTATAAATCATTATCACCGAGCACAGCAAAATAGAAATCCGAATTCGTGTCCCTGCTCTGCAAAAATTCAATATCAAGGATAAGATCGGACCAAGTTGTGGATAGGCAAATAGGCCTAGGGACCAAAAAAGGCACTAGTACCTTAAACAAGCCTACGGACAAGAAACACATGAATATATCAAGCCAGAGAAATGTTCGGAACTCAACCAACATGGTGACTATTTTAGCCCAACACAGAATAAGTAAATTCAAACCAAAATGTAATTAGCACAGGTTTTTTCACTTTCCTTCTAGCCACGCAGTTGGGCGCCACTAAATTTGTACCCGTTTGGCCAAATTTAGAAATATATCCTCTGAGAGAAGGCACAACCACCCCTCCCCCACCAGGTTCAGGAAAAATAAATTTTCCTCAAAGGAAAGTGAAAGAGATAAAAAACTATTTATTTAACAAACACACGGGAAAAGGAAAATAATGCTAAAAAATAAAAATCTCTTGCTGTGGAGAAAAAACCTGGGAAAGTGTTAGAGTCCTCCCTTTGGAGCTGGGACATGGCCCAGGGCCAGGCCCTCTGCGCTCAGTGGAAAGTCCTTCCGATATGCTCTGATATTGAAGCAGTCCAGTAGAAAAGGGAGAAAATCCGAAATTCCAGGGAAGGAAAAAAGTTCAACTCTCAGTCTCTCTCCAGAGAAAAAGAAACTGAACAACTGGCCAAAAGCTGACTGGGCAGCCTCAAGACGGGTTCCTCCTCCCTCCCCTGATGCAGCTGTCTCTGTGATCGCTATCTCTGTGTGACCTTGAACAAGCTGCAAACTGATTCGAAAAAGTTTTGTAACTCAACCGGGGGCTTGTAATCACAAGCCTCGGCATGCCTTCGGGCAGAGGGGACGCAGCGTTAGCCTCCACAACGTCCTCACTGGATGGCTCAGTGGAATAGGTGTGAGATGGATGCATGCGCTGGCTCGTCCTCAGAGGAAGCACGTCGGGCGGCCGATGGATTAGCCCCGCGTTAGTCCGGAAAGCAAAGAAGGCGGGAGGGGCCTCTGGTATGGGTTCCAACAGGTTTATTTGCAGGAGGGTCCAGGAACCAGAAAAAAGTGCCAAGAAGAAGCGGGCTCGCCCTTTTATGGGGGGGGTGGAGCAAGGCAGGGAAAGAGAAAACAACCAATGGGGTACAAGCAGAGGGGAGGATACAATTTTTCAGAACAAATGGGGAAAACAGGGAGGCAGGAGTCATAACAGGGAGCCAATTAATAACTAAGAAAGGGAGAATTTTCTGGAACAGGGGGAGGTAATTTAGGATTGGGAGCCACCCAGGGGGAGGTAACCTAGATCTCTTCTGGTCCGCCTTCCAATCCACTGTCCTGGGTGGGGAAATCCACCCAGTGGATGGCCCTGGTTTGACTGACATTTGATGGTTTCAGCCCGAGAGCAGGCTGAGCCACCCAACACATCCCCCTTTTTTATTACATTTTAATGAAGGGAAAGGCTTAAGGAATTTCAAAACCAAACACTTAAAAATGGGAAGGGCTAATAAAATTAACAACTCCATAAAGAAACCCCATACAATGTCCTTGATAATGGAAGGAATCCAGCCACTGGAGCTCCTGGTGTACAGGAGGAGCTTCAGCAGCAGGTGGGACAGCAGCATGTAGGATGTCATCACGCACTCATGGGAGATAACTTTAGGGACAGTGTAACATAAATAAAATTAATACAAATACAATTAACTTAAATAACAATGGCTCCCTTGGACTCCCCCTCTTTCAAAACAAAGGGCCACTTAGGGGAGGGAAACACATTAAAGAAGGTGGGAAAGGGAATGTTTGTCTTTGCAGCCTGGGAGGAGAATTTCTTGTTTATTCAGGAGGTCCTTTTCCAGGCAGTTGCTACTGTGTTTTCAGGCTGCTTTGGTTTTGATGTCTTTGTTAAAAAGGGTTTGATCCACTTTTCAGGGATCCATTTAGGTCCTTCTGGTGTTGATAAACATCCATATCCCCTTCCCCATGTGATTAAGGGGTATGGGCCGCCTATTTGCAAAGTATCAGGGTCTTTTATTAGGACCTCAGGTCTCTCAGTCAGTTTATGTTTGGTTGAATTTGCAAAGTGCCTTAAAATAGGGGGGTTCGGTTCTTCATGGCAGCAGTTTAAAAAATTTAAAGTGAAGAGCCCTTTGGCGAGTCTTAAAAAGGGGGCATTAGTCTCATTGCCTCCTTTCTGCTGTTCAAGCAGTCTTTTTAACGTTTGGTGTTTGAGCTCAACGATTGACTGGCCTGTAGGAGAATGGGGGATGCCGGTGACATGTTCCGCACCCCATTCATCAAAGAATCTTTTAAATTCTGCAGATGTATATGCTGGGCCATTGTTTGTTTTTATTTTTTTCGGTGTCCCCAGCACAGCAAAGGCTTGAACCAGGTGGTTGGTGACATCTTTTGCCCTTTCCCCACAATGGGCTGAGGCGAAGGTTGCACCAGAAAAGGTGTCTACTGATACATGTACATATTTGTGGAGACCGAATTGGGGGAAATGGGTAACATCCATCTGCCATACCTCACAACTGCCGAGGCCTCGAGGATTAACCCCTTGGCCTAATGATGGTAACTGGTATTTCTGGCAGCTAGGGCATGTCGCCACGATCGTCTTTTCCTGGTCTTTGGTGAGGTGGAACATCCGGACGAGGGCTGGAGCATTTTGATGGAATGTGGTGTGGCTCAACTGGGCTTGCTGGAATCTATTAGGCAAGTTTGCCATCTCAATTAGCATGGCTAGTGCATCAGCTCTCCGATTCCCCTCTGCGATGAACCCTGGCAGATCAGTGTGTGACCTCACATGCATTACGTAAAAGGGTTGCTTTCGGTGGGAGACAATTTGGATTAGCTTCAAAAGCAATTTATAGATTTTTGGATTTGCCACCTCTCTGAGTGATGCTCTTTCTGCTCTGGACACCACTCCTGCTACATATGTGGAATCTGTTACCAAATTAAAAGGTTCGTTGAACCGCTCAAATGCTCTGACCACTGCAGCAAGCTCTGCAACCTACGGTGATCCTTCAACCACCTGCACATCAGACTCCCACTTCTGAGTGCAAGGATTCCTCCAAGCGATGACAGACTTCTGAGATGCCCCAGAACCATCCGTAAAGATCGTCAGGGCATTGAGGGGTTCACGACTCTGAATTTCTTTTGGAATTAATTTAAAGGCCCAATTGAACAATTTGTGTTTCAGGTTGTGAGCCAATATTTGTCCCGAATAACTATCAAAGGCAAATTGGAGATGATTGTTGTTTTGAAGGAGATGGTCCAGTGCATTGGTTGTTAGTGGCAGGTAAACACATGTGAAATCACACCCCGCAAGGGTACGGAGGCGAGACCTAGCCTTTATCACCAACTGAGCCATGAGCTCCTGTGGCATGGTAATACTTTTGGACGGCTGGTGCGAGAGGAAAACCCACTCAATAATCAGAAGGGGATCCCTCTGAACCTTGTCCCACTGGAAAACCAGCCCATGGAGGTATGGCATTTTCCTCAACACTATAAACTGAAAGGGCAGACCTGGGTCATAACGATGGGCTTGGCAAGATGACAGCACCTCTTGGACCTTGATGAGGGAGTTTCTTGCCTCTTCTGTCAACTGCCTCGGGGATTTGAGATCCTCGTTCCCACAAAGCAGGTTGAACAGAGGGGCAAGGTCCTCAGTCGTCAGTCCCAGGAGCTGCCTCACCCAGTGGATGGACCCGCAGAGTTGATGGAGTTCCTGCAGAGTCTTGGGGTTTTCATTGATTTTTAACGGTTGGGGCACCACCTTCTGCTCCTCTATTTTTAGTCCCAAATATTTAAAAGGTGAGGTCTTCTGGACCTTCTCGGGATGGATTTCGAATCCATCTGCCTCTAAAGCCCTGATTACCTCCCCTAGAGTCCAGTCCAGGTACTGCTGCGTGGGCGCACATACCAAAACATCGTCCATGTAGTGTAGGATCACAGCTCTAGCTGCTCTTTTCTGGACAGGGTACAGAATGCGAGTGACATACCACTGGCAGATGGTGGGCGAGTTTTTCATGCCTTGCGGCAGAACTCGCCAGCGGTCGCATTGCATGGGAGCCTCTCGGTTGAGGGAAGGCACCGAGAAGGCAAACTGGGGTGCATCGTCCAGATGCAGGGGGATATGGAAGAAGCAGTCCTTGATGTCTATGACTGCTAGCTTCCACTGCCTAGGGAGCATAGAGGGTGATGGCATTCCAGGCTGCAGGGATCCCATGTCCTCAATGACCTCATTAATTTTCCGCAGGTCGTGAAGGAGTCTCCACTTGTCTGTCCCCGGCTTCCAGATCACAAAGACTGGGGAGTTCCAAGTGCTGTTGGAAGGCTCGATGTTCCCCTTCCCCAGCTGCTCTTCCACGAGTGCAGTGAGTGCTCTCAATTGGTGTGTTTTTAAAGGCCACTGACCCACCCAGACCTTTTTATCGGTGAGCCAATTCAATTTCTGGATGGGACGCTCCGCAGTGGCCCCTACTAAAAATCCTGGGGTTGAGATGGGATCTCAACCCGGGCTCCCCACTGGGACATGAGATCCCTGCCCCACAATGTAAACCCAGAGTCAGTAACAAATGGACTGACTGTTGCAATCCGCCCCTCTGGACCCTCAATCTGGACATGCGTCCTTCTCTAGGCAGCCACGGATCCTCCCACACCCGTAACAATACCTTCCACTGGTTGCAACCCCCAATGTGACGGCCAGTTGTTGGAGGCGATGACCGTCACGTCTGCCCCCATGTCCATCATCCCTGCTAGGCTGATGTCCGAGCCCTGGCATGAAATCTTGCAGCTTAGCATCGGCTTATCCTCCCCTACCACCTCAGCCCAGAAGACAGATGGGTTGTAGTTTTCTGGTGAACTTCTGGGCATGAGGATGGCCTGGGCGAGAACCTGGCCAGCTGCAAGAAAGAAAGGTGGATGAATACATTAGATGTTAATTGTAAAGAGTCCTTGTGACCCTACTTGGATGATCTCTGGTGTTATTGAGATCTCTGGTGGTGTACACGTGGTGTCTCCTATAACAAACAAGCAGCAGTCTTTCAGTCCTTCGCAACCCACGAGGACCCGCCAAGGTGTGATAGAGTCCATCATGGTTGCAGTAACGTTAGTCACAGTTTTTCTGGTTGAGGCTTGTTTATTTATGTCATCATGCGAGGCCGCAGATCCGCGCTGGGTCCTCAGTTTCCCAGCTGTACCTCCACGGGAGTGGGCAAGGCTACTTGCCCTGGGGAAACAGCTCGGGAACTTTGATTAATCGGGGCTGGAGCTCTGCAGTTCCGGGCCACATGTCCTGGCTTGCCACACCTATGACAAGTCCAGGTTCTGTTTGTCATCCTCTTGTCCTGAGGTGCCGTTGCCTCAGTGGCACCTGCAGCTCCTACTACATTCCCCCTCGTTTTTAAATTTGGTTGGCCAATTGGAACTAAGGTTGTGCAGTGTGGAATCATTTGCTTTAACGTTGGTGGAGGATCAAGTGGAAGGGTCATAATCACTCTCTTACAAGGTTCATTTGCATTAGCTTTTGCTATTTGAGTGATTATGCTTTCTCTAATTCTTGTATCTTCCACTTGCTTCTCTACCACTAATTTTAATTTGTCGATAAAGTCAATAAATGGCTCATTTGGAAGTTGCCGAATTTCAGTAAAATTTAGTAGAGGCACCGATTTATGGGGCATCATTAAAAATGCTTGCTTCGCCACATGCTTTACAGCATTTAAGACCGGCTCCGGGGTGTTTCGGGCCTGGTCTTGTGGCTTGGCATGCAACCCCTCACCGGTAAGGTGGTCCATGGAAACCCCTGCGTTATTAGAGTCTTGCAATAGGATTGGGAGGACCTCTCTTAGTTGCTTTCTCCACCCGTCATCCCACAACTTGAATTCGGATGGAGAAAGCAAGCAAGAAAAAATGCTTTGGAGGTCTGCTGGGACCAGCACTGTATTAGTGAGGGTGGCCCGCAGGAGATTCCGGAAATATGGACTCTCCCTTCCAAACTTCTTCTGGGCTTTACAAAGTTCTTTGAGCCCAGCAGGATCAAAGGGTTTCCAAGTGGGGTTGCCGCCAGCTCGGTTAAAAGTAACTGGAGCGGCGAAGGGACCGGAGGAGGCTCCCCGTTCCGGGTTCAAGATGGCGTCAGTTCCGGTTTCCACAGCGTGGGAACCGGAAGACGAAGCGTGGGAACCAGAAGGCTCCTCCCGGTAGGCGGGGGCTGAGGACAAAGAGGAGTGGCCACGGGAAGGGCGGGGACTCCCAACGCAGGGGGCTGTACCTGACGTGAAGGAGGAGCTCACAGACGTCATGTTAGGAGGGGGCGGGGCCAGGAAAGGGCGAGGAGGAGGGGGGAGAAGAGGATTTTGGGAAGAAGAAGGAAAAAAGGCGGGCTGTGCCATGCGGTCACCTCCATTTTGGGGGAGTGCAGGAACAGCAGGGAAAGGGGGACAAAACGGTGGACGAAGAAAAGCCTTCGCCGTCATTTTGAGGGCAATAAAACTGGGAACCGCTTTTTGGGTGAACAACCAGGGAAGACGGCATAGGAGAGCGGGTTTGGGTAGAAGCCAAAACAGCTTGGCCAGGGCTACTTCGGCAGGGTGGCTGAGTGGATCGAGGAGAGTCAGGGAGACGGTGGCACCCCTGTGCCTCTGGGCAGTTTACACCTCCTGCTCTTCTCAGCGAAGGGGTAGTGGAATGAGGAACGCGAGGGGGGGAGGAGGGACTTGGGAAGAACTGGGGAGAACTCGGGCCTTTTCTTTTATTTTCCGATTAGCTTTGTGTATAACTCTCAAAGCCCAGACCATGTAGAGAAACCTCTCTCCAGAGGGATCTCCCCTTTGGTTTAATTCCAAAATTTTGTCCCCCACAAATTGTCAAAACGTGGCCGACTTCAAATTAACAGGGGACATCTGGGGAAAATAAAAGAAGAGCCACTTAACAAACCTTTTCAAAAACCCCTTTGATAACTTTAACTCACAATTCTTCATGGACTCCCCAACTTGGAGATAAACCTCCTGCTGAGGCTGGGAAAGCTTAGCTCCCATAAACCCCAGCCTCAACTTCACCCACCACCGGCAAAAAGGAGAAACTAAAAGTAATTTCCCAGGGGCCAGGAATCACAAAAATACTCACACACACAAGAAGAAGACACAGGCATCCGGTCCTGGAAACAAAAAGGCACAGTGGGGTCCTCCGGGTCAGGCTATTCTCCTGGCAAGAGTTGGCAATCTCCTCTCGGAGCGCAGCTTTTAAAACCAAATTGCTGACACTCGCAGCCCCCTGGCAGGGAGGACAATGCAGGAACGCACGTGTGTGTCGTCCCTGTTCGGGGCGCCAACCTAACGCACCCGGGGCTTGTAATCACAAGCCTCGGTGTGCCCTCGGGCAGAGGGGACGCAGCGTTAGCCTCCACAACGTCCTCACTGGGTGGCTCAGTGGAATAGGTGTGAGATGGATGCATGCGCTGGCTTGTCCTCAGAGGAAGCACGTCGGGTGGCCGATGCATTAGCCCCGCGTTAGTCCGGAAAGCAAAGAAGGCGGGAGGGGCCTCTGGTATGGGTTCCAACAGGTTTATTTGCAGGAGGGTCCAGGAACCAGAAAAAAGTGCCAAGAAGAAGCGGGCTCGCCCTTTTATGGGGGGGGGTGGAGCAAGGCAGGGAAAGAGAAAACAACCAATGGGGTACAAGCAGAGGGGAGGATACAATTTTTCAGAACAAATGGGGAAAACAGGGAGGCAGGAGTCATAACAGGGAGCCAATTAATAACTAAGAAAGGGAGAATTTTCTGGAACAGGGGGAGGTAATTTAGGATTGGGAGCCACCCAGGGGGAGGTAACCTAGATCTCTTCTGGTCTGCCTTCCAATCCACTGTCCTGGGTGGGGAAATCCACCCAGTGGATGGCCCGGGTTTGACTGACATTTGATGGTTTCAGCCCGAGAGCAGGCTGAGCCACCCTAACAGTTTTGCTCAGTTTTTCCTTCCCCCTCTCAGGCTCAGTTTAAAGGCATAAAAAGGCACAAAAATTAATTTCTGGGCATAGGGCAGCGATATGGGATACACATCATAAAGTCACCCCAAGACACCATGTGGGCGGTAACCTCCCCCTTTCCTTTTATTCCTGTCCATTAACGATAGCGTATCCGGTAAATCATTTCCCTTCTACCACTCTTGAAGACCCATCAATAAACACATTTTCTCCCTCAGGCCAGGGAGTGTCTCCTAAGTCTTCCCTAGCCCAGGTCTGGAGATCTATCACCTGAATGCCGTCATGGGTTTCTTCAGGGCCGTTCAGGCAGGAGGCTAGGTTAAACTCTTCCCCACTTTTAAATTCTAAATCCTCCTGTTCCATTAAACAAGATTCATACTGTAATAACCAAGTGCTGGTCATCCGTTTAGAGGCTCTTTCCGTTAACAGAGCTTTAACCTGATGTGAAACTTTAACAATCAGATACCCACCCCTTGTCAGGTTTTGGGCCTCAGTTACCATCAAGGTCGTGGCTGCACAGTTCTGCAGACAATGAGGCCAGCCTCTGGCCACTGGGTTTAACAGCTTAGAAAAATAAGCAACAGGCCGCTGTGTTCCCCCATGCTCTTTTACCAAAATTCCTTTAGCATGGCCCTGTTTAACATCCACATATAGCTCAAACTCCTTTTCTGAGTCTGGATGAGCTAAGACTGGAGCATTAACCAATTTGTCTTTTAATTTTCTAAAGCTTTGCTCTCCTTCTGGTGTCCATACCACGACATTAGGACTGTCTTGGGTTAAAAAGTCATGTAAAAGCCTGGCCTGTGAAAAATGAGGTTCACTCTTTGTAAAATTTAAAAAAAAGTTTAATAAAAGGGACAATTAGGAGACAATAGCAAAAAGGGTATTATGGCCGGGTGCTTTGGCAGAGAGCCAAAGGCACACCTCTACATCCAAAAGATCGTCTTTAAAAGTACATCTCTTATCGCATATTCATCACAATCATGCATGATTCATAAATTCTTTGGAGTTTCTATGTATCATCCCATCAGCCTTATCTTCCTCCTTGGCTCCATTCCGTCTCTGCTTCCTCCATAAATTCTTCTCTCTCTGGTTTCTGGTTTTCTTCTTCTCTGATAAGATACTCCAGGAATGTGAAGGCTTTCTCTGCCTATCTTTTCTAAATTGACTACATAAACAATAGACATTCTATATCATGTATTACATTACAGAACCTAGGTAAAGTTTTTCTAACATTATGTAACATGTGAAAAGCCAACATCACAATACATTCATAACATTGCCAAAACAGAAAAATCCTCAATCCATGCCCTGCAGTACCCCACCAACCCTAAAAACTGCCGTAGCTCCTTTTTGTCTGGGGTAATGGTACTTGTAAAATTCCTTGTATTCTTTCTGGATCAATACACTGTAACCCTCCAGTCAAAATGTCCCAAATATTTAACCTTTTTCTCTACCAACTGTCAGAGACTGAAATATTATATTTTATGACTCAAACATTTTCTTAAAGGACTTTTAAATCTGTATTCCAAAAGCTGCAGAGAAGACTACCGCACCCTGAATGGGGCCCTGAGGCCTTACACCTCTCCCTGATGAAGATAAGATAAAGTAACAACTCAGGTCTGGGGACATTCAGAAAGCACAAGCTTAACATCTCCAAGATGAGGACCACAGCCCCAGGACTATCAGCTGCCGGGCTCGAACAGACCTTCCACCAAAGGGCGGGAGGGAGGAGAGGCTTTGGGTGTGTGTTGGAAACGCCTCTGGTAAGAGGCACAGTGACTGCCCATCCTCCAACTGTGCAGAGGAGCCCAGCTGAGGGGTCCTCACCAGGGGGGAGGAAGCTTATCCACAGCAGGAGCAGGTGACATGGCCCATCACAGGGGCCCCCCTCAAAGGGGTCCCCAGACCCTGCACCAGAGATGATGCAACAGACCCTCAGTGTTGCAAGGGACAGTGTGTCAAGCTGGCCCCTGTAAGAAAGACACGTGGGCGTTCCCACCTGGCCTGAAGTGTATATTAATCCACGGAGTTCTGTACTCTTTGGTGTGTGGTGTGGTGGCGTGTGGTGTGGTGGTGTGACATGGCGTGTGGCAGCATGTAGCGGCGTAGCCACAGAGGTGACGGGGGACCCTCACCACAAGCAGACCAGATGGAGGGGAGCAACGAGACGTTGTTGGGACCATCGGATGGGTGATATGCTCCCACCTAACCCATCACATCTCCCTGTTCCCCCACCCCCCACACACACTTCTTTTTTCCATTTCTATCTCTCTTTCTTTTCTCTTCCCTTCTCTTTGCCTCTTTTACCATTAAATAAAATACATCCAGTTTTTGGCAACAACATCTAGCCTCGTTTGGTTTTAATATTGTTTCTGGGAATATTTTGAACCTTCTAAGTTCTTTCTGGTTTATGCTCAGAGACATAGCTTGCTTTGCTCTTCTGGGTTTAAACCGGATCATAACACCAACTGCGCCTTCTTTTCAGACACTCTAAGTCCCTTTTTAGCAAGAAAATTAAGCAGCTTCACAGTAGCCTCTTCAACCACCTTTTCCTGTTCCCCTGATAAAAGCAAATCATCCACGTACTGCAGTAATCTAATTCCCGAGGGTGGGGTAAACTCTCTTAATATTTTCTGCAAGGCTTGCCCAAACAAAATTGGTGACTCTGTATATCCCTGCAGGAGGACTGTCCAGGTCAATTGTTGTTTTACCATTTTCCCTCCTTCTTCCTGTTCCCACTCAAAGGCAAAATACTGTTTACTGTCCTCTGTAATCAGACACCCCCAGAAAGCATCCTTCAAATCCAGTATTGAATAATACTGATGTGAAGAAGGGATCTGATTCAGGATGGTATAGGGATCTGGAACAGTGGGATGCCTTGGTCTGACAATTTCATTTATTATTCTTAAATCTTTCACCATTCTGTAGGTTCCATCTGGTTTCTTAACTGGCAGGATAGGGGTGTTATAGGGAAACACACATGGCTCTGATACACTGAAAAGACTCCACTACTGAAATAAGTAGCAAAGTATGTATGTTTATTCCAGCGCTGGGGCGCATGTGGATTGCTCCATCAAATGCATGCACTCCAGCAATACCATTTGGCTTGGTATATATCGAGTTACAAGCTGCATATTCGTTAAGTTTCCCAATACACCTTGTTGGGGTTTTAGGAGTTCTCCTTCTGTTTTCTTTTTCTCTTAAAGGATTTTCCCCATACATGTTGCCAGGGGGACAAATTTATGGGTGCTTAAGAAAAACAAAAGACCTGGCCACAGGGGGAGGGGTCCATCTGGCTACTCTCTTTCACCTGGGCTTGTGGGCTGTTAGCTCCCAGTGTTTGGACGGAGACAGAGGCTGGAAGGAATTCGTCAGCACTGAAGACTTCTGCTTTTTTGGCTGCCTTCCTTCTACCTGAGAAACCCTCAGGATTCCCAAGCCCGCCTTCCCCTGCCCCACTGGGAGCCAGGCTGCGGCCGCCCTGCCCCCAACGTTGCTTTGAGCCTTCACTACTCTGTAGCCCTGCATGCCCTGCCTGCCCAGACCTCCGGGGGGTTTCCCACCTGAGCTCCGGAGTTTGATACATCTCATCTGCCACCCAGGATTTGTGCTCGTCCCTGCTGTTCCAGCCTGCTGTTCCCGAGGGTCCGGCTGGACACGGATCGTCTGCCCAGGGGGTTTGTGAAGCTTTGTTCCATCCCTTCCCAGGATCCCAAGCTGCCATTGCCGCATGCTCCCCGAGGAGCCGCGGGGGAACCATCGCACCTGCCCCTGCTCACTGGGAGTCGCCAGCTTCCCTGCCAGCTGTGACCGTAACTGCACCAAAGGGAAAAGGGCCTGACAGCTGAGAAGGTTAGCACTGGGTTTGTGGTTCTGTTTGCTGTTACTGCCATAGTTATTGTTTGTTTGCCTCGTTATACACACATATATATATAATAGTAAAGAACTGTTATTCCTGTTCCTCATATCTTTGCCTGAAAGCCCCTTAATTTCAAAATTATAATAGTTCGAAGGGAAGGGGGTTGCAATTTTTTTTTTTCTTCCATTTCAAGGGAGACTCCTGCCTTCCTTGGCAGACACCTGTCTTTCAAACCAAGACATGCCTATACATATTCATTTCCTAGCCCCGCCTAGCCCCACTTCATATTATAATGAGCCCAAAGTCATTTCCATATGGCTTGCGCTTGCGCAGTGCCTCGTGCAGGGGTCTCTGGGATGAAGTAGGGAGTCTTGCTCAGATGAAGTAAGGAATCTTCCTCGATTTGAACTTTTCACCTTTCTTCCTTGCACATGCACCCTGAGTCCCTGGCCCAAGTTCAAACCCCAAGGCTGGTTTGAACTGGTTCCTGGGTCCAAAGCAGGATCTTTTGGTCATGGCTGCTTCTTCTTATGAATAGTCCTGTATCCTCCCTTTTCCTACTTGACAAATGTAATAAATGTTAGGCAAGCTATATGCATTGTTTTAGCAAGCAGCCCCTTTAGTAATTCACTTAACCCTTGTTTCTCCGACTCAGCTCCAAAAGCCCTGCCTTTAGCAGGGACTCAATGACAGGCTATAACCCCTTCTTTCCCTCCCTTGTGCTCACTCTCCTCACTACACACTGTATAGGAGAGACGGTGTCTGTCCTGCTTCAGTGTCCAAATGGCTCTTCACCCTACTGATGCTCCCAGCAGGACATGGCCAGCAACTGATGCCTTTTCCTGGTCTTAAAATCAAGAGTCATACACGGTTAGAAGGGGAAAAGGGATTTTACCTTGGTATTTATTTTAAGGATCCTTAGGTGCACACGTCCAGGTCATATGCATCGAGATGCACCCCACCGAGTATATCCCCAAAGATCAGGTAAACATTAAAGGTTTTACTAATTAGCATATCTATCAAAGATTCCCCAATGAGAGGCTCAAGTGAGCCCCCCTCCCCAAGGAGCCTTCCCCTGGATGGTTCTATCTTAGTTTACAGAATGTGTTCTGGAGAGGACCTTGGGGTCTGGGGCACACTGATCCCTAGCTACGAAGCTTCTAAAATGTTTAGCCTCTTAGCTTGACAAACAAGCCCAAGAATGTAGGCAAAAAGCACTAAGAATACAGAAGTTGTAAGAAGGTATAACAGGGGTATAAAAGAAAAGGCAAAAATCTTCATGGCATCATTTCCCCCCTTTTAGAGACTAACAAAACTCTACCTTGTCTAGTCTCTACTCTATTCTTTACCTGCGGAACCGGTTTACACAACTGGCTGCTCCACAGGAAATTACACAGATAATACCTACAATTACAGCTATTCCGAATATTTCTTTTACCCAGGCCCAGTTTGGTAACCATGAGGTGAGGGTATCAAAAATATGATCAAATTTTAAGGTGTTATTTCTAGAAGCTACTTCATGTAGAATTTGAGTTCTCTTCCAAATTTCATCCAAATATTTCTTAATTCTTCTATTAAAATGCTAATCAATGGCCAGTGACCCTTCCCATCTAGGGGTGGTAACTGAGTACAGATCTAGCAATTGCTCTTATTAAGAATTTTGGACACATTTTGGACCACAGTCTTATGCAAATCATTGGGTGAGCCCTGAACCACGGTTACCAGTTCGGCAAACAGCAAACATGTAAAAAACAGTTTAAACTGCATCTTTCTGATTTGTATTGTTGGGTTTGTAACCAGGCAGAAACACCAATTTAGTGTAGTGGTTTGGTCTAAAATACTCATTACTGTTTATCTTCTAGTGAGATAGGAATTAGGAGAAATGCAAAGCAGGCACCAAACTTGAAAGAATATAAAGAAGTTTATTAACAAACCTAAAAGAGGGAAAAAATATTACACCACACCTTCAGAACTCTCCTCCTCCCCCCACCTTCCTCCCTTCTCCCACTGACAATGTAAAAAGACAACCCTTAAGATGTTCAGTCTGTTTACCACTTCCATAATAACCTTGTTCAGTCCATTCAGAAAGAGAAGTCTCTTCTTGCTCGTGCTATGAAAACAGTATCACAACGAGACAGCCGCCCACTCCCAAATATTGTTCAGTCCATTTAGGAAGAGGTCTCTCTGCTTGCGATGGGAGTCTGTCTTGGGGTGACCTTATGATGTGTATCCCATATCGCTGCCTATGCCCAGAAATTAATTTTTGTGCCTTTCTATGCCTCTAAACTGAGCCTGAGAGGGAGAAGAAAAAAAACTGAGCAAAACTTTCTCAAAGCAGTTTGCAGCTTGTTCAAGGTCACATAAAGATAGGAGGTTTTTTTCTCCAGCCGCGGCAGGGGAGCGAGGAAGCACCCGGCTTGCTGTGTTCCAGTCAGCTTTTGGCCAGTTGTTTTCAGTTTCTGGTTCTCCGGAGAGAGACTGAGAGTTGGACTTTGCTTTTCCTTCTCTAGAATTCCGGACTTTCTTCCTTTGCTACTGGACTGCTTTCAACCTCAGAGCACATCGGGAGGACTTTCCATTGGGCACAGAGGGCCTGGCCCTGGGCCAAGCCCCAGCTCCGAGGAGACCAAAGGGAGGACTCTAACGCTTTCCCAGGTTTTTCCTCCACAGCGAAAGATTTTACCATTTAACCTCATTTTCCTTTCCCGTGTGTTTGTTAAATAAATAGTTTTATCTTCTTCACTTTCCTTCGAGGAAATTTTTTTTTTTTTTTCCGAACCTGGTGGGGGAGGGGTGGTTGTGCCTTCTCTCAGAGTATATATTTCTAAATTTGGCCAAACTGGTACAAATTTAGTGGCTCCCAACTGTGTGGCTCGAAGGAAAGTGAAAAAACCTGTGCTAATTACATTTTGGTTTGAATTTACTTATTCTGTGCTGGGGTAAAATAGTCATCATGTTGGTTGAGTTCCTAACGTTTCTCTGGCTTGATATATTCATGTATTTCTGGTCCGTAGACTTGTTTAAGGTACTAGTGCCTTTCTGGTCCCTAGGCTTATTTGCCTATCCACAACTTGGTCTGATCTTATCCTTGATATTGAATTTTTGCAGAGCAGGGACACGAATTCCGATTT
This sequence comes from Aphelocoma coerulescens, assembly GCF_041296385.1. Taxonomy (NCBI): domain Eukaryota; kingdom Metazoa; phylum Chordata; class Aves; order Passeriformes; family Corvidae; genus Aphelocoma; species Aphelocoma coerulescens. Next base: position 458,522 of record NW_027184084.1, on the reverse strand, counting down.
CTATTTTGCTGTGCTCGGTGATAATGATTTATAAGAAGTTGACAGAGGTACAGGCAGCTGTTTGAGGTGTGTATGATAAATGGTTTCTCCCTCCTAACCCCAGTCCTAGCTTCAGTAGCCTGTTTTGGGAATTTATTAGTAATTGCACCCAGATTGTTAGAGGAGGAGGAGTCGGGGTTTCCCTTCCCTTTAAATGTGATAGATTATCTTTTGAGAATGTTCAGTTTCCCCTGGATGTTAAAGAGACCACCTTCCTGGTATTTCTGGTATTTTATCTGGTAAGCTTCCTCTATGTGGTGTGCAGCTTGTCTAGAATAAGAGCTCAGATTTCCCGGGCAACTGCCGAGACACCTGACCCAGAGGTGGAACATCCTGAGTGGTGTGGGGTGTAGAAACTCTGCGGGGGGGGCTCGGATGGTACAGACAGACGGAGACGAGAGATCTCTATAAGCAGAACTTGGAGCACGCTGTTTATTGCAAAGGGCGTGGGTACAAGGGCACTGCTTAGAGCTGCCAGCTGCAGCTCCAAGCAGGCCCAAGGTATAAGAGAGAGAGAGAGTGAGAGCAAGAGAGTAAGTAAAAGAGAAGAGCTAAGAGACCGAGGTCCTTGTTACAATACAATAAATCATCTGTACTGAATATTCTAATTCTTACTAGCCAATCTAATACAAGGTACAAATCCTATAGCATTTACATACAGCCTATAAGAGTTATTACATTACCATAGAGTGTTACATTTTAACTTCTAAAAACTACTCCTTGGACCCCTTCTGCTGAGCTAGTAGGGTCTGCTCTGACCCTTGGACCTGTCTGCAAGCAGAGGGTATTGTCCAATCAAGAGGGGATTACCTTCAGCCGGCCACACCATTGTTTTTCAGTTGTTCAGTAACTAAGACTTTATATCTCAAAGGTGGCTTTCATTTCGATGTCGCTTATAGTTTTCATATTCCCAAAATCTTTTGTCAGGCAATCATATTTATAAGGCTTTCCTGTTTCATCTTCCCCAACAGTGGGGAATGGGAGGATATAGGCCAAATCCTGAAGAAATTCTCTGACCCAATGGTTTGCAATTTTTCCCCTGAACAAGTTCAGAAACCAGCTGAGGTGGGGAAATATCTGAAAGAGAAATACAATGACAATTCTAATGTGAACAAGCTCCTTGCAATATCTTGGGTCTTGGCATATGCCTATCGCACACTGCAGCCGGTAAGGGTAGAGAGGCAGGAAGATCAATCAGCAAAGCCTGCAGATACCCCAGTCACTCAGGCTGCAGATAAACCAGACAGCAAGCCCAAACCAGATGGAGAGTCTAAGCCACTGACAGTGGCTCCTGTCACGAGGAAAAAACACACAACCAAAACTGATCGCCCAGTGAAAGATGAGGATAATGCAGGGGAAGGAACCTCAAAACCACCAACTGACTCAGGCACAGAAACCAATACTGAGTCCATGTCCATAAAGGACCTTCACAGCCTAAGAAAGGATTACACCCGACAGTCCGATGAATCCATAATAAGTTGGATGGTCCGTATTTAGGATGTGGCAGGTGATGATGTGATGCTGGACGGTGCTGAAGCGAGGCATTTGGGATCCCTGTCACATGATCCAGTGATCGACCAAGCGATGAAAAGGGGGGCTGACTCTACCAGTGTCTGGAGACGAGTTTTGACAGGCGGGACAAAGATATATGTGTGGAGATGATCTCTACATGCAGCAAACCCCGTGGAAGACCATAGAACAAGGGATCCAAAGCCTGAGAGAACTAGGGGTGGTAGAGGTTGTCTTCGCAAATGACCCAGGATTGAGGAGTCCAGACCAGGCCAGAGTTATTCCATACATGTGGCGAAAATTCATACAGGTTGGGCCAGCAGAATACGCTTCTGCTTTAGCAATAATGAAACCGGACTACGATGCAAATGAGACTGTGAAGGATATGGCAGTGAAGCTCCAAGCATATGCAGACTCTGTGCATGGCCCAACACATGCAAGAATCGCAGCTGTGGAAACACATGTGCAGAGAATGGAAGATAAGATGGAGAAGAATCACCAGGAGATTAAAGAGTGCCTTCTCCGCGGACGTTCCCCAGAGAGAAGGCACATCCCACGAAGTGAGCTGTGGGATTTCCTGTGTGACAGTGGGGAAAACATGAGGAGGTGGGGTAGACAACCCACTTCTGCTCTGGCAGCACAAGTGCGTGAATTGAAGGAGCGCAAGTCTCAGAAAGGAGGATCTACCAAAAAGGAAGTAGCCCCAGTTGCCTGTAGCCAAACTGCCGAAAATGATGGAAAAGATGATGGCATGTCCAATTCCCATGAAGGAACCTCTAAGATACAGGCCCAGGGAAAGAAGGATAACCAGGCCTAGAGGGGCCCTGCCTCTAGCCAGGTAGAGGTTAGGGAAAACTGTGTTTTTTGCAGCTTGTTCAAGGTCACATAGATAGGAGGTTTTTTTTCCCCAGCTGCGGCAGGGGAGCGAGGAAGCCACTAAATTTGTACCGGTTTGGCCAAATTTAGAAATATATCCTCTGAGAGAAGGCACAACCACCCCTCCCCCACCAGGTTCGGAAAAAAAAAAAAAAATTTCCTCGAAGGAAAGTGAAGAAGATAAAACTATTTATTTAACAAACACACGGGAAAGGAAAATGAGGTTAAATGGTAAAATCTTTCGCTGTGGAGGAAAAACCTGGGAAAGCGTTAGAGTCCTCCCTTTGGTCTCCTCGGAGCTGGGGCTTGGCCCAGGGCCAGGCCCTCTGTGCCCAATGGAAAGTCCTCCCGATGTGCTCTGAGGTTGAAAGCAGTCCAGTAGCAAAGGAAGAAAATCCGGAATTCTAGAGAAGGAAAAACAAAGTCCAACTCTCAGTCTCTCTCCGGAGAACCAGAAAACTGAAAACAACTGGCCAAAAGCTGACTGGAACACAGCAAGCCGGGTGCTTCCTCGCTCCCCTGCCGCGGCTGGGGAAAAAAACCTCCTATCTTTATGTGACCTTGAACAAGCTGCAAACTGCTTTGAGAAAGTTTTGCTCAGTTTTTTTTCTTCCCCCTCTCAGGCTCCGTTTAGAGGCATAGAAAGGCACAAAAATTAATTTCTGGGCATAGGCAGCGATATGGGATACACATCATAAGGTCACCCCAAGACAGAGTCCCTTCCCCCCGACTTGCAGCTTTTCCCGCAACTGCTTTTGAGGGCCCACTCTTGAAGGTTTTTGGGGTACAATTTTAAGGTTGAGCCGTTCAGAAACAAAAAACAGAGGCCCTTCTCCTTCCCTGGGAGCAAAAGGTCTTCCTCATCTTCATCGTTAGGACTATCTCTGGGAGCATCTCTAGGAACTGAGGTTTTCTCCTTTCCCATTTGGAGCAAAAGTCCTCATCTGGGAGCATCTCTAGGGACTGTGGTTTTCTCCTTTCCCGTTTGGAGCAAAAGTCCTCATCTGGCCCATCTCTCCCTGTCCAAACATCTCATGAAATTACAGCTGCGTCAGCATCTGCCTATCTCAGCGCAGGTGCTTTTGCTTACGAGTTGAACACTCCACCCCCCATATCTTAATGAAATTACAACGGGATACTCTGATATATCATAGCTTCACAATAGACTTTCAGCTTTAAGCATCTCTTCTCTCTCTTCCCGCAGGTTTCAGCTCTTCACAGCAATAAAAGGTTTAATCTCACCTCAGCCTTGCAGCTTTGCAGCTGGAATGTTGAATTTTTCTTATCGCAGTGGAGAGGGGGGAGAGCCGAGCCGCTCCGACTGCCCATGGCAAGGCAGTGCGGGGGCGGGGGGGGGTTCCATGGCTGGAACAGGTCCTTCGACTCCAGGATGGCAGTGGCCCAGCCCGGTCTGGCCCAAGCAGGGCCTGGCCAGGCCCGCTGGCCCCTGCACGGGGCCCGTAGCACCCTGTCCCCGCACCGGAAATGAGAGAGAGCTTGGGGGGGGGGGGGGGGGTTGTCTATTCTTAAATGTGTATCACAGAGTCGGTCACAACTTTAAGTGGCTTAAAGAATTGTCCATATTCAAACTGGCCAGCTGATAGGTTCTATCAGGTCCCAGAGGAAGCTGTAAGCGCCCCTTAGCAAGGACATCCCTTCCGGGACTACGCTTGCTAACCTATGACAGTCTTCTTGGTGATTTCGGGAGCAGAAGCTTTCTTCACCCGGGAGTAATGAATCCACGGTCCCTTGCCAGCAACCTTGACTGCAGTAAAAATGGTCAGCAAAACTTGGAATGGTCCCTTCCACTTGGCTTGCAAGGGGTCGATGTCCTACCACTTGATGTAGACCCAGTCTCCAGGCTGGAATGGATGAGCAGGTGTGTCCAATCCTATTGGTTTGGATAACACAACGAATTTCTGGAGCTTCTGCAAAGTGGAACTCAGAGCCATTAAATCCTTCTGCAAATCATTTTTACCTCTCATATGAATTTCCCCTGGGATGTGTGGAACTTGGTATGGCCTGCCATATAATATTTCATAGGGACTTATGTTGTCCCTTCGCCTTGGCTGTATGTGGACCCTCAGCAAGGCTATAGGCAGGGCTTGAACCCATGTCATGGATGTCTCTTGACAAATTTTGCAAATCTGGGTTTTGAGGGTCCCATTCATGCGTTCAACTTTGCCACTTGCCTGGGGCCTGTATGGTGTGTGCAGGTCCCAGGTAAGTCCCAGAATCCTGCTAACTTCCCCAATCACCGTTGCAACAAAATGTGGTCCCCTATCTGATGATATTCCCAAACGAACCCCAAATCTTGGTATTATATGATTGAGCAAAGCTTTCACTACTTCTTTTGCTATGTTGGTGCGACAGGGGAAAGCCTCAGGCCATCCACTGAAGGTGTCAACCAGTACTAGTATATACCTGCATCGCTCTTTGCGTGGCATCTCAGCAAAATCTATTTGTCAATAATCTCCCGGGAGATCTCCTGTTTTTGTCACTCCTCTCTTGCTTGTGTCAGGGTTGTTTTTACAGCAGGTTTCCCACTTGCTTGTTACAGATTGTACAATATCAGTCATTCTTCTCTCTATCACTACTTTCCTCAAACGTTTTAAAAGATTTTCTGTTCCCCAGTGGGTACTTTCATGCTCTCGCTGGGCTATTCCCTGAAGGATCAAGGGCAGAACTACGACTTGTCCTACCGGGGTAACAGCCCACCCACCTTCTTTGATTTACGCCTTAAGGAACTTAATTAATTTGTGATCCCTCTGATCGTATTTTGGGGTAAATGATGACAAATCTATCTCTTTCTGTGGTACCACTGCAAAAATGCCTTTTTTTGCAATCCCCCTGACTGTTTCGTCAGAAAAACAAGTTCCCATTTCAGGGGCTGTTTTCCCTTTTTGATGACTCTTGCAATGCATGATAGCCACTTCCGTAGGCTTCCAAATGCTCTGTAAAAGTGCAAGAATTTGTTTAGCATGCTTAACCTCATTACCTTGAGCAGTCTGCAGGCCACGTTCCTTCCAAATAGCTCCATGGGCATGCACAACACTGAAGGCATATTTGGAATCAGCCCATATGTTCACCTTCTTCCCCTCGCTCAGTTCTAGAGCTCTCGTTAGCGCAATGAGTTCAGCTTTCTGTGATGACACATCTGGAGGCAAGCCTTTTGTCTCAATGATTTTATCTGAGGTGGTTACAGGGTAACCAGTCATCCTCCTACCGTTTCTCATGAAGCTGCTCTCATCAGTGTACAATTCCCAGTCTGGATCCTTCAAAGGAACATCTTTCAGGTCTGGTCTGCTGGAATAAGTTGCCTCTATTGTCTGCAAACAATCATGCTCAGGCACACTGTTAAGTAACGTGGATGATAAAAACATTGCAGGGTTTACCACAGAAGTTGTCTTTAGGGTAACAGCATCTCGTTCTAACAACACAGATTGGTATTTGAGCATTCTGCTAGGAGAGAGCCAGTGTCCCCCCTTTTGCTCCAGCACATTTATCACTGCATGGGGTACATACACAACAATGTGCTGCCCAAGGGTGAATTTACAGGCCTCCTGTATCAGAAGGACTGTTGCTGCCACAGCTTTCAAGCATCCTGGCCAACCCTGGGCTACATTGTCTAGTTGTTTTGAGAAATAGGCCACAGTTCTTCGCTGCTCTCCAAGGTGCTGTGCCAGTACCCCCAGAACAACATTCAGTCGCTCATGTGCAAAGAGTTCAAAAGGTTTAGTCATGTCCGGCAGCCCCAGAGCTGGGGCTGACATCAAGGAATGTTTCAGCTGTTTGAATGCAGCTCTGGCATTTTCTGTCCACATGATTGGCCCCTTTTCAGTTGCGTTAAGGACCTCATACAAAGGTCTCATCAGCATACTGTAGTTTGATATCCACAGGCGACACTAACCTACCATTCCCAGGAAGGCCTGTATCTCCCTTACAGTATGGGGCTCCGGAATTCGACAGATGGCTTCCTTCCGCTCCCTGCTGAGTTGTCGATGTCCACGGAAAATTTCCAGGCCCAGGTACACTACTGTTTCCCTGGCAACCTATGCCTTCTCTTTCGAGACTCGATACCCACTTTGGCCTAAAAAGTTCAACAGACTTACAGTGAGCTCGATGCAGTCATCTCGTGTCTTGGCCGCTATTAAGATGCCATCACCATACTGGAGAACCGCTCCTCCTGGTTCTTGTTTCCTCCAGTCCTCAAGCTCCTTTGCCAGCTGGTTTCTGAATATGGTCGGGCTGTTTTTGAATCCTTGTGGTAAAACTGTCCAGGTGAGCTGGGTCTTCCTCTCTGTTTCAGGATTCTCCCACTCAAAAGCAAAGAGTTCTTGGCTATTCTTATGCACAGGAATGCAGAAAAAGGCATCCTTGAGGTCTAAAAACAGTGAACCACCCTAATTCATTTGTTAGTGTTCTCAAGAGTGTGTAAGGATTCGCTACCACTGGGTGTATGTCCTCTGTTATCTTGTTGATTTCCCTCAAATCCTGTACCAACCTGTAGCTTTTACCATCAGCTTTCTTTACTGGCAAGATTGGTGTGTTTTACCTGGATTCACATTTCACTAACAACCCAAATTTGAGAAACTTTTCAATCACAGGTACTAATCCCTTGCAAGCTTCTAATTTCAGAGGATATTGTCTTTGTCTTACTGGTGTAGCCCCTGCTTTGAGTGTGATACTCACAGGTTCAGCTTTTTTGGATCCCCCAGGAGAATTATTGGCCCACACTATTTGAATGACAGCCTCTTCAACTTCTTTGGGAATTTTTCCATGGCATTCCTGTACAAGTATAACAGCTGCTTCGATAATTTTAGATTCTGGGATTATAACTTTCACTCCCCCTTCCTTGGAAAACTTAATTTCTGCTTCCAATTTTTCCAATAAATCTCTGCCCAATAATGGCATTGGGGAATTTGGCATACACAGGAACTGGTGAGTGACCCAGTGTTTTCCCAATTTAAATTTTAAAGGTTGGAAAAAAGGCCTTCTTTCACTTACCCCTGTAGCTCCAATCACATCCACAGTGTCTTGACTCAGTTTACCTTTTAAAGTATTTAACACAGAATATGTTATTAATCCAACAACCACCCATTTTTGGTATCGCTTCAGCTTTTCCATCTGTTCTGGGACATTGGGATCCCAGCCAGGGTTTGCTAGGGGATAGATGTCATTAACTGACCCTTGGAGACTCCCAGTTGCAATTTGAGTTTCTATAGCAGATATAGCAGCTTTGTTGACCATTTCTCTCTCTGTTTTATCCAATAATTCATCTAGCATAAAATTTAGATCACCCCAATCTGGATTTTGGGGTTTTTATGGCCATTTCTACACGCATAGCTACTCTCTCCGGGTTGTCCCTGTACTTCCCAATTGAGTTTTTCCACTGCTGTAATTCTCCGAGGGAAAACGGTGTCTTTATATAAATCACTCCTTGATTTCCCACAGCCTCTCTCAGAGGTGCTTCTAATGCAAGTTCTTTCTCCCACCGTTTACCTGCTTTGGACCTTGTGTGTTTAGCGACGGGACTGACTGCTTTCATAGCTTCTCGGGCTATCCTTCCCCTTCTTCTACCACCCTCCCCGTGAGAACCATCTGTATCGGAATCATCCCATTCGCTTTTAATTGAAATTGGTTCATTGGTTTTAAAGATTGTTCCAGCCGAATGTTGATCAGGAACTGTCTTGTTTTTTGCGGCAGTGGAGGGGTAGGGAGGCAGGGGCTGCAAGCAGCTTCTCCCATCCCTAGCTCTGCAAGAGCTGCCTGAGTCGGGGCCATCCTGTCTGCCCTCAGCTTTAACATTGGCCGTGCCGCAGGGTGGGGAGAGTCAGCGGCTCCTCCTGTCTCTGGTTCGGAAACTTGCGGTTCTCTGTATTGGGGAATGCCGCCGCACTTGCCCATGTGTATTTCTGCCTTCACTTCCGTGTTCAGAGTATTTGGGGAAACGTGGCCAGCCTGCCCCTTCCCCTCCCCCTTCCCCATCTCTGCCTCTGGAAAGGTCAGGGGGCGGTGGCCAGTTTGCACCTTCTCTGCTTCTGGGGTGGTCAGGGGGTGGTGGCATACCCGCATCTCTCACACCTCCGTGCCCGCCCTCCGCCCCTGACGAGGCTGGGGGTCGGGAGGCTCCTTGCCGCTCCTCCGGCTTGGAGCTGGCCGCTCGCTCCCTTCCCCGCCCCCGCTCGGACAGCGGCGGAGGCGGTGGCGGCGGAGCCGCCCCTCCCCACATTTGTGCGGGCGGCCCCGCCGGAGGAGGCGGCGGTGGCAGTGGCAGCGGTGGAGCCACCGCTCCCTCACTCCCCCCGTGTGCGGGCTGCCGCGGCGGCGGCGGCGGAGCCACCGCTCCCCCATCCCCCGCCCCCACCTGTGCGGACCGCCCCGGCGATTGAACGGGGTGGGGAGACCCCCCCCCATTGCCCAAAGCTGGTGCTATTATATCTGTATCTGTCATATCCATTTCTCTGTCCGTATTAGTATGTGAGTCAGCTTGCTGCAGCTTTTTCTTTCCCTTTCTCCTCCTCAAAGTCATTTCCATATTACTTTTCTCTACTACACACGCTTCTTCCCTGTTCAGATACATAGTAAAAAGTTCTGCATATCTTAGTTCATCAAACCTACGTAATGATCTCAATTCTACCATCAGGTCAGTAATGATGTTACTTTCCAAACTCCCATAGCGAGGCCAATTTCCTTGACTTAAAGTCGGCCAAACCTGTGTGGACAGTCTGATCAATTCTCAGGTGTCCAAAGTAGTTTTTCGCCCTGTCAGCCATTTCCAGTGTTTTATTATCAGCTCTAATGGGCTGTTAGGAGGGATTTTTTCATTCACACCACCCATGTTTGCTCACAGACAGAAAAACTCTGCCAGAGGAAAGCTCTTAACTCTGGAATTCAGCCTGCAATCTGGCCTTGGAATTCCGATTTTCCAGGCAGTTTATCTAGGTTACTACACAAACACTTCAAAACAGCATTTTAAAATAGTAAAAAGCAACTAGTTTTAGCAAGCAGTAAATGCGCGCGCGTGAAAATCTGGTCTCAAAAGGATTCGAACCCACAAATTCCCGACGTCTCAACCAACCAACCAACCAACCAACCTCTGAGCCACTCCTGCAGCTGTGTAAGGTGCAGCCTCTGGGCTCTTGTGGACTCCACGGAGGGCGTCCCCTCCTTTCCACAGTTTGCAGGGGAAAGGTTTAAGCTTTCCCCTTTTGTGGGCTTCTCTGCCCCCAACCTTTCCAACCCCCTCAGAGATCTCCTTCCCTAGTGCTAGCACAGTCTCGGTAATATCGATCCCCTTTTCACTCACCTCTTTCCTTGCTTCTGCCTTTCCGTGCTGGGTCCTAAAGTCCTGGTCACAGTCTTAGATCGTTGCTCCGGCCCCTCTGTAATTTGCCGGCAAAGAAAGCGGAAAAGCAAGATGTGTTCCCACCCAAGACTGCGAGTTTCAAGGTCTTTAGGGTCCCTTCATGGTCGCCAGCAACTGATGCCTTTTCCTGGTCTTAAAATCAAGAGTCATACACGGTTAGAAGGGGAAAAGGGATTTTACCTTGGTATTTATTTTAAGGATCCTTAGGTGCACACGTCCAGGTCATATGCATCGAGATGCACCCCACCGAGTATATCCCCAAAGATCGGGTATAACATTATAGGTTTTACTAATTAGCATATCTATCAAAGATTCCCCAATGAGAGGCTCAAGTGAGCCCCCCTCCCCAAGGAACCCTCTCCTGGATGGTTATATCTTGGTTTACAGAATGTGTTCTGGAGAGGACCTTGGGGTCTGGGGCACACTGATCCCTAGCTAAGAAGCTTCTAAAATGTTTAGTCTCTTAGCTTGACAAACAAGTCCAAGAATATAGGCAAAAAGCACTAAGAATACAGAAGTTGTAAGAAGGTATAACAGGGGTATAAAAGAAAAGGCAAAAATCTTCATAGCATCAGGAGCACCACAGGCCAGGGCATCCCGCAGCCTCATTGGGGCCAGTGGCCACTGCCGCCCCTTCCCAGGGGCGGCAGGGTCAGGCACTGCCCTGGCGCTGAGTCCCAGCTGCCCCACAGCCCCCAACAGGACCCCAGCCCTTGCTCCCAGTCCCGCAGCTCAGCGCCCGGTCTTGCTGCTCCTTGCCTCAACCATATTAACCCTGTCTGTCCATCTCCTGTTTTTGAGACCCCTTCTCCACTTTCCCCTATTGCCCCTCCGGGCATGGATTGTTGAGACCCCTTCTCAACTTTCCCCTATTGCCCCCTCTGGCATGGATTGTCGAGACCCCTTCTCGACTCCTCTTTTTGCCCCTTCTGGGCATCTATGTCCTTAATTACTTCTGGGGAAATGTGTAAAGCAACTCCACATTCTTCTAAGTGATTCTTCGGAGATATTTTGGGATCGTCATCCCTTTTGCTGGGGCCCCTTCCTGGCCTTATCTTTGGTACCCTCCATGGGTGCCCTCCCAGGTTACTCCCCAAAGATCCCATTGTACTCATCGGTGAGATTTTCAGTAGTCATTCCTTGTGGACTCTTCACAGACCCCCCTGGTCCACCACTCGTCTGTCTCCTGGACAGTCTCCGGAACCCAATCAATCGCCTGGCACTGGCCGCCACCAAGGGGACCTGATCACCGAAACTGGGTGAGGCGCGCCTTCAGCTCCACTCGCTGCCCACCGGCCCCGGATGGGTGAATTATCCAGGACAAGAGCCTTCAAATTGTCAGGAAAATTAATCCACAAACACCAGAGGTTTATGTCCGAAAAGGAGACAGAGGCATCCTGTTATTTTATTCGACTAAAGGGAGAGGCCATGGAGCATTCCCCTGGGGTTTTTTTAAATTTTTGGAGGGTGCAGCCTCCTATTTATCCTACTTTCCCGACTGCATCTCCATGTCTCTTTCCCCATTGGCTCAGGTACTTGAGAGGTACAGACTTCCCAAAACGCCTAATACTCCCTTCTAATGTATAATACCCCCTTTATTTTAATTCTTATGGAATTTATGGTTCTTCCCATTGTTTCTTTCATCTCTCAATATCCAATTTCATTTATCATCAGGCCTATAGTTTATTTGTAAAGACAAATCTCTTTCTTTCCATTCATCAATCAGTGGAATCCTTCCCAATGTTTTTTATCTCTCAGTACTAGTTTTATCTTCCAGCAGGCCCACAGCTTGTTTGTAAAGACAAGTCCCTCAGCCCTTCAGCTGGGCTTCTCTGCACAGTAGAGGATGGTCGTTCACTGCCTCTCACCAGAGACTGTTTCACTACACACCCAAAGCCTCTCTTCCCCCCCCCCCCCCCCTCCTTTGGTGCAAGGGTCTGTGCAAAGCCTGGCAGCTGATAGGTGTTAAGCTTGTGCTTTGTGAATGTCCCCAGCCCCGAGTTGTTACTTTATCTTATCTTCATCAGCGATCTGTATTAGGCCTCACTCCGAAGGCCTATTCAGGGTGTGGTGGTATTCTCTGCAGCTTTTGTAATAGTTTTAAAAGTCCTTCATGAAAATGTTTAAGTCATAAACTAGAATATTTTAGTCTCTGACTGTCTGTCAATGGCCAAGCTGCAGTTGCCCCTGTGGACTTGCACTTGTATTGGGCACAGACACCCTACATAAGACAGATGTAACCAGCACTATCTGATGTAATGAAGAATCAAGACAAAAAGATTTATTCCAAAGAAAGTCCACGCAGTATCATGACTCAAAAGAGAGAGTGACAAGGTCAAATTGCCAGGCTAGAAAAAGTGAGCAGTCACATTTTAAGAGGCTTAGCCTACATACACACCTACTGCATGTGGCCGGACCTTTCACCCCCTGATACAGCAAAAGCTTATCTACTTCCCCCATGGCTAAGTCAGACAGGAGTGATTTCTCATGTAATGAATTATCTGAGCTGAAAACCTCCTTAGCCAGCAATAAGCATCCTGTCTTGCCGTGAGAAAGGATGAACCAAAAATAAAGTGACTGACAGACAAGCATTTTTACAACTATAAAAGACTACTATGATTTTAATGAAATCAGAAATCTCTTATACACTCTCTGAGTGTGTAGAGAGTTCTCAACATGAAGACGTTTATGTCGAGTTACTTCCCAGGGGTTGAGAGAAATTAACGAGATTCCCTGCACACCACTATCATTCGTTGGTAAGTGACATTGACTCTTAATCTATTCTATTTCTTCGCTAGCTGTAACATAGGTACCTCTATTGTGCACTGTATCTTTATCTACTAGTAGTGCTCCTTTTTTTATCCTGTGTAGTAAGTCTGTTTAAAGTCTTATGTCTCTTTTCCTTGGTCTCCTCAATAAACAATTCATGTTGTAGTAGGCCTGATCAGTCATTATTAAGAACTTGCTAGCGAGAGTGGGTTTTAGGGTACTGGCGACCTCAATAAAGATGCTGTCTACTGCCAGAAATCTGTCAAAGGCAGGGACTTGTCTAAGCTCTCCCATCTCCCATTTGTAACACTGCATAGAAATACTTGTTATCTCTCAAACGTGATCATGTGTGTCCAAGGCCTCCAATGTTTACAGTCTTGTGACTCTGCCTTTGCAATTTCATTAAACAGCCAAAAGAGAAGGTGTAGCGACTGGGACACAGACCCAGACTGGCAGGGAATCTGAATTGTTTATTCAAAGAAACGAGCTGGTTTTATACACTTTTTCAAGGCACAGTATTTCCTTACATGGCAATTCTCACTACGTGACCTATCCCATGTTGCCACGTCAGCAATACGCTTTCTTAATGTCCTTCTATGGGGTGATCATGCACTGTTCACTAGTCTGTCAGCTTCTGGCAGGCTCCTCTCCATAGGGGTCTGCCCTGTGACACCTCCTCCCCCCAAAGTCTCTCTGTGCTGTCATGTGCTCCTTTGTGCTGCCATGTACTCCTTTGTGCTGCCATGTGCTTCTGCAGGTGCATCCCACAGCCCGCAGCTGGATTCTATCTTATCTCTCCCCACAAGAAGGAGATTTTTTTTGTGATTGTATTGGGTCTGACTGAGGTAAAGCTCGCAGCACTCCCAGTGCTGTACTTTGCATTAGTAGCTGGAAGGGTGCTAATAACAGACCAGTGTTTTGGTGGCGGCGATTGAGAGAGATGGACCATGCTGTTTGCAAGCAAAGCCAGTTTTATTACACTAAACTCCAGTATTTATAGTTGTCTAGCTTCCGCACAAAATTTTCCACTCAGCCCCCTTTGCCCCGTTCCCTTAGCAACATTATCTTTTTAGTTATCGAGTCCTTGCTAACATCCTCTTTGGGCTAGAGGACTCAGGTCGTGGCGTTCTCTTGGTTCCATCTTCACTTCTTGTTTTTGCCTTTATCTTTCCCAAGGCTTCTGCTGTACCAGGGCTAAGAGGTCTGCACTGCTGTCTAACTCCATTGTGCTCTGAGCTTCTGCAGCTGTCTGATCTCCTACAATTCCCCCTTTCTGTTCAAGAATCATTATTTGCTTTATTGATTTATCAATCTCTGAATACATTGAATTAAACAAGGCAGGCATATTACTATAATTAATAGCACTCCCAATACAAACATTCCCATCTTAGCTAAATTTTTCATCCACCCAGTAATCCCCCAGTTTCCAAAAAGGCTATTAAACCAATAAGCACTATCTACTACTTTTAACTTAGCTACATTATCTTGTAATGCTTTAATACTCGCATGAATAGATTGTGAGTGATCAGAAAGGTTCATACAACATGTTCCATCTAAATCGTCACATCCATGTCTGTGCGCTAAGAGCAAAAAATCAATGGCGGCTCTATTCTGCAGTGTAGCATGCCTAACTGAATCAACATCTGTCAACAATCCTGCTAAAGCAAGCGAAGTAGCATTACTTTGTGGAGCTAGCCAGCAGCCTAGCTTATTTAACAACCCCAATGCTTTTCCGGCCATTACCCCTGGAGCAAGAAAAGAGGCAGCCCAACACTTTTTCAGTAACCAAAAGTCAGTGCAATCGGGGGCAAATGCATGGGTACTGCGCTTCCCTCTCTGCGGAAATCTATGTTGCAAAATCATGGATGTGTTGGGTGTCTGTTGCTATGACCCAGCCCACTGTGGGGCTGGGGCAGCGTGATGCCAATCAACCCCAGCCCATCCCCTGGATCGAGTTTCCCAAAGAGGCAGACTCAGAGGGTGGGTCGATGGGCAGCTCAGAAGCCTAAGCTGCCCCTCCCCGGGCGGTGCCTGGGTAAAAGCCGCCTACCCCTGTTCGGGAAAATTCTCGGTTACTCGGTTGTTCATTGGTTCTCTGTTATATCTCCCACCTCTCGGTTTCCCCCAGTGGTTGTTGTTGAATTGTAACCTCCCCTTGGCTTGTAACTCATTGGTTGTTTTCCCCTTTCACCGCGGTTTTCAAATTCCCTATAAAAGTGAGGACAAGCCTCGGGGGACGTTCCCATCGCATTCTATCCGTTCCAAGCTCATTCGGGTTGCGAAACTTCTAACAATAAACCTGTTAGGAGTCAGACCCAAACAGCCTCTCTCTTCCTTTGTCTCTGAGCTAACATGAGCCGATACCATCGGCTCCTGCTGTGTTCCCTCTGCTAAGAAGTGTCCTGGGTTGAGGTGTATTCTATTACCATCCTCATGAGCTGTTGAAATCAGGTGGGGCAGTGTTTCCTTGCCTCCTCCCCCCAGACTATCTTTCTGTTAATGGCCCATCATTGTCCCGCTGCATGACTCAGAGATAACTCCCTCCAGACTATCTTCTGTTAACGAGCCTAATCAACACTTGGCCTCATGACTCATTACTCCATTGTGAGATGCTCCACCCAGAGGGAGGAACCAAGCATCCCATTGTGGATATAACTGGGACTCTGAGCACGAAAGACACTGGCTCCACTGGATTTCCAGAGGATAGGAGCTACACAGCCACCGCTGGACTTTCTGAGGAAGAGCAGACCCCTTCTACTACAGGATCACCACTTCAGAGGACTGCAGCCACCATTCCACCAGACTGCTACCACTACCCTGCCTAATAGGGACTCAGGTTGTATCTTGACTCTGTCAGTGTTTTCTTTTACTTTCTGTTCCTTTTCTTTAATTTCCATTAAATTGTTATTCTGACTTGGTGCCTCTCACTGGTTTGTTTTCAAACTAGTACATAATTTGGCGCCCAACATGCGGCCTACCCTGAGAGAAAGTCAGAATTACAATCTTGTATTAACAGAAACCTATTCACCATGGTGCTCAGCTTGTCTGCATGGGTTCTGTATCTTGCTCTCTATATTTTTCCTCACATGGGGAACTACCTACCTGTTGTGTTACTCCTGTTAAAACCAGGGACTGGTATGAGAATTGCTTTATTCGTTTATTATGTCTATAGCATAATAACCTGCGAGGCGATGAATACCATTCGGAATATATACTCAATTTTGTTTGGCTGTCCTAGTCTGGGCTCCTATGTCTGGGATCTCTTCATAAATCCCACCCAGCCCCTGGTGGGAAGAGTAGAGAGTGGTTTCTTCCAGCCTTTCAGGCCAGGCACAGCAGTTTTTGAAAATATTGAGTTCCCTCTGGGTGTTAAGGATGGTATAATCTTCTTGTCAGTTCTATTCTCTTTTTTCTCTATGTCCTGCATTGTGTACACCATGCTTAGAAACAGAACGCTACTTAGTGTGGTGCAACGTCTGCTTGAGGAGGAGGTAAAAAGGAGCAAAGCAGTAAATACCATGTCTACACAGACTGCCACACAGAAAGGAACCAAAAGCAAAGCAACCGCATCCATCTCTACACAGACTGTCACAAAGGAGAGAGGAAGAAAACGCAAAGCAACCGCATCCATCTCTACGCAGACTGACACAGAGGAGAAAGGAGCCAAATGCAAAGCAACAGTGTCCACCTCTACACAGACTGTCACAAAGGAGAGAGGAAGAAAACGCAAAGCAACCGCAT
Source organism: Aphelocoma coerulescens (assembly GCF_041296385.1). Lineage (NCBI taxonomy): Eukaryota > Metazoa > Chordata > Aves > Passeriformes > Corvidae > Aphelocoma > Aphelocoma coerulescens. The sequence goes on along the minus strand of NW_027184084.1, from coordinate 442,219 downwards.
CCATCTCTACGCAGACTGACACAGAGGAGAAAGAAACCAAACGCAAAGCAACCGCATCCATCTCTACGCAGACTGACACAGAGGAGAAAGGAGCCAAATGCAAAGCAACAGTGTCCATCTCTACACAGACTATCACAGAGGAGAAAGGAACCAAAAACAAAACAACAGCGTCCATGACTACGCAGACTGACTCAGAGGAGAAAAGGACCAAAAGCACTGTCAGCGTCCCCATGCAAACCACCACTGAACCAGAACAGCCCAAACCGATTGCAGTTGCCCCCATGCAGAAGAAGAAATCAAAAAGCAAGTCAGTCCGCATAGTGACTGATGAGGATGCAGCAGGACCTTCACATCCAGCAGAAGAGGCAGAGCCAGAGATCATCACTCGGTCACTATCCCTGGGTGAGCTGCGTGACCTGCGGAGGGAATTCACACGCCAGACAAACGAGTCCGTCCTGACCTGGCTGCTCCACATCTGGGACGCTGCAGCCAATGACACCATTCTGGACGGAAGTGAGGCCAGGCAGCTGGGATCTCTGTCCCGGGATGTGGTCATTGACCAGGGGATCGGGAGAACCCAAGAAACTCTCAGCCTCTGGCGGCAACTGTTTACAAGTGTAAGGGACAGGTACCTTTGTAAAGAAGACCTCCAGGTGCACCAAGGGAAATGGAGCACAAAGGAACAAGGTATCCAGTGCCTGAGGGAATTGGCTGTGTTGGAGATCATTTTCTCAGAAGACGAGAGATTTCCTAAGAGCCCAGATGGTGTCCAGTGCACATCACAGATGTGAATGAGGTTCGCACGCCTGGGACCAGAGATGTACTCCCGTTACCTGGCAACGCTGCAATGGAGGGAAGGTGAGGACAGGGTGGGCGTCTTGGTGAACAAACTGAGGATTTACGAGGACACCGTCACAGCCCCGTTTCGCACCCATGTCTCATCCGTGGAAACAAGTCTTTCAGCTGAGCAAGTCCGGAGTTTGATTGAAGAAGGCCATCAGAAATTGAAAAAGGAACTTAAGGAAGAGATTTACCAGATCTCGCCAGAACCAACAAGAGTCTCTGCCATTAGGAGCCGGCGTCCCCCAACCAGGGAGAGAGGATACACCCCACGAGGTAATCTCTGGTTTTTCCTTCAGGAACATGGAGAAGACATGAGTAAGTGGCATGGAAAACCCACCTCCTCCTTAGCAGCCAGGGTACGTGAACTAAAAAGAGGGACAACTACCACAAGAAGCGCATCTAGAGTCAACATTGCTCCGGTCTCTCGCACACAGAACTCCAGACGATACCAGAATGATAGTATGACTGATCCTCTTGAAGGGACCTCAGGAACATACTCACCGGAAGGGAGCAACATGCACCAGAACCAGGAATAGAGGGCCCCTGCCTCTAGCCAGGTAGAGGAAAGGGATAATCGGGTCTTTTGGACTGTGTGGGTCCGATGGCCTGGCACAGCTGACCCACAAAAATACACGGCTTTGGTTGACACAGGCGCTCAATGTACTCTGATGCCATCAAGGTATGTGGGAACAGAACCCATTTCTATTTGTGGGGTGACAGGAGGATCCCAGCAGCTGACTGTACTGGAAGCTGAAGTGAGTTTAACTGGGAACGAGTGGCAGAAACACCCCATCGTGACTGGCCCGGAGGCCCCATGCATTCTCGGCATAGTCTATCTCAGAAATGGATATTTCAAGGACCCAAAAGGACATCGTTGGGCTTTTGGGATAGCTGCTGTGGAGACAGAAGATATCAGACAACTGAGTACATTGCCTGGCCTCTCAGATGACCCGTCTGCCGTGGGACTGCTAAGAGTTGAAGAACAACAGGTACCAATCGCCACAGCAACCGTACACCGTCGGCAATACCGCACCGACAGAGACTCTGTGATTCCCGTCCATGAGATGATTCGTAAACTGGAGAGCCAAGGGGTGGTCAGCAAGGCCCATTCACCTTTCAACAGCCCTATATGGCCAGTGCGTAAGTCCAACGGAGAATGGAGACTGACGGTGGATTACCGTGGCCTGAATGAAGTCACACCACCATTGAGTGCTGCTGTGCCGGACATGTTGGAACTTCAGTACGAGCTGGAGTCCAAAGCAGCGAAGTGGTACTCCACTATTGACATTGCCAACGCCTTCTTCTCCATTCCTTTGGCAGCAGAATGCAGGCCCCAGTTTGCTTTCACTTGGAGGGGTGTGCAATACACCTGGAACCGACTGCCCCAGGGGTGGAAGCACAGTCCCACCATTTGCCATGGACTGATCCAGACTGCACTGGAAAAGGGTGAGGCCCCAGAACATCTGCAATACATCGACGACATCATCGTGTGGGGAAACACAGCAAAGGAAGTATTTGAGAAAGGAGAGAAAATCATCCAGATTCTCCTGGAAGCTGGCTTTGCCATCAAAAGGAGCAAAGTCAAGGGACCTGCCCAAGAGATCCAGTTCCTGGGAGTAAAGTGGCAAGATGGACGACGTCAGATTCCCACCGAGGTCGTCAACAAGATCACTGCGATGTCTCCACCGACCAGCAAGAAGGAAACACAAGCTTTCCTAGGCGCCATAGGTTTTTGGAGAATGCACATTCCTGAGTACAGCCAGATTGTGAGCCCTCTCTACCTGGTTACCCGAAAGAAGAACGATTTCCACTGGGGCCCTGAACAGCAGCAAGCCTTCGCCCAGATCAAACAGGAAATCGCTCATGCGGTAGCCCTTGGCCCAGTCAGGACAGGACCAGAGGTGAAGAACGTGCTCTACTCTGCAGCCGGGAGCCATGGTCTGTCCTGGAGCCTCTGGCAGAAGGTGCCTGGTGAGACTCGTGGCCGACCACTGGGATTCTGGAGCCGAAGCTACAGAGGATCGGAAGCCAACTACACTCCCACAGAGAAGGAAATCTTGGCCGCCTATGAAGGAGTCCAAGCTGCCTCAGAGGTAATCGGCACAGAGGCACAACTCCTCCTGGCACCCTGACTACCAGTGCTGGGGTGGATGTTCAAGGGAAAGGTTCCTTCCACGCATCACGCCACCGACACCACATGGAGCAAATGGATTGCTCTCATCACACAGCGTGCCCGTATTGGAAACCCGAATCGCCCTGGGATTCTGGAAATTATAACAAACTGGCCTGAAGGTGAGACTTTTGGATTATCTTCTGAAGAAGAGGAAGAGCAAGTGACTCGTGCTGAGGAAGCCCCACCATATAATGAGCTACCGGAGACTGAAAGACGTTATGCCCTCTTCACTGATGGTTCCTGCCGAATTGTAGGCACTAACAGGAAGTGGAAAGCTGCAGTATGGAGCCCCACACGGCAAGTTGCACAAGCTACCGAGGGACAAGGTGGATCGAGTCAGGTTGCAGAGCTTAAAGCCGTCCAGCTGGCTTTGGATATTGCTGAACGAGAGAAGTGGCCGAGGCTCTATCTCTACACCGACTCGTGGATGGTAGCTAATGCTCTGTGGGGATGGCTGGTTCGCTGGAGAAAAGCCAACTGGCAGCGCAGAGGGAAACCCATCTGGGCCGCTGAGATTTGGCAGGCCATCGCCGCCCGAGTAGAGAAGCTGACCATGAAGGTTCGACACGTGGATGCGCACGTACCCAAGAGTCGGGCTAATGAAGAACATCGCAACAACGAGCAGGTGGACCGAGCTGCCAAGGTGAAAGTATCGCAGGTGGATCTGGACTGGCAGCACAAGGGAGAACTATTCCTAGCTCGTTGGGCCCATGATGCCTCTGGTCATCAGGGGAGAGATGCAACATACCAATGGGCCCGTGACCGAGGGGTGGACCTTACCATGGACAGCATCTCACAGGTCATCCACAGCTGTGAGACCTGTGCTGCAATCAAACAGGCCAAGCGGGTGAAGCCTCTGTGGTACGGTGGACGATGGTCAAAGTACAGGTATGGGGAAGCCTGGCAAGTTGATTACATCACCCTTCCCCAAACTCGCCAAGGCAAGCGCTACGTGTTGACCATGATTGAAGCAACCACTGGATGGCTGGAGACCTACCCTGTGCCTCATGCTACAGCCCGGAACACCATGTTGGGCCTGGAAAAGCAAGTCCTGTGGAGACATGGCACCCCTGACAGGATCGAGTCAGACAATGGGACTCATTTTAAGAACAGCCTCATCAACACCTGGGCCAGAGAACATGGTATCGAATGGATATATCACATTCCTTATCATGCACCAGCTGCCGGAAAAGTTGAACGGTGCAATGGACTACTTAAAACCACCCTAAAGGCACTTGGTGGGGGGACCTTCAAAAATTGGGAAGTGAACTTAGCGAAGGCTACCTGGATGGTCAATACCCGAGGGTCCATCAATCGAGCTGGTCCTGCCGAGTCCGAACCCTTGCACACAGTGGATGGAGATAGAGTCCCTGTGGTACACCTGAGAGGTATTTTAGGAAAGACTGTTTGGATTAATCCTACCTCAGGCAAAGGCAAACCCATCCGTGGGATTGTCTTTGCTCAAGGACCTGGTTGCACTTGGTGGGTAATGCAAAAAGATGGGGAAACCCGTTGTGTACCACAGGGAGACCTAATCTTAGGTGAGAACGGTGTGTAGGGTTTCATTGTATATATATATATATATGTATGTATGTGTGTTTAGAGTTTAAGAAGGTATTGATTTGGGATGATGTAGATGGTAATAGAATACGGGGTGGATAATGTCCTGGGTTGAGGTGTATTCTATTACCATCCTCATGAGCTGTTGAAATCAGGTGGGGCAGTGTTTCCTTACCTCCTCCCCCCAGACTATCTTTCTGTTAATGGCCCATCATTGTCCCGCTGCATGACTCAGAGATAACTCCCTCCAGACTATCTTCTGTTAACGAGCCTAATCAACACTTGGCCTCATGACTCATTACTCCATTGTGAGATGCTCCACCCAGAGGGAGGAACCAAGCATCCCATTGTGGATATAACTGGGACTCTGAGCACGAAAGACACTGGCTCCACTGGATTTCCAGAGGATAGGAGCTACACAGCCACCGCTGGACTTTCTGAGGAAGAGCAGACCCCTTCTACTACAGGATCACCACTTCAGAGGACTGCAGCCACCATTCCACCAGACTGCTACCACTACCCTGCCTAATAGGGACTCAGGTTGTATCTTGACTCTGTCAGTGTTTTCTTTTACTTTCTGTTCCTTTTCTTTAATTTCCATTAAATTGTTATTCTGACTTGGTGCCTCTCACTGGTTTGTTTTCAAACTAGTACAGAAGCCAGCTAGCTAGCTCAGCCAGCAGCTCTTTTCCTGATGCCGAAGTCGCTTCAGCGACGCACAGAAGTAGCGCAGCTGGACTCTCTCTGACCAGGGGCATGCCAGAGCTTGTGCCTCGAGCTCAAGAACTGCGTTAGGTTGGCGCACCAAGCGTGGGGCTCACGCGAGTAGATCCCTGCGACGTCGTGGCTGTCGGTGGACAGCAAGAAGAAGCGACTTTGGACTTTCTGACACCTCTCAGTGCAGTCCGCTCTGTTTTAGGAATGGTGCTCTGAGACAAGGCTGCTAACTCTCACTGATTTTGCACTGAACTGACTTTGGAGAGCAGCCGTGCCTCAGAGAACCCCACCGGGGCCTTTTAGTTTGGGACCGGACGCCTTTTTACTGATTTCTGAAACTTGTGTGAGTATCCCTGGTCCCTGATATTTTGTTTCTTTTATAATTTTGCGGGTGGCGGGTGGAAAAAGTGCTGAGAGAGAGATGGGATCAAAACTCTCTCAGCCCCAAAGAGAGGTTTTTCTCCAAGTTGCGAAATTCCTTGAAGTTAGTGGGTTTAAATTTTCAAAGGGTCTGTTAAAACAGTTTGTTTGCTGGCTTTTCTTTTACCTTCCTCAAGTATCTCCCACAAATTTAAAATCTCCGTCCTTCTGGCAGGCTGTGGGGGATAAGGTTACTGATTTAAAGCGAAAAGGGGACTCCTCTGGAGAAAAATTATTTCCACTAGTTCTAGTCCTTCAGGACTTGCATAAAATGGATCAGAAAGTAAAAGAAAAGCACAAATCCCCTCGCAGTTCTTCCCGTATCCCTCTTTCCTCCCCTCCTGCTCCTCATCCCACTTCCCCTTCGTTGGAAAAACCGAATGGGGAGATATGCCCAGAGGCACAGAGTTGCTACATTCTCTCTGACCCCTCTCGGTCTCTTCAGACACCCTGTTGGGATAGCCCTGGACAGGCCGACTTGACCCCTTCCCAAACCCTGTATCCCTCGCCCTCTTCCCCAGTTGTAAGCCCAGAAAGCTGTTCTAAATGCCGTTCGCCATTATCCCCCCCCCCCCACATTCCACGTGTCTGAACAATGGCGCTGACCTCATGGCACAGTCCACCCCTCCGCCCTCGTCTTCTTCCCACAGTCCCTTTTGCCCTCCTGCCCCCATCCCTTTCCTATCCCCGCCCATAGACATGACATCTTCGGGCTCCTCCCACATGTCGGGTACCACCCTTTGCGTCGGGAATCCCCGCCCATCCTGTGACCACTCCTCCTGGTCCTCCAACCCCGCCCCCTGTGGAGGACTTCTTGGTTCCCATGCCCTCCCTTCCGGTCCCCACGGGGTAGAAACCGGAACCGACGCCATCTTGAAATCGGGTCCAGCAGACCCCTCAGCCCCCTCCTATCCCTTCGCCGCTCCTGTTATCTATGACAGAGCAGGCAATAATCCCACATGGAAACCTTTTGATTATGCAGGGCTCAAAGAGCTTTGCAAAGCCCAGAAAGAATTTGGGAGGGAGAGTCAGTATTTTAGGAACCTTCTGCAGATAACTCTCACCAGTACAGTGATTGTGCCACATGACCTCAAAAGCATTTTCTCCTGCTTGCTTTCCCCATCCAAATTTCAAATGTAGGAAGAAGGTTGGAGAAAGCAACTGGGAGAGGTCCCCCCTATTTTACTGCAGGATCCAAACAATGCAGGAGTTTCTATGGATCACCTTACCGGTGAGGGGTTATTAGCCAAGCCCCAGAGCCAGGCTCAAAATACACCACAGCCAGTCCTGAATGCTGTAAAGCAAGCAGCTCAGCAAGCATTCTTAATGATGCCCCCTAAATTAGCACCTTAGTTGAATTATACTGAGATTCGGCAACTGCAAAATGAGCCATTTATTGATTTTGTGGATAACATGAGGCTCATAGTGGAACGGCAAGTGGAAGATCCGAAAACAGGAGAGCATATTATAATGCAAATTGCAAAGACTAATACCAATGATGCTTGTAAAAGAGTGATTTTGAATCTTCCATTCGAACCTCCACCAATCTTAAGTCAAATGATTCATGCTTGCAACACATCGGCGCCAATTCATCAGCCAAATTTAAAAACGGGGGAAAATTTAATAGGAACTGCAGCCACTGCTGATGCAACAGCATCTCAGGGCAATAGAAATGCTAATTGGGTCTGTCACAGGTGTGGCAAACCAAGGCACTTGACCCAAAACTGCAGAGCTTCAGCTCCAATTAATCAGGGTTCCCGAGCTGTCTCCCCAGGGCAAATGTCATCACCTGCCGCTGATGGGATGCAGCCAAAAAACTGACAGGATCGTGTAGAGTGGCAGGGCCATGCGGGGGAATGAATCAAGAAACTGCCACCAGGAAAATGGTTACCACGACCACTGCAACTCAAATGGACTTGGTGACACCCCAGAGAATCATTGTGAGTTGCGAGAATCTGAGAGACTGTATATTGTTTGTGTTAAAAGATGTTGTACACACACCAGCTGACATTTGTGTTACACCAGAAATTGTTCAAGTGGGGCCACAAGGGTTGTTTACTTTCAACATCCAGTGTGTTAACCCTCCCTTTTTCCTTGCTGCTAACCAGGTTGTGGCCCAAGCTATTCTCATGCCCAGTAGTCTGCCACAGGACTACAACCCCTCTGTCTTCTGGGCTGAGGTAGTTGGGAACGACACACCCATGCTTAATTGCAAACTGTCTTGCCAAGGCTCAGACATCAGCCTGTCAGGAATGATAGACACGGGACCAGACGTGACAGTCATTTCATCCCACAATTGGCCGTCACACTGGGACCTGCAGCTGGCAGAAGGTATCGTGACGGGTGTGGGGGGATCTATATCCACCCAGAGAAGCAGGGCAGTTGTCCAAATCGAGGGTCCAGAGGGACAGATAGCATCAGTATGTCCTTTTGTAATTGAGTCTGGATTTACATTGTGGGGCACGGATCTCATGTCCCAGTGGGGGGCTCGAGTCGAAATTCCATCTCAACCCCAGAATTTTTAGTAAAGGCCACTGCAGAGCCCCCCTTCGAGAAATGAAATTGGATTTCTAACAAACATATCTGGATTGATCAGTGGCCTTTGAAAAATGACAAATTAAAGGCACTCACAGCACTTGTGGTGGAGCAATTGAAAAAAGGAAATATCGAACCATGTAATAGCCCTTGGAACTCCCCGGTATCTGTAATCAAAAAGCCAGAGAAAGACAAGTGGCGCCTCCTACAGGACATGCGGAAAATAAATACAGTCATTGAGGACATGGGACCCCTGCAGCCCAGAATGCCTTCACCCTCCATGCTCCCCAGGCAGTGGAAGGTAGCAGTCATTGATATTAAAGACTGTTTCTTCCAGATCCCACTGCACCCAGACGATGCGCCCCGGTTTGCCTTCTCCGTACCTTCCATCAACAGAGGCTCCCATTCAGCACGACCAGTGGTGAGTTTTGCCGCAAGGCATGAAGAACTCACCCACCATCTGCCAGTGGTATGTAGCTCACATTCTGTCCCCCATCACAAAGTTAGCAGCAAAGGCAATAGTGCTCCACTCTATGGAAGATGTTTTGGTGTGTGCTCCTAACCAATCCTATCTAGACTGGACATTAGGGAAGGTAATCGAGGCCTTAGAGGCAAATGGATTTGAGATCCAGGCTGAAAAGGTCCAGAAAACTTCTCCATTTAAATATCTTGGACTGAAAATCCATGAACAGACTGTGGTTCCCCAACAAATCAAAATTAATGATAACCCTAAAACCTTGCAGGAAATCCACCAGCTCCGCAGGTCCATAATTGGGTGAGGCCGCTCCTAGGGCTGATGACAGAAGATCTCGCTCCTCTGTTTAACCTTCTGCGAGGGAAAGATGACCTCACATCACCCAAGCATCTAACAGAGGAGGAGAGACAGTCCATCTGTAAGGTACAGAAAGCACTGTCGTCCCGGCAGGCACACTGCTGAGCCCCAGGTCTGCCTTTTCAATTTATTGTGTTAAGGGAAATGGCATACTTTCATGGGCTGATATTTCAATGGGACGAGGTGCAGAGTGATCCCCTGTTAATCATTGAGTGGGTTTTCCTCTCGCACCAGCTGTCCAAAAGTATTACAACGCCACAGGAGCTCATGGCTCATTTGGTGATGAAGGCTAGATCCTGCCTCTGCACCCTTGCAAGGTGTGACTTTACATGCATCTACCTACCATCGGTAACTGATTCACTTGATAACCTCCTTCAAAACAACGTGCACCTCCAATACGCCCTAGACAGCTACACAGGCCAAATTTCTATACACCATCCAAAACACAGGCTGTTTACTTCAGTCTTCAAACTGATTCCAGAACAAATTCAAAGCAGAAAACCATTAAATGCCTTGACAATCTTTTCAGATGGCTCTGGTCATTCTCGCAAATCTGTCATCACATGGAAGGATTCTTGCACTCAGAAGTGGGAGTCTGATGTGCAGGTAGTTGAAGGATCCCCACAAGTGGCAGAACTTGCAGCCGTGGTCAGAGCATTTAAGCGGTTCAGTGAACCATTCAATTTGATAACCGATTCGGCCTATGTAGCAGGTGTAGTTTCCAGGGGAGAAAGAGCCTTACTAAAGGAGGTAGAAAACCCAAAAATTCATAACTTGCTTTCAAAATTGATTCAACTGATCTCCCACTGAAAGCAACCATTCTGTCATGCATGTGAGATCACACACTGACCTGCCAGGATTTATTGCAGAAAGGAACAGGAGAGCAGATGCCCTAGCAATGCCCATCGAGTTGGCGAATCTGCCTAACAGATTCCAGCAAGCCCAGCTGAGCCATGCAATGTTCCATCAAAATGCTCCCACTCTCATTTGAATGTTCCACCTCGCTAGAGACCAGGCGAAAGCCATTGTGGCGACATGCCCCAACTGCCAGAAAAACCAGCTTCCATCATTAGGTCAAGGGGTTAACGTCCAAGGTCTATGCAGTTGTGAGGTATGGCAAACAGATGTCACCCACTTCCCCCAATTTGGCTGACAGAAATATATTCATGTTTCTGTGGGTACCTTTTCTGGTGCAACCTTTGCCTCAGCCCACCGTGGGGAGAGGGCCAAAGATGTCATCAACCACCTGGTACAGGCCTTCGCTGTGTTGGGGACACCAAATAAAATAAAAACTGACAATGGCCCTGCATACACCTCTGCAGAGTTAAAAACATTCATAAGTGAGTGGGGTGTGGAGCACCTCACTGGCATCCCTCACTTGCCCACAGGCCAAGTCATCGTAGAAAGAAAGCGTCAAACACTACAAAGACTGCTAGAAGAACAAAATGGTAGCAGTGAAATCGCTGCCCCCATCATGAGACTGTCCAAAGCGTTGTTCACTTTGAACTTTTTAAACTGTTCCTATGAGGGGCCTGATCCTCCCATCATGAGACACTTCACAAACTCTGCCAAACATAAACTGACTGAGAGACCTGAGGTCCTAATAAAAGACCCTGATACTTTACAAATACATGGCCCATACCCCCTAGTCACCCGGGGTAGAGGCTACGGGTGTGTTTCCACCCCAGAGGGTCCAAGATGGATCCCTGGGAAGTGGATCAAACCCTTTCTGAGACCACCTGCGGATGTCAAGCAAAGGAAAGAAGCTGCCACAGCCTGGAAAAGAAGAAAAACCAAGCCACCTGGAAAAGACTCCTCCTCCAGGCCTGAAGAACAAACCCTCCACCTCCCCGTCGCCTTAAAATGTCTCTCCCTTCCAAAAATGACGCCTCATTTTGTTTTGAAAGAGGAGGAGTACAAGGGAGCCATTGTTATTTAAGTTAATTGTATTTGTATTCATTTTATTTGTGTTTTGCTTTTCCTGAAGTTACCACCTGTCATACATGAAATCCCTATTTGTGCTTGGTCTTTGCATATTAAGTGCTTTAATTAATTAATTTGGAGTTAAATATTTTTAAATTGAATGTTAAAATTAACCCATCAGCCCAGGTACCAAAAATTAAGTTCCATTAATCACTTGTACACCATAAGAGTTATCTTTCCTGTGTTTACTGTATACTTTTACAAGTGTTTTAAGATGTGTTGGATGTATTTTAGTACCTTTTTAGGTGTTTTTACTTGTACTCTGGTTCCAAGGCAAATTTCAAAACCCCAGTTCCAACAAACAGCCCAGCCCCCACAGCCATTACCCTGTAAGTAAGCTCCATGGCAACCTGAATTTTAATGACCCTTATCTCAACTAATACCACCCCTCTGACAAGGATGAGCCATTGGTGGACAGAGATAATCTGTCAAAGGGAAAACACCAATCACCTTAAACCGAAGGGGTGAGCTGTGGGCGGGCTGTGGGTGGAGCAAAGGCACTATAAAACAAGGAGCCAGAGAAAAACACGCCCCTTTTTTTCTCTCTCCAGCTTTGCTGAGGTAGAGGTCAGTGCTGGGTAAGCCTTACTCCTTTTAAGGAGCCTTTAATTATTTTTACCTTTGACTTTTGGATTAGCTAAAAGTCAGCCCAGCACTGCAAGTTCTTCCACCAGAGGTCCAGTGCTGTCTAAGCCTGAAGATCTCTAATCCCTGCGCTCCTGGGGCATACCATATACCGAGCCATAGGATCCCAAATTTTTAATTTTTTTTCACTTTTCTCTTTTTAATAAATTGTTTTAATTTTTAACTAAGAGTTGTCTCATTCCGCACACCACCCTTGACTGCGTGATGACCTCCTACATGCTGCTGTTCCACCTGCTGCTGCAGCTCCTCCTGTGCCACCACCAACAAGGCAAGGCATGGATCATACCACAGCCACAAAACAACCTGTGGGTATCGCTGGCCCAAGCCCTCAACCAGACGGGGATATGCTTGGACACGGGCGGGGTGAAGGACCCAATGTTTTCCTGCCTTGTTGGTATTCCATTTCACACTGAGGAGTTTGTTGCCTACACCCACAACGCCCACATCCTCCAGCCCCACCGCTGGGACCGGTGGATGCGGAAACTTCCGGTAGCCATACAGGAACCCCGAGAATTACATCTTTAGGGGTCTGCTGGGGCAGCCTTTTGTTTTAACTTGCACTATAGCAAGCCAGAACACCAATTCCCAGTCAGCCCTTTTAACAGAGTCTATAAAACCCAGAGTTGGTGTCACAATATGGCTCTGTCGGTTTTCAACTCCATCAGTCACAGCAAGGTGCTGCCGGATGGTTTATTCTTAATCTGTGGGGACCGGGCGTGGAACGGAATACCACCATTTCTCACAGGAGGCCCCTGCACTCTGGGGCATTTGACCACTCTCACCCCAGATAGGGCTCAACTTCTCAAGTGGCAAAATTTGGCTAATCAGGCTGGGTCAATTTACAAAATACCTGATGATTGTGATAATTCAGTCACTAATTGGCCTCATTCTAAAAGAGTTATCCTGTCAATTTTCATGCCGTGGGTGGCAGCAGCTAAGGCCCTTGGAGAACTTGAGCAGATTTCTTGCTGGCTAGGGAAAAACGCCCAAGCCACGTCCTCCATCCTCAGCCAGCTTTTAGCCGAGGAAGAAGAAACAAAGCAGGCGTCATTGCAAAATCGAGCTCCCGTCGATTTCCTTCTCGCCCACGGCCACGGCTGCGATGAGTTTGAAGGACTCTTCTGTATAGACTTTTTGTCAAAGAGCAAGTCCATCCATGCCGAAATTAAGGAAATTTGCACCCAAGTTGACAACCTGCATGCAGAGGGTAGAGACTGGTTTAAAAACATCTTTTCCACCTCCAGTCTCTCTTCGTCCACTGGGAGCTTCAGCAGCCGGATTCCTTCCATTATCAAGGACATTGTTTGGGTTTTGTTTATAGTGTTGTTAATTTTACTAGCCCTTCCCATTTTTAAGTGTTTGATTTTGAAATCCCTTAAGCCTTCCCCCTCATTTCACGGTAATAAAGAAGGGGGACATGTTGGTGTGACCCATCCCACTGCGGGGCTGGGGCTGCGTAATGCCAATCAATCCCAGCCTCTCCCCTGGATCGAGTTTCCCAAAGAGGTAGACTCAGAGGGTGGGTTGATGGGTGGCTCAGAAGCCTAAGCTGCACCCCCTGGGTGGTGCCCAGGTACAAGCCGCCTCCTCCGGTTCCGGAAAATTCTCGGTTACTCGGTTGTTCATTGGTTCTCTGTTATAACTCCCGCCTCCTGGTTTCTGCCATTGGTTCTTGTTGAATTGTATCCTCCCTCTGGCTTGTGACTCATTGGTTGTTTTCCCCTTTCACCGGGGTTTTCAAATTCCCTATAAAACTGAGGACAAGCCTCAGTATCTGATCCCATCAATCCCATCGTTCCCATCGCATACCATCACATTGAATTCCAGCCTTCTGAGCTCGTTCGGGTTGCGAAACTTCTAACAATAAAACCTGTTAGAAGCCAGACCTGAACAGCCTCTCTCTTCCTTTGTCTTCAAGCTAACGTGAGCCGATACCATCGCCTCCTGCCATGTTCCCTCTGCAAAGAAGCCAGCTAGCTAGCCCAGCAAGCAGCTCTATTCCTGACGCCGAAGTCTCTTCAGCGACGCGTGGAGGTAACGCAGCTGGACTGTCTCTGACCTGGGGCACGCCAGAGCTCATGCTTCAGGCACCAAGAACTGCGTTAACGGTCCCATAGTACCATGGGAATTTTCAAAACAAAAGGCTTAATGGTTAGCAGTATGTCCCTCAGGACCCACAATTTGGACACAATTTTTGCTTTGAAAGCTAGTACTGCTCCCCCCAATGCCAGTGAGTGCTTGGGGAGCCGCAGTAAGTGGCCATCTAGGGGGCCATTTAGCTTGTGAAATGACTGTAACATCAGCTCCCATATCAATAATGCCTGTGAGTGTGACATGCTGTTCTTGCCAGGATAGTTTGCATTCGCAAGTGGGACGCTGTACAGTTAACTGCTGAGCCCAGAAATTTTGAGGGGCTCCTGTGGATCCAAAGTCCTCCTCCCCCCTTCATTTTTGCACTGTGTTAATAGACATTGGGGCTGTAAGCAATATTAATTGATTAATTTTAGAACCCTGGGATACAGTACATGGGGGGAAGGAAGTCCAGACCATGATTTTAATTTCTCCTAAAAAGTCTGCATCTATTACTCATGGAGGCACAAACAATCCCATTAAAGTGGTTGAGGAATGTCCCAAAAGCAATGTACTCTGTCCTTGTCCCAAAGGTCCATTAACCCCTGTGGGGTTCAAATGGACAGAGGAATCTAAAATAGTTGCTGTGCAGGCGGTTGGCAGATCCACACTGGCGCTGCTGCTGGTGGCTGGCTGCAGAGTTCGGCTGAGGGATTTGTGTCTGAGTGTAGCATTGCCCCGCGCTCCGATTCAGGTTTCCCGAAATCGGTTTACCATAAATATCATATTTAGAGCAACACTGGTTAGCGTAGTGCCATCCTTTGCGGTATAGTGGACAAACTCTGGGCGTTTTGGATCTAGCTCCTTTCAAAGCATGGCAATCTTTCTTAAGGTGGCCTGGTATTCCACAACCAAAACAAGTCTGTCCTATGGGACTAGGGGCTACCTTTAGTGCAGCAAAAGCAGCAGCCATAGCTTCAAACTTGTGTTCAACTGTTCCGATACGATTACATGCTTCAACCATTTCCATAATTGTGGGATTTTTAAGTGGCCTAAGAACCTTTTGACAGTCACTGTTAGCATTTTCTACTGCCAATTTTAAAAGAAAAATATTGCCCGCTTTTTGATGAGCAACTTGTTTGTCTAATGCCTCTCGAAGACGATCAATGAATTGCATGCAAGGTTCTTTTGCTCCTTGCATTATGGATGTGAAAGCATTTTGAGGTTTACTGGCATCAGAGACTTTCATACAAGCACGATATGCATCATTAATTCTTTAATGACTGAGAAAGGTAAGCCTTCCCAAGCAGGGGGCTGCCGACCATGATAAATCACCGGGGAGACAATCGCTTGAGTGATTTCTAAGTGGCCTGCTTCCAATGCTTCTTGGCTGAGCCAGTGCTAATTATTATGCAGGTTAGGGGGATATAAATCAGGCTCCTTTTCTGGGTCCAGAGGTGTGGGATCAAAGGGATCATCCTCAAATTCCAAATCTCCATCAGAAGTGGTAAATTGAATTGAGGGAGCCTGTACTGAAATGTCAGAGGTTTGTGCCTCCTCTGCAGTGCTCTGACAAGGGGTCAGAGCTGCCGAAGGGGCAGTGGTGAAGGGGCACGGTGCTGTGGGCGGTGCGGCTGAGCTGCAGCTGGAGCTGGCGGTGAAAGATAACTTTCTCCCAGCACTTTCCGGAGCTTTAAGAGTTTTTAAAATAGCTTGCCAAGCAGGTTACAAGTCAGCTACTATTTTGTCACCCTTAGTCACTCGATCCCAGAGTTTCACCTCCACTTCATCCCACAACTCTGCTGTAAAAGCAGTGCTGGGGTTTAATCTTTTGATCTGAGATTCCGCCCAGCATAGGATAGGCTTAAGAGAGTGAGAAGCAACCGATTTGCCTTGCTTCTCTTAAAGTTTAGACATAAGTTCGTAAATATGCTTCTCTTCTGAGTACATATTACTGCCCATGTTCCCCATAGCTCACCTTTAAAATCCAAAGGCAATTGATGCCGGCTGACCTCCTGCTTCCTTTCAGCAGCACTTAAGTTCTGTGGGGCTCCCCGCCAGACACTCAGCTAGGCAAATTGTTGCTCCTCACATGGGAACACCATTTGGCGGCGATTGAGAGAGACGGACCGAGTTGTTTGCAATCAAAACCAGTTTTATTACACTAAAGTCCAGTATTTATAGTTCTCTAAGTTCTGCACAAAATTTTCCACTCTGCCCCTGTTGAGCTTGGAAGGGGTACCCTTCCTTCTAGGACCAGGGTAAGACAGCAGAGGAGACTGCTGTTCTGCTAAGTTCTTTATTTCATAGTCTCATAGCTTTCTTGAAGGCAGAGTTTGAAGGGGATTACATGATAAAGACAAGCAGCAACAGCAAACAGCAGGCAGAAAACAGCTGCTTCTTCTTCTATATGCTCTATATGCTCTATATTTTTTCTTACAGAAGTGTGGATTATATTTGTTAACTGACCAATAAGAATAACAAACTACTCTAGTTTTTCTTTTCTTAACCTATCCTGGTCTAATTCTAACAGTCATAAGTCTTACACAAGTGTTACATAGTGTCATGGTTTAGCATAGTTTGGTTTTTTAGTAAAGAAGGCTCCATCAGCCACGGAAGTGATTCTCTTGCAAAGAGGTGCTTACAGCTTCCTCTATGACATGACAGAACCTATCAACTGGCTAGTTTGAATATTGGCAACTTTTTAAGCCACTTAAGAAGCTTGACATGCCTCTGTGATCCACATTTAAGAACGAAAAGAGCCTGGAAAAGCTCTCTTGTGTTCCAGCTTTCAGACAGGTAGCAGTGGGGGGGCCTGCAGGTGGCCCAGCAGAGCTGGGCTGGGCCTTGCTCGGCCCGGCTGGGTCGGCCGTGGCGTGGCCCTGTTCCATCCGCTGACCCCCCACAGCCCTGCTCCGTGCAGGCGGCATGGCCTGGGTCCCCACCTTCCCCCCCTCCAGTGCAGCCAAAGATTCGTCTGAGGCTGTCCTGCTGCCTGGCAAAGATCATGTGACCAACAGCAATAAGCGAACTCCAGCTGCAGGGCTGGGTGAGATTAACCCTTTTTTAGTGCTGTAAGTTTCCTCCAGAACAGATGAAGCCTGCAGACATCAATCCTCTCCTGAGTCAGAGGAAAAGGAAAGGTGATGGCAAGAGAACACCAGAGAGACACCAAAGTCAGTAAAGAAGGAAGAGCTGAAACCCTGAGGGAGGAGAAAGAGGAGATGCATCAAGCTTAGAAGCTGAAATTCTGTTGTAAAGCTGTGGTGATGGACTATGATACATCAGAGTACCCGTTGTAATTTCATGAAAGCATGGGGGGGTGGAGTGTTCAAATTGCAATTGTGAGGAAAAGTATCTGTGCTGAAATAAGCAAATGACTGTAGCTGTAATTATGAGCAAAAGTACTTGTCCTGAAATAAGCAAATGACAGTAGCTGTAATTTGATGAGGACCCTTTTGCTCCCAAGGAAGGAGAAGACCTCTGTTCCTAGAGATGAAAGTGATGAAGACCCTTGCTCTCAGGGGAGGAGGAGGGCCTCTGTTCCTGGAGCTGAAGATGCTCCCAGAGATAAGTGAAGAGAACCTTGCTTCTCAATGGTTCATCCTTAAAATAGTACCCCAGTAGCTCAAGATTGGACCCTCGAAAACAGTTGTGGGGAAAGCTGCAAGTCGGGGGAAGGGACTCTCACATGCAAGCAGAGAACCAACCCAGGCGGCTGTCTCGCTGTGACATTGAAGCCATAAGAGAACTGTTCTTGTGGAGATGTCTCCATAGCATGAGCAAGAGAGACTCCTCTTCCTAAGTGAACTGAAAAAATATTATGGAAGTGGTAAACTGACTGAAAATCTCAAGGGTTGTCTTTTTACATTGTCAGTGGGAGAAGGGAGAAAGGTGGGGGGAGGAGAAGTGTTCTGAAGGTTTAGTCTGACTTCTTTTTTTCCTTTCTTTTAGGTCTGTTAATAAACTTCTTTATATTCTTTTAAGTTTTGTGCCTGCTTTGCTTTGTCCTAATTCTTATCTCACAGAAGGAAAATAAGTAAGTAATGGATATTTTGAACCAAACCACTACACTCTAATTGGTGTTTCTGCCCGGTTTATGAACTGAACCCGCTATACATAGATATTACACAGATTTGCGTATATAGTTTCTATCAGTGCTAATTGTTTATGTGAACACTCTATCTAAAAAATATGAACAGTATAATTCTATCTATATTTTGTCAAAAGTAAAAAATTCTGTGAAAAGGTAACACTGCTGCAGCAAGAACTGTGTTTAAGGTCTCTGCTGCAGCTTTTTAATGTTTAAGGCACTTAGCATATATTTCTACTAAGAGATAAAAAAATCTATATTTCTATTTCACTTTGGTGTGGCTTCATGTGTGTCAGCTTGTCCAAAGGTTTTAATTCAACCCTTGTGCTTTGGCTTCCCTCTGGGCCTGAGTCCAGAGGAGCTTTCACTCCAACATGCCCCCTTTGCCCCATTCCCTTAGCAACATTATCTTTTTAGTTATTGAGTCCTTGCTAACATCCTCTTTGCACTGTTGATGTTGTACCGGGGATGGCAAAAAAATGACACAGACCTCTATCCAGGAGGAAATGGAATGGAATGGAATTATTATTAATTTCCAAACTCGTTTATATAACCTGGTTCGCTTGAATGGCATAAGGTTATTGGTCCTTTGACCATCCACCTCTTAGAATGATTGGTTAAACCCTACAACACCCATTTCAAAATATTTCTCTAGTCAGTATCATAACAGGCTCTGCATAACAAGCTTGCACCTGCAAGATAAAGGCTTGTTTTACAAAAACCTCTCAGCTAGCGTGTGTGAAAGTAAGACTTTCACACGATGCTGGCAGAAAGCTGGGAAATTTCTCTGCATCAAGCTTTTCAACATCCACATCTCCCCCTTTTTGTTTAAAGACCAAAAAGGTAGCGTTTGTAATCCTCTGCGGCGCCCCTTGCAGAAAGGAGAACACAGCATAAGGGATCCGTTTGGCAATGGCCGTTACAAACAGAATCCAATTCAGACACTGATTTAAAGTGGGCAGAGACATTCTCTAGCAGTGCCATGGGAGATACATCTAGAGAACCCAATTCTACATCAGTTATTAATTCTAAATAGCCTTAAGGGCTTTACATCAATTGCTAATTCTAGGTAGCCTTAAGGGCTTTAACATTCTGACTCCATAACAAAAGGAAACTTAAAGTTCATTCTCTGCTAGTAGGACCATCCGACTGATGGTCAACATCTTGGTCATCATCAGAAGGATCATTTGGCTGATGATCTGCATTTCTCTGGTCATCATTTGGAGGTTGCCTGTTGGACCCATTCTGCTTCTGGTGCCGCAGGTCAGGGCGAACGCATCTTGCAGGTAGCCATTGCACCCCAGTATCTGTGGAAACGCAAGCATACCCACGACCCCAAGCAATAAGCTCACACTGGCCTTCCCACTTGTTACTAAGTAGATCCTGTACCCAGACTTTCACTCGGGGCAGGTGTGTCTTGCCTGAAGACTGCAATGAAAGAAAATGATTCAAAATAACAGGAGTATTTGAATTTGGTGGCACTGTAAGATGATTAGTTGCATATAAAGCTTTTTCTAGTCAGCTCTGTGGGGTTTCTCCATGCATTCCCCGTTTTTGTTTCTCCAAAACACGCTTCAAGGTGCTGTGAGAGCATTTAACAATGGCTTGGCCAGTAGGAGAATGTGGAATACCCAAAGTATGATCTACACCCCATAGGTGCAAAAACTGCCGTGTCTTGTGTGAGGCATAGGCAGGGCCATTATCAGTTTTCACAGAAGAAGGCATGCCCAAGATTGCGAAAGCCAATTTCCAATGGGCAATGACATTGCAGCCTTTCTCTCCAGTATGAGCAGATGCCCACATAGCTGAGGAGAACGTGTCAATAGACACGTGCACATACTTAAATCTGCCAAATTCATGGATATGCGTTACATCCATTTGCCAAAGCTGCAAGGCTTTTAGGCCTCTGGGGTTTACCCCCAATGGCAGAGGTGCAGCAAGTCCGTGTGTCTTGGGGTGACGCTATGATGTGTATCCCATATCGCTGCCTATGCCCAGAAATTAATTCCTGTGCCTTTCTATGCCTCTAAATTGAGCCTGAGAGGGGGAAGGAAAAAAACTGAGCAAAACTTTTTCAAAGCAGTTTGCAGCTTGTTCAAGGTCACACACAGATAGCAATTTGTTTCCAGCTGCGGCAGGGGAGGGAGGAAACACCCGGCTTGCTGCGCCCAGGACAGTTTTTTGGCCAAGCCCCAGCTCCGAGGAGACCAAAGGGAGGACTCTAACACTTTCCCAGGTTTTTTTCTCCACAGTGAGAGATTTTATTATTTACCATTATTTTCCTTTCCCATGTGTTTGTTAAATAAATAGTTTTATGTCCTTAACTTTCCTTCGAGGAAAATCTATCTTTTCCAGAACCTGGTGGGGGAGGGGTGGTTGTGCCTTCTCTCAGAGGATATATTTCTAAATTTGGCCAAACTGGAACACCGTGACAGTCAGCACAAGTGCTGACAATGTCCCGAGCCTCAGTTGGCGTTAAGTGAAACTGCTTCTGCAGGGTATGTGTACTTTGATGGAAAAACCCATGCGATGCCTTTGCTTATGCAATTTTGTCAGGCTGAGGCACTACCCACGCAGGGTTGGCCAGCATGTCAGCCCTGGCATTCCCTTCTGTTATGAAACCTGGCAAACTTGTGTGACTTTGAATATGCAGAATGTAATATGGGTGAACGCGAGCTTGAATTGCACACCACAAAGTTTTCAATAGTGAAAACAGAGCTGCATTATTGACTTCTTTAAAAACAGAACAATCTAGGTGTTGGGTTATATCTGCTACATAAGCAGAATCAGTTACCAAATTCAAAGGTACCTGAGAAAACCGCTGAAAAGCCATGGCAACAGCCATCAATTCAACCAGCTGGGCAGAGCCTGACTTGTGGCCTTCCAGCATCTGCCACTCAGATTCCTCCTTCCAGGTAACAATGGCTTTCCTTGTTTTTCCGGAGCCATCCGTGAAGATGGTGGGTCCTTGCACTGGCACCTGACTATTTTTTGGCCGCAAGGTGAAGCTTGTCGATTTTACCAACTGCAGTAATTTATGGCTGGGCAGATGATAAGCAATCTGCCCTGAAAAGTTTTGTAGCGCACTTTGCAAAGGAGCGCTGTTGATAAAGCTCCACTCAAAGTGTTCCTGCTGTACTGGAAGAACAATTGTTGCAGGATCCACTGCCATTAATTGCAAACACCGTTGGCGGCATTTGATTATCAAACAAGCGATCAATTCAAACAATGTGGGTGATGTCTTTTTTGGCTGATGAGGCAAAAAGACCCATTCCAAGATATGCAAAGGGTCAGGCCATTGTTTATTCCATTGGCCAATGATACCTGTAGGATGAAAATTTGGAGTGGTAATGAAAACAGTGAAATCAATGGAGGGATCCACTCGATAAACCTGACAAGCATAAACAGCCTGTTGCACCTCCTCCAGCGCTCGTTGCGCTTCAGGAGTCAGTTTCCAAGGTGAATTCAACTCGGGGTCCCCCTTTAAAATATTAAAAAGCGGGGAAAGTTGTGCTGTGATTAGCCGTAAGTAAGGACGTAGCCAATTGATGATACCCAGAAATTTCTGAGCATCATTCAGGGTCTTGATAGGATCCGAGAGCTGCACCTCTTGGTGTTGTATAGTTTGATCGAAAATTTTGACTCCTAAATATTTCCAAGGAGGATGCTGTTGAACTTTTTCTGTAACCACTTGCAATCCATAAGAATGCAGACCAGCAAGCAGCAGAGGCTTGTACCGGTTTGGCCAAATTTAGAAATATATACTCTGAGAGAAGGCACAACCACCCCTCCCCCACCAGGTTCAGGAAAAAAATAAATTTTCCTTGAAGGAAAGTGAAGAAGATAAAACTATTTATTTAACAAACACATGGGAAAGGAAATTGAGGTTAAATGGTAAAATCTTTCACTGTGGAGGAAAAACCTGGGAAAGTGTTAGAGTCCTCCCTTTGGTCTCCTCGGAGCTGGGGCTTGGCCCAGGGCCAGGCCCTCTGTGCCCGATGAAAAGTCCTCCCAATGTGCTCTGAGGTTGGAAGCAGTCCAGTAGCAAAGGGAGAAAATCTGGAATTCTAGAGAAGGAAAAGCAAAGTCCAACTCTCAGTCTCTCTCCGGAGAACCAGAAACTGAAAACAACTGGCCAAACGCTGACTGGAACACAGCAAGCCCGGGTGCTTCCCCGCTCCCCTGCCGCGGCTGGGGGAAAAAAACCTCCTATCTTTATGTGACCTTGAACAAGCTGCAAACTGCTTTGAGAAAGTTTTGCTCAGTTTTTTCTTCTCCCTCTCAGGCTCAGTTTAGAGGCATAGAAAGGCACAAAAATTAATTTCTACGCATAGGCAGCGATATGGGATACACATCATAAGGTCACCCCTAGACATTCCACCCCTTATCCCATATTGTTGGCTCAATGCCCAAACTAAGATATTCTAATTCTACACACACATTAATACATATATATATATATATATATATATATATATATATATACACACAGCTATATATGAACAGTGACAGTGACAATGACAATCAGCAAGCAGGGGTATACAAGCATTTCACACTACAGGTGGTTTTCACACAACAATCAGATCTCCCTGTGGTACACAACGCGTTGTTCCGTCTTTCTGCATTACCCACCATGTGCAACCAGGTCCCTGAGCAAAGACAACCCCACGGGTGGGTTTGTCTGTACTCGAGGCAGAATTTATCCACACAGTCTTTCCTAACAGACCTCTGACATGCACTACTGGGACCTTATCTCCATCTACTCTATGCAGGGATTCAGATTGGGCTGGACCAGCTCTATTGGTGGAACCTCAGGTGTTAACTAACCAGGTGGCCTTTGCTAGATGCTGTTCCCAATTTTTGAAAGTTCCCCCACCCAGTGCCTTTAGGGTGGTTTTCAACAATCCATTGCACCGTTCCACTTTTCCTGCAGCTATTTCATGGTAAGGGATGTGGTACACCCACTCAATGCCATGTTCTCTAGCCCACGTGTTAATAAGGCTGTTCTTGAAATGAGTCCCATTGTCAGATTCAATTCTCTCAGGGGTACCATGCCTCCAAAGGACTTACTTTTCAAGGCCCAGGATGGTGTTCCGGGCTGTAGCATGAGGCACAGGGTAGGTCTCCAGCCATCCTGTGGTGGCTTCTACCATTGTGAGCACATAGCGCTTGCCTTGGCAGGTTTGAGGCAGTGTGATGTAATCAATCTGCCAGGCCTCCCCATACTTGTATTTGGACCACCGCCCACCATACCACAGGGGTTTCACCCGCTTGGCCTGCTTGATCGCAGTGCATGTCTCACAGTCATGGATCACCTGGGAGATACTGTCCATGGTTAGATCCACCCCTCGATCTCGTGCCCACTTATAGGTGGCATCTCTGCTCTGATGGCCCTTGTGTTTCCAGTCCAAGTCTATCTGTGACACTTCTATCTTTGCAGCCTGATCTACCTGCTTGTTGTTTTGGTGTTCTTCATTAGCCCTGCTCTTGGGGACATGGGCATCTACATGGCGGACTTTCACAACCAGCTTTCTTACTCGGGCAGCAATGTTTTTCCACTCTTCAGCAGCCCAGATTGGTTTTCCCCTACACTGCCAATTAGCTTTTTCCCACTTTTCTAACCATCCCCACAAAGCATTGGCTACCATCCATGAATCAGTGTAGAGGTAGAACTTTGGCCACTTCTCTCTTTCAGCAATGTCCAGGGCTAGTTGAACAGCTTTGAGTTCAGCGAGTTGGCTTGATCCACCTTCTCCTTCCGTAGCTTCAGCAACCCGTCGTGTGGGACTCCATACGGCTGCTTTCCACTTTCGTTTCATCCCTGTGATGCGACAAGAAACGTCGGTGAAAAGAGCGTAGTGTGTGTCTTCTGATGGCAGTTGGTTGTACGGTGGAGCTTCTTCAGCATGTGTCACTTGTTCTTCTTCATCAGCGAGACCAAAGTTTTCACCTTCAGGCCAATTTGTGATTATTTCCAAAATCCCAGGGCGATTCAGTTTTCCTTTACAGGCGCGCTGTGTGATGAGAGCAATCCATTTGCTCCATGTGGCATTGGTGGCATGGTGGGTAGAGGGAACCTCTGCTTTGAACATCCACCCCAGCACTGGTAGTCGGGGCGCCAGGAGGAGTTGTGCCTCAGTTCCAATTACCTCTGAGGCAGCTTGGATTCCTTCATTGGCTGCCAAGATTTCCTTCTCTGTGGGAGTGTAGTTGGCTTCAGACCCTCTGTAGCTTCGGCTCCAGAATCCCAGTGGTCGACCTCGAGTCTCACGAAACACCTTCTGCCAAAGGCTCCAGGACAGGCCATGGCTCCCGGCTGCAGAGTAGAGCACGTTCTTCACTTCGGGTCCTGTCCTAACTGGGCCAAGGGCTATCGCATGAGCGATTTCCTGCTTGATCTGGGCAAAAGCTTGTTGCTGTTCAGGGCCCCAATGGAAATCGTTCTTCTTGCAGGTAACCAGGTAGAGAGGGCTCACAATCTGGCTGTACACAGGAATATGCATCCTCCAAAAGCCTATGGCACCTAAGAAAGCTTGTGTTTCCTTCTTGTTGGTTGGTGAAGACATGGCAGTGATCTTATTGATGACCTCAGCAGGAATCTGACGCCGTCCATCTTGCCACTTCACTCCCAGGAACTGGATCTCTTGAGCAGGTCCCTTGACTTTGCTCTTCTTGATGGCGAAACCAGCTTCCAGGAGAATCCGGATAACTTTCTCTCCTTTCTCAAACACTTCTGCTGCAGTGTTCCCCCACACAATGATGTCATCAATGTACTGCAAATGTTCTGGAGCCTCACCCTTTTCTAGTGCAGTCTGGATTAGTCCATGGCAGATGGTGGGACTGTGCTTCCACCCCTGGGGCAGTCGGTTCCAGGTGTACTGCACACCTCTCCAGGTGAAAGCAAACTGAGGCCTGTACTCTGCTGCCAGAGGAATGGAGAAAAATGCATTGGCAATGTCAATAGTGGCATACCACTTCACTGCTTTGGACTCCAGCTTGTACTGGAGCTCCAACATGTCCGGCACAGCAGCGCTCAGTGGTAGAGTCACTTCATTCAAGGCACGATAATCCACAGTCAATCTCCATTCTCCTTCAGATTTGCGCACAGGCCAAATGGGACTATTGAAGGGTGAGTAGGTCTTGCTGATCACCCCTTGGCTCTCCAGCTCACGGATCATCTTGTGGATGGGAATCACAGCATCTCGAGTTGTCTGGTACTGTCGGCGATGCACTGTCGAGGTAGCAATTGGTACTCTTTGTTCTTGCACCTTCAGAAGGCCTACTGCAGATGGGTTCTCTGATAGCCCAGGCAAAGTGTTCAATTGCTTAATGCCCTCTGTCTCCACAGCAGCTATTCCAAAAGCCCACTTGAGTCCCTTTGGGTCTCTAAAATACCCGTTCCGGAGGAAGTCTATGCCCAAAATGCACATGGCCTCTGGGCCAGTCACAATGAGATGCTTCTTCCTCTCAGTTCCAGTCAGGCTCACCTCAGCTTCCACCAAGGTCAAATTTTGTGATCCACCTGTTACACCAGAAATAGAAACAGATTCTACCCCCACATGCTGCGATGGAATTATTGTACAATGTGCACCAGTGTCAACCAAGGCATCATATTTTTGTGGTTCTGATGTACCAGGCCAATGAATCCACACAGTCCAAAAAACACGGTTTTCCCTGACCTCTACCTGGCTAGAGGCAGGGCCCCTCTATGCCTGGTTATCCTTCTTTCCCTGGGCCTGTATCTTAGAGGTTCCTTCATGGGAATTGGACATGTCATCCTCTTTTCCATCATTTCCGGCAGTTTGGCTACAGGCAACTGGAGCTACTTCCTTTTTGGTAGATCCTCCTTTCTGAGACTTGCGCTCCTTCAATTCACGCACTCGTGCTGCCAAAGCAGAAGTGGGTTGTCTACCCCAGTTCCTCATGTCTTCCCCACTGTCACACAGGAAATCCCACAGCTCACTTCGTGGGATGTGCCTTCTCTCTGGGGAACGTCCGCGGAGAAGGCACTCTTTAATCTCCTGGTGATTCTTCTCCATCTTATCTTCCAATTTCTGCACACGTGTTTCCACAGCTGCAATTCTTGCATGTGTTGGGCCATGCACAGAGTCTGCATATGCTTGGAGCTTCACTGCCATATCCTTCACAGTCTCATTCGCACCGTAGTCCGGTTTCATTATTGCTAAAGCAGAAGCGTATTCTGGTGGCCCAAGTTGTATGAGTTTTCGCCACATGTATGGAATAACTCTGGCCCGGTCTGGACTCCTCAATCCTGGGTCATTTGCGAAGACAACCTCTACCACCCCTAGTTCTCTCAGGCTTTGGATCCCTTGTTCTATGGTCTTCCACGGGGTTTGCTGCATGTAGAGATCATCTCCGTACACATATATCTTTCAATCACGCCTGTCAAAGCTCGTCTCCAGACACTGGTAGAGTCAGCTCCCCTTTTCATCGCTTGGTCAATCACTGGATCATGTGACAGGGATCCCAAATGCCTTGCTTCAGCAACATCCAGCATCACATCATCACCTGCCGCATCCCAAATACGGACCATCCAACTTATTATGGATTCATCGGACCGTCAGGTGTAATCCTTTCTTAGGCTGTGAAGGTCCTTTATGGACATGGACTCAGTAATGGTTTCTGTGCCTGAGTCAGTTGGTGGTTTTGAGGTTCCTTCCCCTGCATCTTTTGAGGTTCCTTCCCCTGCATTATCCTCATCTTTCACTGGGCGATCAGTTTTGGTTATGTGCTTTTTCCTTGTAACAGGAGCCACTGTCAGTGGCTTAGACTCTCCATCTGGTTTTGGCTTGCTGTCTGGTTTATCTGCAGCCTGAGTGACTGGGGTATCTGCAGGTTTTGCTGATTGATCTTCCTGCCTCTCTACCCTTACCGGCTGCAGTGCGCGATAGGCATATTCCAAGACCCAGCATATTGCAAGGAGCTTGTTCTCATTAGAATTGTCATTGTATTTCTCTTTCAGATATTTCGCCACCTCAGCTGGTTTCTGAACTTGTTCAGGGGAAAAATTGCAAACCATTGGGTCAGAGAATTTCTTCAGGATTTGGCCTATATCCTCCCATTCCTCACACCACTCAGGATGTTCCACCTCTGGGTCAGGTGTCTCGGCAGTCGCCCGGGAAATCTGATCTCTTATTCTAGACAAGCTGTGAGACATACAGAGCACATGGAGGAAGCTTACCAGATTAAATACCAGGAGGGTGGTCTCTTTAACATCCAGGGGAAACTGAACACTCTCAAAAGAAAACCTATCAAATTTAAAGGGAAGGGAAACCCCGACTCCTCCTCCTCTAACAATCTGGGTGCAGTTACTAATAAATTCCCAAAACAGGCTACTGAAGCTAGGACTGGGGTTAGGAGGGAGAAACCATTTATCATACACACCTCAAACAGCTGCCTGAACCTCTGTCAACTTCTTATAAATCATTATCACCAAGCACAGCAAAATAGAAATCCGAATTCGTGTCCCTGCTCTGCAAAAATTCCTTATCAAGGATAAGATCAGACCAAGTTGTGGATAGGCAAATAAGCCTAGGGACCAGAAAGGCACTAGTACCTTAAACAAGCCTACGGACCAGAAATACATGAATATATCAAGCCAGAGAAATGTTATGAACTCAACCAACATGATGACTATTTTACTCCAGCACAGAATATGTAAATTCAAACCAAAATGTAATTAGCACAGGTTTTTCACTTTCCTTCTAGCCATGCAGTTGGGCGCCACTAAATTTGTACCGGTTTGGCCAAATTTAGAAATATATCCTCTGAGAGAAGGCACAACCACCCCTCCCCCACCAGGTTCGGAAAAAAAAAAAAAATTTTTCCTCGAAGGAAAGTGAAGAAGATAAAACTATTTATTTAACAAACACACGGGAAAGGAAAATGAGGTTAAATGGTAAAATCTTTCGCTGTGGAGGAAAAACCTGGGAAAGCGTTAGAGTCCTCCCTTTGGTCTCCTCGGAGCTGGGGCTTGGCCCAGGGCCAGGCCCTCTGTGCCCGATGAAAAGTCCTCCCGATGTGCTCTGAGGTTGAAAGCAGTCCAGTAGCAAAGGAAGAAAGTCCGGAATTCTAGAGAAGGAAAAGCAAAGTCCAACTCTCAGTCTCTCTCCGGAGAACCAGAAACTGAAAACAACTGGCCAAACGCTGACTGGAACACAGCAAGCCCGGGTGCTTCCTCGCTCCCCTGCCGCAGCTGGGGGAAAAAAACCTCCTATCTTTATGTGACCTTGAACAAGCTGCAAACTGCTTTGAGAAAGTTTTGCTCAGTTTTTTCTTCTCCCTCTCAGGCTCAGTTTAGAGGCATAGAAAGGCACAAAAATTAATTTCTGGGCATAGGCAGCCATATGGGATACACATCATAACGTCACCCCAAGACAGGCTTTATCCTCAGCAGCTCGCCCTAGGTGGATGCTGCCACCAGGATATCATCCATATAATGGTAGCAGTATGCCTCAGGAAACTGCTCACAGACTCCAGACAAAGCTTGAGCGACATACTATTGGCAGATAGTCAGGCTGTTCTCCATGCCCTGAGGTAGAACCTTCCATTGATACCTCTGTGCAGGTTCAGCATTGTTAACTGCAGGCACAGTAAAAGTAAATTTTGTTTTTGTCATTAGGGTCCAAAGGAATTGTGAAAAAGCAATCTTTCTAATCAATGATCAGGATTTCCCAACCTGTTGGGATCATGGTGAGTGAGGGCATACCAGGCTGCAATGCCCCCATACTTTCCATCACTGCATTGACTTGTCGGAGATCCTGCAACAGTCTCCATTTCCCTGATTTTTTCTTAATTACGAAAACAGGGGTGTTCCAGGGACTAGTAGAAGGCTTAATGTGTCCCTGTTGTAATTGTTCTTGAACCAACTTACGAAGGGCGACTAATTTCTCTTTTGGTAGGGGCCACGGGGGGTTCCAAATTGGTGTGTTT
The DNA here is from genome assembly GCF_041296385.1 of Aphelocoma coerulescens. Lineage (NCBI taxonomy): Eukaryota > Metazoa > Chordata > Aves > Passeriformes > Corvidae > Aphelocoma > Aphelocoma coerulescens. The sequence continues at coordinate 413,395 of NW_027184084.1, read as the reverse complement.
ACCAGCCACTGCAAAGGCAGCGTAGGATACTCTGCGCCCTTCAGCACAGTGACCCCCATCAAAAATTCATCCCGATCCATACCCCCCAGGCTGCCAATACATCCCGCCCCCAGAGGTTAAGCAGAGCTGCAGTGACATAGAGCCGAACTGTAGCTGTTTGTCCATCTGCGTTTTTTACCACTACAGGTCGTTCGCTTAAATAGCTCTGTGTGGTTCCTCCCAACCCTGCGATAGCCAACCCCACAGGGGCTAAAGGCCACGCAGGAGGCCACACAGAGAAGGAGATGATTGTCACGTCAGCGCCCGTGTCGACCAAACCTCAGAGCTGGATCTTGGGCAGCTGGGCATTTGGCCAGATTAGGGTACACGTCATCTGTGGCTTTTGGCTAGAGATGTCTGCAGTCCAGAAGATCTGTGGAAGTCCCATAGATCCAAAGCTGCCATCTCCGCAACTTCGTTGGTCTGTCCTGGGGACACATGACTTGAAAGGCACAAGTTGAGCAATGCGAGTCTTTTCAGGGATAGTGACGGGGGGGTGGGTGTGGAAACCATAGCACAAATCTGGCCTGTAAAGTCAGCATCAATGACTCCTGGGTGTACAAAGATCCCTTGAAGGGTGACACTAGATCTTCCCACAAGCAGTGCACTGAATCCCTGACCTAGGAGTCCAAATGGATACAAGGGAACCTTATAAACACGACAGGATTCTAAGATGACTGTTGTTGTGGTGTGCACATCCACCCCGGCTGATCCCTGGGTGTTGCCTCTAAGCTGGCTGAATAGGCCTGTGTTGGTGCCATGCCCTGGGGAAACATTTGTGTCGGAGCGCAGTTCCCCCTTGCACTCCTGTTCATGTTTCCCAAGCTAATCAAAAGCTGACCTTTGGCATGGTACACAGATTGACAGTATTTTGCATAATGACCTGGCCTATCACATCTCGCACAGTGGAAATTTTCCTTGTTCTCTTTCCGCTTCTGTCTAGCCTGTTTCTGCTTGCTCTCAGCCTTAGGCTTCCTTTGTCCATGATCAGGATATGCTTGAATAGGCCACAGAACTGCAGCCAGAGCAGACATTTTATGATCCCCAGACCCCACCTTAGAGCAGGTTTCGATCATTTCTGTTAGTGTAGGGTCCTCTGGTAGAGAATCTATGATCTTTCTACACTCATCATTGGCATTATCTCTTGCTAATTGTTTCACAACATCTGCCTTAACCTCTCATCTTCGACCTGCTTCTTGAGGGCCGCAGCAATTTTTTCCACGAACGGTAAAAATTGTTTTTTCTGCCCATGAGATATTTTCACATATCGTGTTTTAGGAGCAGCCATGTCTATGCTTTTTAATAGGGCTCCCATACTGATTCTCTGAGCCTGTTCAAGGACCTGAGGATGCCAGGTAGCTTGGAGATCAGGATTAGCAAAGTAATTAGTTCCCATAAGGGCATCTACTCCAACTGCATGTCTGGGATGGATCATTTGGAGGCAGTTGCATATTCCCTACTGCGGTCTTTTCAGCCATCCTTCTCCAGTTGCTCTCAAAAACTGTGACTTGCACAGGTTGAAATAACACCTGACCTAGATGCTTAATATTGAACGTAGCAAGCAGATTGGTATTCAACACTCTAATAACTTGCATGACTTCAGGAGAACCGAACCCATATTGTGCTACTTTGGATTGCAAATCCTGCACTACTCTCCAGTCAATAACAGCATGCCTGTCAGGTTGACCCGTATTTTGAATAGCCTTAGGCACAGTATAGGCTTGGATAACCCCCTGCGAGATTTCACTACCGCCTTGATCTTCCGGTACACCTTCTTGAGGTACTGTAACAACCACCTGATCCTGCACAGCTCCTCCTGCATCTTCAGGCATCCCTGCTTTCTCTATTAAATCCCAGTCTCCCACCCCCAGAGCTCGCAGTCTAACTGACTCCCAAAAACGCCTTGGGTTTCTTGGACGCACAGTCACCTGGCACGATGGAAGTGTCCAAGGGCGGTTCTGGAGCAGTTGTCTTACTGGTTGCCAGTGTACGGTTGCCGCCTCAGTCTTCCGCTGTGGAGCAGGTGTCTCCTCTGTATCACTGCTTGCTTTGTCAGGCAGAGGTACTTCCGATGGCTCCAATGTGGATGAGGGAGGCGGGCAGGGTACGGGTGCCGGGCCAGAGGGCAACGTAATGGCGGAGGCTGTAGACGGTTGCGTGGGGGGTAGGGACGTAGCTACTTGCAGCAGTGCTACTTGGGGCATTGTCGCTTGTGGCAGCACTGCTGTCTGTGCAGGTGTCGGCTCCAGCATGAGCATCACAGCCGGTGCTGGAGGTGATGCCTAGGTTTTAACTGTTATATTTTCCTGATTCTGTACTGCTTCGAGTGTAACTCTGAGGTTTCTTGTAGCTTGCTAATTTCTGCTCACTCATGCTAGGTAGACATAACAAAGCCTCTCCAGGCCTGCTCTCCAAGGTCACCCAGACCGTCCTAGGGCCAAAAAGTATAATCCAAAGAGATTCTAAGGGGGGCCAGCGGAGGGGAAATTACATCATTGAACTGAAGCTTTAATTGGAGAATTTACCCTGATATGCAAATGAACCAAACCTATAAAGGTGTGAAGAACTAATGACCTGTCGTCCATCTTAGGGTCCATTTTTGGCAATAGCCTGTGGCTCCCAGGGTGTACCTTTGAAGGCCTTTCAAATAAATATCTATTTTATTCTTTTACTCCTGTCCAGTTTCTGTGTCTAGGAGTCCTTTTAAGGCATCAGTTCTTTGGAACCACCAGAAGGGACAACGAGACTTCCAAAAATCCTCTGGGACCCAGAAAGATCCAGCTCAGCTCCCCCCGCTCTGCTGGCAACCGGGGGGGGGGGGGGGGGGGGGGGGGGGAGGGGGGCAGTTGCGGCAGTCCAGGAGGCAGAGGAGCTCCAAGAGCCAAGAAAACTCTCCAGATCCAGCACAGAGGCACGTGAGTAACTGAATAAAGGTGGTATTCTGTTGCTAACACCTGAATTAGGTGTTAAGAGATCTCTTGTAGTTAGTCTGGGGACTCGGGAGGGTCCAAGGGGGTTTGCTTTGGTATTTCCACTTTCTGTTAGCTTGGTAGCTCGTGAGAGCTTATCAGGGAACGTTCCAACCCAGGGATTTAATTTTCTCTCTGTTGGTTTGTTCCTGCCCTGTGAAAAGGTTAGGAGGATTGTAGCTGTGAAAAACAAGGTTCACTCTCCTGTGAGAATTTAAAGGGTTTAATATAAAGACACATGAAATAAAGCAAAGGGGTAACGGCCGGGTGCCTTGGCGCTCTGCCAAGAGCACCCCTGATGCTAGAGGTGAGTCCTTTTTCTACCATTTTTACTGTCTGTTCTTCATTCATATTAAAACTTTTCCTGGAGCTGTTCTGCATGGCCACTCCTTGGTCCTGCCTTTTTAGAGCATGCGTAGTCTTCTGCCTTGTGGTTTTATTTCTCTTGATTCTTGGGGTTGGGCCCGCTAGGTAAGAGTCGATGGTAGGGTGGATCTCTTAATTCTCCAGACAGTCAGGGCTGATTGCAGCTTTGGGCCTCTTTGTCTCTGTGGGCAGAGCGGTGATAACGGATCTCGAACTCTCCTGGCCGCCCCCCCTTCTCCGGGCAGAGTAGCCTTTAGGCCCTTTTGTTCCCTGGACAAAGTGTTGATTAGCAGCTCCTTGGGCCTCATCCTCTGTTCGCTTGGAGGTTATCTTACTTGCTCACACTTGCTAACATTCTTGCTAAAAAGAGAGAAAACTACATCCACACAGCAAAAAAGCATTTCTAACATTATATAATATATACCTTTATACTTTGCGAGAAGCCAATATATGTTTATAACAATCCCCCCTTTTTCTATTTTATAAATCATTTGGCTTGAGCAATAATTCTTTTTTCTTGGCTTCTAATGCCCGTTCGTTCTTTTCACAGATCAATTTGGCTTCTTCGAGAGGGTCTTTTATATCACTTTGTCTTTTTAATACAATAATTTTTTGTGCTGTTCCAGACATAGCCAACTTTGGGTCAGTAGGCATTGCCACAACTTGCATGCCTTGAACTACGCTGGTGATTAGACGAATAAAGCAGGGGATCAAGCAAGGGAGAAATATTAGACCAGCTGTAGCACATAAGAGGAAGAAACCTAGCTTCTTCCACCATTCTTTCCTCAACATGCCATCCCACCAGTTAGCAGACATCATTGATTCCCATTTTTGGACCGGTATATAGGCTATTTTTCTGATATTGTTGGCGATATCTAGAACGGCATCCCCATTGTCATCAATTTTTAAACAACAGTCCGATGTATTGAACTTCCCGCACACACCCCCTTCTTCAGCCAGTAAATAGTCTAAAGCCAGCCTATTTTGATATATTGCAGCTCTGGTTTGGAGTTGCTGGCTGACATTTAATTCCATAGCCCCAGCTGTTTCATTGGTTATGATTTCTACAAGAGCTTGGAGTCTGATGATACGATTCAGCATGTAAATTGGGGTTCGATATCCCCAACTTCCCTCTTGTGCCCAGGTAGCTGGCCCATATGTTTCTAATATTCGTTCAGGGGGCCATTCCTCATCTTTCCATTTTTTGAATCCTCCAATTAAATCTCTTTTATTTCTTTTGAAGTCTTCATAGACAGGTATTCCTAATTGATCTCCCTCTGGTTCTGGTAAAAGGAAAAACCCTGGTTGAATGATTCCTAGTGTACAACTCCCTTTCCAATGTGAAGGGAGTCTTGGGTATGCCCTTTTCCCACATATCCAAAAGAAGCCATCTGGTGCTTTCCAATAATCACCTTCTTGTTGATTTATATTCTCCCAAAATTTGGATATTTCTGTGATTCCAAAATAAGGATTTTTCCTTGTGTCATTACACTGAAAGAGTCCAACTTCATTATCATATACACAGTCTTTTCCTTTTTTCTGAGCCCAATACCAAGTTGGTTTTTCTGGGACCCACCACGTTGAAGTTTTGTTACTCACTTTATACCTTTTACAGGGAGTGTTTCCTACTTCATTAAGAAAGTTTTTCCCAGTTCGCCAGAGGCATTCTTCTCCTATCACTGTTAAAATCCACCCCTCAGGTCAGTTCCCCCCTCATATTTGTCTGGTTCCATTTAAGGAGTTCTACCGGGCCTACGCTGCTACCTTTCCATGGCCATTCTTCTGTCATTAAAGCTCCTCCACAGACCCAACAGTTGGTTAAGTTCTTTACCTATCCTCTCCCCCAATTCCACAAACAGGTTTTTTCCTAACCTTGGGTTTTTCCTCTTTTAACTGTTGTTTGAGCTTTGCATACAGGTCCTGGCGTGAGGTGAATATAGGGTGAGGTTGCTGTGCTGGCTTTGTATCTTTACTTACCACTTGTTCTTTTACCAAATCTTGGACTGTTCCCCTGGTGGCAGCTGTGAAGCAAATCTATTTTTCTCCTTTTGGACAATTACTTCCTAGTCTGTTTCCACTTGTTCCTAAATTTTCTGTAATCCAATATTTTTCTCCGTTATGCATGCAAATACCTAATTTGGACGAGTCATAACAGTGACTGTTGATATGGGTATGAGTAATAAGAAAGAAGCCCCGGTGTCTTTCCATGTAGAGCTTTCGATAGCATTTGAAACATGGTCTTGCCAGTGTCCCGAAAGGGACCAGGATAAGTGACAAAAGAAGGAATAACAGAGGTCCGGCATGGCTTATACTCCCACCTCCCTTGCCTATGAGGTTGCAACCCATAGCAGGTGTATTGGATCTTCTCGGTGGCGAGTACAGTGGCCAACCCGGTCTTGCCCTCTATTTCCTTGTCACTTCCTTTGTAGCTTTTAGGCAAATTTCTTTTGGCACCTTTTTAACTGTAGTATCTTATTGTATCTTAGGTGTTTCCCATTCAACAGGCACTAGTAATTCCCATCTGCAGAGCAAAGTTATTGCTTTTGTTGCTTATGATTTTGTCTGGATAGGGGGTCGATTTTGTGCTTGACACCCTTTACAACTAGGGTGTCAATGGTGTGGAATGCCAATTTCCCTCCAGATTAATTACTTATATTTGACCTGGCTGGCATGCCCCGTGTTAGAATGATGCAAACAGGGTATATGATGTGGCACTGATGGAAGTTGTGATTCTCCCCCTTCTTAATACAAATCACAGGCTAGAATCAGAACATGAGAGTTCCCTGTTTGATACAGTCCCAACCCTTCCTGTTTGAAGTGAGAATATTCTTCTCCAAGATGTCCCAGAATTTGTCCAGGGGCCACTGATATAAATTTGACTTTTACTTCTCAGTTAGGTGTAATCCTTTGCATATCCCTTGGATTATTTAGATTGTTCTAGTTCATTGCCACCTGGTCTCCGTTTAAGAACAATTTGGTATCACCTGGTTTGGATATTACAGTCCACTCTTCAGGTTCTTTTACCGGTCCTTTGATTCTGCTGGCATGGATCCACCCTCGTTCCTTGGTCCGGATTGCGGCCTCAGTCGTCAGCAGTACCTGAAAAGGACCTTCCCATTGTGGAGTCAAAGATTGTTCTTTCCATGTTTTTACTAGTACCCATTTCCCTGGATGGATATTATGAATTTTGAACTCTAAAGTTGTGGTTTGAGGGATCATTCCTTTCAGCCGCAAATTTTCAAGTGTTCTGGCAATTGTGGTGACATATTTTCTGACACTTACTTTTCCTACTTCATAAGTGGCTGTTTCATGTTGAGTGGTAAGTAAGGGTAATCCAAACATCATCTCATAAGGAGACACTCCCAGGTCTGACCTGGGCTGTGTTTGGACTCTCAACAGAGCCAAAGGTAAGCATTTTACCCATGACATTTGAGTTTCAATCATTAATTTTGTTAAAGTTTTTTTCAAAGTCTGGTTCAATCTTTCTACTCGGCCTGAACTTTGTGGGTGCCAGGGGGTATGTAATTCCCATTTTATTCCCAAGGCTTGAGTTATTTGTTGTAAGACTTTGGATGTAAAATGTGTTCCTCTATCTGAGTCTATTTTATTAACCATTCCATATCTGGGAATAATTTGTTCCAGGAGGGTTTTGCATACTACGTTAGCTGTAGCTCTAGTAGCAGGAACTGCTTCTACCCAATGAGTTAGGTGGTCTACTATTACTAATAGGAACTTCCATCTCTGTACTTGAGGAAGTTCAGTGAAATCTACTTGGATACTTTGGAATGGTCACAGAGCTAACTCACGGCCTCCTAATGTTGTTTTTCTCATTATTTTCCTATTCACTCTTTGGCAAGTTATACAGTTCCCAGTTATTTGTTTTGCTACCCCAAAGATTCCAATACACCCATAATTTCTCAGAAAATGATCACACAAAGCTTGAGTACCCCAATGAGTTTTTTGATGCATATCTTCTAATATTCTCTTAGTGAGTGGCTTATTAAGTAACTGTCTCCCATCAGGAAGTTTCCATTTTCCAGATTGATCTTGTTCGCCCCCTATCTTAAATAATTCTTTTTCTTCTTCTTTACTAAATTTGGGGGTTTCCAATTCTCCCCTTTCTGGGGTCAGGATTAACATAATTCGTTCAGTCCCATTTTCTGCTGCATCTTTGGCTTCTTGGTCTGTTAGATTATTCCTTCTTATTTCCGGGGTCATCCCTTTTTGGTGTCCTTTGATATGCTCTACGGCTATTTCTTCAGGCAATTTTAATGCCTCCAACACTTCTGAAATCAGGCCTTCATGTATCAGTTCCTTCCCCTTTGAATTTAGTAAACCCCTTTCTTCCCAGATCTTTCCAAAGGTATGTACTACCCCAAAGGCATACTTTGAATCAGTATAGATGGTCCCCTTTTTGTGTGCTAAATGCTCCAGTCATCTTTTTAGAGCATATAATTCACAAGATTGCGCCAACCAATTTGAAGGCAGTTTTCCTTTTTCGATGGTCTGCATATTTATCCCATTGACTAAGGCATATCCTGACATTCTTTTTCCTTGCAAGCATCTGGATGAACCATCCACATATATTCTTTCCCCTTCAAAGAGGGCTTGTTTAGCTAGATCTTCCCGAACTTTTGTTTGGTATTGAATAATTTCTAAGCAATCATGTGTGTCATACATGAAATCCCTATTTGTGCTTGGTCTTTGCATATTAAGTGCTTTAATTAATTTGAGCTTAATATTTTTAAATTGAATGTTAGATCAATCCATCAGTCCAGGTACACTAATCAAGTTTTTATGGTCTTCCTGTGTTTACTGTATACTTTTACAAGTGTTTTAAGATGTGTTAGATGTATTTTTTTGTTTTACTTGTATTTTGGTTTCAAGGCAGATTTTAAAAACCCCGGTTGCAACAAACAGCCCAGCCCCCATAAGCACATGACCCTTATCTCAACTAATATCACCCTTCTGACCAGGAAGAGCCATTGGTGGACAGAGATGGTCTGTCAAGGGGAAAACACCAACCGCCTTGAACCAGGGGGGTGGACTGTGGGCGGACTAGGGGCGGAGCAAAAGCTATAAAAGGAAGAAAAAGACACGCCTTCCTCAGTCTCCCTTCCTCTCCAGCTTGCTAAGGCAGTGCTGGAGAAACCTACCCCTTTCTAGGGGCTTTTAGAAATAGATTTCTTTTTGACCAGCCTAAACTGCAAGTTTGTTTTTTTTTCTCTACCTGAGGTTCAGAGCTGTCTTAAGCCTAAGCTCCTGAATCCCTGCGCTCCTGGGGCATACTTCGTGAGCCATCAGGATCCCCAATTTTTATATTTTGTTAGTTTTTTTTTTTTTTGCAATTTTTCAATTTTTCTGTTTTAATAAATTGTTTTAATTTCTACAAAGAGTTGTCTCATTCCTCACAACTCTTTTGGGGGCTCTCCGGGATCCTATTTTTGCCCTAAAATCCAGGTATTTTGGTTAATTTTATTTTTGAATTTTTGCGATTTTTTTGGTTTTTCTCCTTGGATTTTCTGGGCTCCCACAAGGATTACTGCAGCAGAGAAAGGACACCTCCGGTGGAGAAAGACTTGTGGTAAGGCTTGAACCCTTCTTAAAGGGAACTTAGTTAGGGACTTACCCTTTTTAAGGGCTATTAGTTTTTGGGGAACCTCCGAGTGGAATTCCTTTTGTGAGAGAGTGTGTGGGGGGGTTGGCCGCCCCCAGTGTGTGTGTGAGTGTGCTTGAAAGGGTTCATTTTTAAGGGCACCACGAGGGATCACCCCTTTAGAGACACAGAGGGGAAGATCGAGTGTGGTGATCAGCCTTTCTGGGGGGAGGTTTCCACGCTTTAGGGGTGTGCGCAGCCCCAAATTCATTTTTATTAGTGTCTCAGTCTCCTCGGGTCTAGAACTGAGGAGAAACCTCATTTTAAACCCCTCTCTTTTTCTTTTCGCCGCGTGGTCGGCGGCCATTTTGAAATTTCGCGCCGCCGCGTGGTCGGCGGCCATTTTGAAATTTCGGGTTTCCACGTGGTCGGCCGCCATTTTGAAATTTCGGGCCGCCACGTGGTCGGCCGCCATTTTGTGTCCTTTTAATTTGAACTGCACCCCTTTTGCTGTTCTAAGTGCATGTGTGAACTTGTTTTAGCTGCACTCTTCTGGTCAGTGCTATCTAGCACCTTTATACTTCCTGTTAGTTTGGAGTGTTTGGGTTATTGGATTGTAGTTGTAATTTGCTTTATCTGCTTTAATCATAAGACACTACTTTGATATTTTGAATTACTGTTTGTGTTATTCATTATAATATTTTTCCTTTAATTCGATTATAAATATTTTAAATTTATCTCTCCTTTGCTAATAAAGACAACTCCTGTTTCTTAAGTATTATATGTATAAAACTATCTAAATTCCAGTTATACTTTAACCAATTTAAATATCCACTAATTATTCTTTTTATAATTAAAATTAATTTTTCTTACAACATATTTGTTTCTCACCAGCCTGCCATATTTAATTTTTTCCCACAGATTCGCCATCATTCATTCCCTTATATATCTACTAACCCTGCTTGCTTTTCTCTACATTAGTTGTATTGTATTTTATGCTTATAACTTTATTATCATTTTTTTTTAATTGTGATAGTGTATTGAATTTAGGTTATTTTGTAATATTATTTCCTTATGCAATATTTTAATTGTTTTATATAATACAATACTTTGGTTTATTTAATTAGAAAAAAAAAAAAAAAAAAAATTTTTCTTCTGCACTAGCTACTTGTTTGCTTCCCAGTAACAAAATGGGACAAGCGAATAGCAAAAAGAAAGACCTAATGAAGAAATACAAAATCTTCCCAGACAGTCCGTTAGGGCAAATGCTCCTAAAGTGGGAAGAAAATCTTTTAACTAAAGAAAAAGACCAGTGCCAAATGATTAGGTACTGTGTTTTTAAGTGGCCAAAACATAGAATTAACAAAGATGGTCTCAAATGGCCCAAGTATGGGTCTTCTGAAAAATGGCTTTGTGAGGCTTTGCATTCTTATGTACATTACAAAGCTCCAAAACATTCTGATGAATTAGACTATGCTAAAATTTGGTTAAATTATTGGCAAAAACAAAATGAAGACCAAAGCAAAAAAATAGAATTGGAAGAGGAAACTAAATCTAATTCAATTGGACTTAATAAAAATTCAAACCAAATTTTTTCCATTGCAGAAGAACACAAACAGAAGGAAAAGCAAAAACCTAAATTAAATAAACCAAAGTGGGACCCCCTAGACTACCTTCCTCCAGTAACTCCTCCAGAAAGGAGGGTCCAAATTGAACAAGAAAGGGTCCTTCCTTCATCAAGCCACCCAATCGAAAGGGACTCAGAAAATGAGAATGAAAGTGAAAAAGAAAATTCTGTTCCTTCCTGCTCTCACAAAAAGACAACCGGACAAAGGATTTCTTCTAGCCAGGATGGCCCAGCATCTTGCACTAGAAAGAAATCATTTAAAACACCTGACTGTCCCACCTGCCTTAGCACTCCCCATGAGTCTAAAATTTTACCTCTTAGGGAGGTACCCATGGGAAATGCTCAAGGAGGAATTGGTTATGTAGTTGTACCTCTAGCTTCATCTGAGGTACGGGAATTTAAAAAAGAAATGAAAAGCCTGATGGCTGATCCCATTGGTCTAGCTGACCAATTTGATCAATTCCTCGGCCCTAATATTTATAATTGGGGAGAGATACAATCCATCCTTCACTCCTTATTCACCATTGAGGAAAGAAAATTGATTAGAGCTGCAGGAGTGACAGTCTGGGACAGAGAAAATAATTCTAATCAAGGCCCAATTGGAGAACAAAAATTACCACTGACAGACCCTGAATGGAACCCAAATTCAGAAGAGGGCAGGAGGAACATGAAAGACTACAGAAATTTAATTATAAAAGGCATTAGAGAAGCTGTTCCTCGAGTTAATAATATGAAAAAAGCATTTTGTGGGGAACAGGAAAAGGATGAGTCCCCAACAGCTTGGATGGCTCGGTTAAGGAATAACATTCAACTCTATTCTGTCATTGACTTAGACAGTGAGGGAGGCAAAACTATGCTAAAGGTACATTTTGTGCTTCACTCCTGGCCTGACATCAGGAAAAAATTGGAAAAATTGGAAAAATGGCCAGAGAGGGAACTAGATGAATTACTGGAGGAAGCCCAAAAAGTCTTTGTTAGGAGGGATGAAGAGAGGATGAAGGCTAAAAGCCGAATAATGAATAACAGTACTAATGCTCCAATCCACAACCCTCCTACACAAAGAACTTCCCAAAGGGGCATCCCACAACAGCAAACCCAAATCTGCTCTCAGCAACAGCCACAGGTTTGTGTTTGCAATAAACAATCTACCCCAATTGTTCAAAGACCTGAGAGGTTAATTTGCACATACTGTAATAAACCAGGCCACGGGCAGTGGTACTGTTTTAAAAAGCAGAGAGATCAAGGAGTCCTTCAAATGGAGGGACAAATTTTGAACAACTGAAGGGGTCAGGGGCTTTATTCTCTGGGGCAAAAACATCTTAAAGAGCCCTTGATAAAATTAGAAGCTGGACCCCAGAGACAACAAGTGGAGTTTTTAGTGGACACAGGTGCTGAAAGAACCTGTGTCACTGAAACACCTCCAGGATGTTTTATTTCTCAAAATACATTAGATATATATGGTGCTAATGGTGAAAGTTTTGCTGTTCCTGTAATTAAAAATGTAACCCTTTCCATACAAGGACGTACCCATACAGGGGATGTGCTATACCTACCTCAAGCTGGGATCAATCTTTTAGGACGTGACTTCCAAATACCTCTGAGGGTTGGGGTGGTACCGCAGGGTGGAAAAATGACCACTAAATTGTTTGTTTTATCTTTAGTAGATGAGCAACACATTGACCCGGTAGTGTGGGCCAAACCTGGCAACCGGGGAAAAATGGACATCACACCTCTAACAATTGAGTTGCTCCCAAATAGCCAGCCAGTACGTGTACCACAATATCCCCTCTCCAAGGACAAGAGAAAGGGCCTGAAGCCTGTTATCATGGACTTATTACAAGATGGAATTCTTGAGACCTGCAAATCCAGTTACAACACTCCAATTTTGGCTGTCCAGAAACCAGATAAGTCATTCCGGCTTGTACAAGATCTGCGTGAGGTCAATAAGAGAGTCCAAACCAGGTACCCACTGGTGCAGGACCCCTATACACTCCTGAGTCGGGTACCCCCAGCACATGCCTGGTTCTCTGTTATTGACCTTAAAGATGCTTTCTGGTCATGTCCTCTAGATTCTCATTGCAGAGACATCTTTGCATTTACCTGGGAGGATCCAGACACTGGACGGAAGCAGCAGCTGCGCTGGACTCGCCTGCCTCAAGGTTACACCGAGTCACCCACACTCTTTGGCCAAGCGCTAGAAGATTTGCTAAGTTCCTTTTCTCCACCCGAAGGGATTCAGGTAACTCAGTACGTAGACGACCTGCTCCTCTCTGGGGAACAGGAGTCTATGGTAAGAACTGCTACAATTCAGTTACTGAATTTTCTAGGGAGGAACGGGCTGAGGGTGTCAAAACCTAAATTACAATTTGTGCTACAGGAGGTGAAGTATTTGGGACATCTAATTGGCCATGGCACAAAAAAACTCAGTGCTGAAAGAGTAGAAGGGATCCTAAATCTACCACCTCCAACTTCAAAACGAGAAATTCGGCAATTATTAGGCCTATTTGGATACTGCAGACTGTGGATTGATCAGTATTCACAATCTGCCAAATTTTTATATGAAAAACTAATAGAAGAAGAACCTTTTAATTGGACTAATTCAGACACACAAAAATTACAAAATCTGAAAGAGAAATTAACAAAAGCACCTGTTTTAAGCCTTCCTTCACTAGAAAAACCCTTCGATCTATTTGTTAATGTGGAGAAGGGAGTTGCCTATGGCGTCTTGACCCAGGAGTGGGGTGGAGTCAGGAAGCCAGTTGCTTTTCTTTCCAAATTACTGGATCCAGTGTCCAGAGGATGGCCCGTCTGCATCCAGTCCATCGCCGCAGCAGCCGTTCTGGTCTCGGAGAGTCAAAAACTCATTTTTGGTGGAGACTTGACAGTGCATACACCACACTCAATCAAAACCATTTTAGCTCACAGGGCTGCAGAGTGGTTAACTGACCCAAGAATAGTCAAATATGAAGCCATTCTCATGCACTCAGACCACCTGAGGTTAGTTGTGTGTACACACCAAAATCCAGCTCAATTTCTTTATGGGACCCCATCAGAAAAAGAAATTGAACACAATTGCATTGAGATAATTGATATCCAAACAAAAGTCAGAGAGGACCTGGTGGACTGTCCCCTCAATGAAGGGGAAATCCTCTTCATTGACGGGTCATCTCGAGTGGTGGATGGAAAGCGATGCTCTGGCTATTCAGTGGTCGATGGACACCAAATGTGTGTGCTAGAAAAGGGCAGATTGCCACCAACCTGGTCAGCTCAGGTCTGTGAGCTCTATGCCCTAGAAAAAGCACTCCACCGACTAGCAGGAAGCATCGGGACCATTTACACTGACTCCAGATACGCTTATGGCGTAGTCCACACCTTTGGAAAAATCTGGTCCGAAAGGGGGTTCCTAAACACCAAAGGGAAAGATATCCTACATAAGGAATTGATCCTAAAAATTCTAAAAGCACTGCAACTGCCTCAGGTGATCTCAGTGGTGCATATTCCAGGTCATCAATCGGGAACCACAAAAGAAGCTCGGGGGAACAACCTAGCAGACTTGGCAGCAAAAGAAGCAGCAGTGGAAGAAGAGGTAAAAGTGATGGAAGTAAACCAACTTCCAACTAACACCACCACATCTGACACTATTCCACAAACTAACATTTTACCCACGCCCATTTTTACTGATCAGGAAAAACAGAAATTAGTTTTAATTGGTGCCAATGAGGATTCTCAAGGCCGCTGGTATTTACCAGATAAACGCCAAATTTTAAACAAAAATTTAACCCGAGAAATTCTACAAAATATCCACCAAAGCAATCATTGGGGTTCAAAGGCTCTGGCGGATCACTATCTCAGAACCTTTGGATGCACTGGTGTTTATGAAATAGCCAACCAAATAACCCGGGACTGTGTAATCTGTCAAAAAGTTAACAAAAAGGTAATGAAAAAGAACACGGGCGGAGGAATTGAATTAGCAATCAGGCCTTTCCAAAACATTCAAATTGACTTTACAGAAATGCCTCCTGTCCAGAGGTGGAAATACCTATTGGTAATCGTTGATCACCTTACCCACTGGGTGGAAGCTATTCCAACTGTCAATGCAACAGCCCAGACAGTGAGTAAGGTGATCCTCGAGCAAATTATCCCCCGTTATGGGATAGTCCACCGCATAGATTCAGACCGAGGTACTCATTTTACCTCCCAAATTGTACAACAATTGGCTCAGCAATTAGGAACAAATTGGAGATTACACACCCCGTGGCATCCACAGAGCTCTGGGAGAGTGGAACGGATGAACCAGACAATCAAGAACACCCTCACAAAATTAATGCTGGAAACAAAATGGACCTGGGTAAAATGCCTTCCACTTGCTCTTCTTAGAATTAGGACACAGCCAAGATCTGATTTGGGTTGTTCACCATATGAGATGTTGTATGGATTACCCTACCTTGCTACACCACAAGAATTGAATGTGAAAGAGTGTGGAAACACCAATGTACAACAATATGTACAGATAATTGCCAAAAATCTGGAGTTGCTAAGGGAAAGAGGTTTTCTACCACAAACTCCCCCACTTGATTTTAATTTACATCACATCAATCCAGGTGACTGGGTGTTAATAAAATCCTGGAAAGAAAAGTCATTAACCCCATCCTGGGAAGGTCCATTTCAGGTCCAGCTAACCACTGAAACAGCTGTCCGGACATTTGAGAAGGGCTGGACGCATGTCAAGAGGGTGAAGGGTCCAGTAACACCACCAATTGAAGAGAAGAAACCTCCAGACAAACCATCAAACTAAACACCCTGTTTGAAAGCTCCACTCAGCATCCCTCACTCCAAGTTAATAAAATCCTGTACTCCCAGTTCTTCCCCAGTTATACCTCAGTAATAAGTGCTAGCTACAAGTTGTTAAACTAAGTTGAAAATATTTTGCTGTTAATTCTGTTCTTTGTTATTCCCTTTTACAGATTCTGCCTTCACACAACCATATTGTCACATCAACTGTATAGTAAGGCTCCATTTGAAGCCAGCATTCTCTTCCAATAACAGTCCAATCAGACTCCAAAATTATGGGCACGATAACTCTAATCTTTGACAAGGCCAACCCTAAAATAACCATGAGTTTCCAGAAGCCTGAGGTCACTGAAGAACCATCTGAAGGTGAGATGCCTAAAGAAAGGACGAAAGAAGCAAAGATGAGAAGCCCCACCAGCAGAGGCAACCCAAATGCTGACAGCTCCTCTCGGGTATGCCTAAAGGGGAAAGTGAGCAACATCCTGCTACTGAGTGTCATCTGTCTCTGGGTCCTCTGGCCTCCCTTTACACAAGCAGCCGACAGCCGCTGTAACAGATGTTACAAGACTGTGTACCAGGCAGAAGGAGGCTCATTTCAAATTCGACACTTTTTCCGAGCACATACTTATGTTAATCCATCTTGTTACAACATAACAAGGTTGAGTATCTGCTCAGAAAAAGGTCACAAGTACTGGATTGGCAAAAACATTGGCACCCAAATACATAAGCAGAAGGGAGAGTGCCCCTCCCAAGACGATTGGCTCTGTTTCAATTTTAGATACATAACCAAGACAGAAGATTTGTTAAAAAGAAAGACCTATGACACTGACCTGATCCAAGAGGTGGTCATAGAAGAAAAGGAAAAACAAAAAGAAAACAATCCTTTGATGTCAAGGAAAAACTTGTTTATTGACCTGGCAGAAAGGATTGGACAACAGCTAAATTTAACAAATTGCTGGGTGTGCGGAGGAACTTTAGAATCGGAGAGTTGGCCTTGGCGGGGAGTCAGTCTTGGACCCCCCGATTTACTCCGACTGAGTAATCTCTCCCCCACAACCAGACATGACAATGAAACCTGGCTGCTAAGCAATACTGTTATTGGAGAAGAATGCATCTGGAGGAAAGGAAGAAAATTTTTAAAAGAAGTTGGTGAGACAATATGCAAAAGGTACCTGGTAACTGATGGGCAAAAACATTGGTGGATACCTCAAGAACCAGATGTATTCTGGTCTGCAGAAAAGGTTAAAAACAAAAATTGCATTTTGAATCCTGTTAAAAAACTCTGGCAGTGCTGGGATCAAGGAAATCCATACTCTGTCCTGCCACAAATTTCCAAGTACTGGATTACAGCAGCAAGTATACAACCCCACTTCTGGGAAGCACCACAAGACCTCTACTGGATCTGTGGTAACCGAGCTTATTCCAACTTACCACCTCGCTGGAAAGGGAGCTGCACTCTTGGAGCCATTCAACCAAACTTCTTCCTACTTGCTGAAAACGCTGGAGCCCACCTTGGAATCTCCCTTTATGATGAACTTTTCCGTACTAAGAGACATGTAATAGGAGGGACCCAGAGATGGGGAGAAGAAGAGTGGCCACCTGAGAGGATCCTAGAGACTTATGGACCTGCAACATGGGCACAGGATGGGAGCTGGGGGTACCGAACTCCCATCTACATGCTAAACCGGATCATCAGACTGCAAGCACTAATTGAGGTAATCACTAATGAGACCTCTCTTGCTCTTGAACTACTTAACACACAGCAAGGGCAAACTCGAGCAGCCGTGTACCAAAATAGGCTGGCATTAGACTATTTACTAGCTGAAGAAGGTGGAGTATGCGGCAAGTTTAACACCTCAGACTGCTGCATCCATATTGATGATCACGGTGAAGCCATCACCAAGATTACCCAAAACATCAGGAAACTAGCCCATGTTCCAGTGCAGAAATGGCAGCCCTTGATCACTTCTGAATGGTGGGAAAATATTTTCCAAGGACAATGGTGGAAGAAAGCTTTAATTATTGTTGGACTTTCCCTTACAGGACTTATTTTTCTCCCTTGTTTAATCCCTTGTTTCATCCGTCTAATCACCACTGTCGTCCAAAGCATGCCACTGATCCAGGATCTTCAAGGACAACAGCAGCGTCCACCATTCGCTCAAAAGATTATGCATATCAATAATAGTAACAATAAGAAAACTAGAAAGGAGAGAAAAATTGCCCAGCAAGTGTGGGACAGTTTTAAAGAGCTTGAATCTATCCCTGAAGAGTTATCCACCTCCACTTAAATGCAAAGACCAAAGATGTGAGCATAAGAGAAAAAGGGGGGACTTGTCATACATGAAATCCCTATTTGTGCTTGGTCTTTGCATATTAAGTGCTTTAATTAATTTGAGCTTAATATTTTTAAATTGAATGTTAGATCAATCCATCAGTCCAGGTACACTAATCAAGTTTTTATGGTCTTCCTGTGTTTACTGTATACTTTTACAAGTGTTTTAAGATGTGTTAGATGTATTTTTTTGTTTTACTTGTATTTTGGTTTCAAGGCAGATTTTAAAAACCCCGGTTGCAACAAACAGCCCAGCCCCCATAAGCACATGACCCTTATCTCAACTAATATCACCCTTCTGACCAGGAAGAGCCATTGGTGGACAGAGATGGTCTGTCAAGGGGAAAACACCAACCGCCTTGAACCAGGGGGGTGGACTGTGGGCGGACTAGGGGCGGAGCAAAAGCTATAAAAGGAAGAAAAAGACACGCCTTCCTCAGTCTCCCTTCCTCTCCAGCTTGCTAAGGCAGTGCTGGAGAAACCTACCCCTTTCTAGGGGCTTTTAGAAATAGATTTCTTTTTGACCAGCCTAAACTGCAAGTTTGTTTTTTTTTCTCTACCTGAGGTTCAGAGCTGTCTTAAGCCTAAGCTCCTGAATCCCTGCGCTCCTGGGGCATACTTCTTGAGCCATCAGGATCCCCAATTTTTATATTTTGTTAGTTTTTTTTTTTTTTTGCAATTTTTCAATTTTTCTGTTTTAATAAATTGTTTTAATTTCTACAAAGAGTTGTCTCATTCCTCACAATGTGCCAGGTCATCTTTTGGTTCTCCATACAGGAATTGGGCCGGATTGAGGCTTTTGCTTGTTTCTATAGTTAGATCATTACTGTCAATCAGAATTGCTTCATATTTTAATATCCTGGAGTCTGTTAACCATTTTTCAGCTTTTTGATTTAGCACATTTCGGACCGCATGGGGTGTGTATACAATCAGTTTACTTCCAAAGGTGAGTTTACGGCTCTCCTCCACCAAAATAGCAGTAGCTGCTATGGCTTGAATGCATACTGGCCAGCCACAGCTTACTGGGTCCAATAGTTTAGATAAATAAGCTATTGGTCTTCTCACCCCTCCCCATTCCTGGACTAATACACCATTAGCTACTCCATTTTTCTGCATTCACATATAAATGAAAGGGCTTTTCTAGTGAGGGTAAGCTTAGGGCTGGTACCGAGGCTAGTTTCAACTTCAGTTTTTCTAATTTATTATCATCATCTTTGTCCCATTGTATATTGTCTCCCCCTATTAATTTTTCATATAAAAATTTTACTGCTTGTGTATATCCTTCAATCCATAGTCTGCAATATCCCAGCAGCCCCAGCAGTCTCCTAACCTCCTTTTTTGAAGAGGGAGGAGGGAGGGATAAAATCCCTGTAATTCTTTCAGGACTTAGTTTTCGGCTACCTTTGCTTATCAGGTGGACGAGATATTTTACTTCTGATTCTACAAACTGTAATTTCCTTTTTGATGCCCTTAGTCCCTTTTCCCCAAGAAAATTTAGAAGCTTTATAGTAGCTTCTTTAATTTCATCTTCTCCTGATATTAGAAGATCATCTACATATTGGATAATTTGTATTCCTGGGGGAGTGGGGAAGGTTTGTAATATTTCTCCCAAGGCTTGCCCAAATAAATTTGGGGCCTCACAATACCCCTGTGGCAGTTTAGTCCACCTCAATTGGTTCTTTTTCCCTGTGTTTGGATCTTCCCATTCAAAGGCAAAAATATTCCGGCTTTCCTCTGCCAGTGGGTAGGCCCAAAAGGCATCTTTAAGATCCACCACACTAAACCACTGATGTTGAGGTGGGATTTTGCTTAAAAGAGTGTAGGGATTAGGAACCATAGGGTAGCAGGCCCATGTTCTTTTGTTTACTTCTCTTAAATCTTGCACTAATCTATAATTTCCATCAGATTTCTTTACTGGGAGAATAGGGGTATTATGAGGGGATTTACAAGGTTCTAGTGTCCCATCCTTTATTAATTCTTCTATCACTGGTTTTAAGCCTTTTCTCCCTTCTAAAGATATAGGGTACTGACGTACACGAATGGGACATTCTTCTTTTTCAATTGTGACCCTTATGGGGTCAATATCTAGTCCACCCCCATTCCCTTCCCCAGCCCAAACCTCTCTGTTAATTTTTCTTTCATCTTCTTGGCTAAGTTTTAACACTTTGGCCATCATTTTCCCTTCTTCTGGTATGACTCCAATCCCCAGTTGGATTTGTAAATCCCTTCCCAATAAATTGCTGCCAGCCTCAGGAACTAACAAAACATCCCCTATCCCTATTTTTGTTTCCCCTTCAATTACCACATCTTTAATGACAGGGACCTTAAATCCTTCCCCCTTTGCTCCCGTTACTTTTACCGTATCATTACTTACATCACACCCTTTTGGAATATTCATCACACAAGTCCTTTCTGCCCCAGTGTCAACTATAAATTCTAATACTTCCTCTTGGGGGCCCTACTTTTAAAGTTATCAAAGGCTCCAGATGGTATTTATCCCCCCAAAAATAGAGCCCATGACTTCCCTATTTTTCTTCTGTGTGTGTCTCTTGAAATATTTTCAGATCCCTCCTCAGGTGGGGGCATTCTCTTTTATAATGCCCTTCTTCCTTGCAATAGAAACAGGCATCCCTGGGTTGTTCTTGGAATCTTGATTGTGCTGAGGTTTTATTTTTCTCTTTTCCACCATTTCTGAATCTTGAATGCTTAGGAGTGTTACCTGAGGGCTTTAGATTTTTTTTTGGAAGGTAGTCTCTCGCATAGTGGCTATCATGATCTTTGCTTCCACTTTGGCTTTTTCTTCATCCCTCCGGTCTTTTGAGCTTTCCTTACTAGGTCTTGTAATGGTTTCTCATACCAGTCTTCTATTTTTTCCAATTTTTTCCTAATATCTGGCCAGGCATGAGTGACAAAGTTAACTCTTAGCAGGGCTTGCCCTGCTAGGGACTCCGGGTCTATCCTAGAATATTGTTTCATATTCTTTCAGAGCCTCTCCAGCCACTGTCGGGGTTTCTTCCTTCCCTTGCTGCCCCTCAAAGGCCTTTCTGACATTTTGTCCTCGGGGTGCTCCCTCTTTTATTCCCTTGATTATCAAACTACGATAATCATTCATATGTCCCCTCCCAGCTTCATCATTTTGGTTCCAGTTAGGAGGTGTAATGGGCATTTTCTGATCCCCGGGTGGACCTTGTTGGTTTTCTCTTTCCCAGATTTTTATTCCAGCAATTCTAATCATTTCTCTTTCTTCTTGGGAGAATATTATTTTCATTATTGATTGCATTTCTTCCCAAGTGAAAATGTTGGGACCTAAGAACTGGTCCAACTGTTCAGCTGTACCTATGGGGTCTTCTAATAATCCTTTAATTTCTTTTTTGAAATTCCTAACCTCTGTAGAGGTTAGAGGGGCATTCACAAAGCCGATTCCCCCTCCTCCCATAGGTACTTCTCTTAATGGAAATAGATTAATTTCTCGTCTTCCCTCTGTTTGTTTAGCAATGGAGGGATTGTTGGGCTGCCTCTGAGCCTTAATGGCACCTCTTGTATTCTGGTATGCTGCTCCTTCTTTAAGAAGAGGGTTTATTTGGGAAGAAAGCACCGAACTCCCCTGGGGAGGAGGGGCAGATTCAAAGTCTGGCGCTGAAGCCGAATATTCTGTGGTGCAGAGGGTGGGGGTGGGGTATGGCAGTGAAGCCAAATATTCCGGAGCACAGGGGGCGGGGGCCGGCTCTGAAGCCGGGTTTCTGAAGGCAGGAGAGGTGGGGGCTGAAGCGGGGACGTGTGACGTTTCCCTTGATTCAATTGAGGGTGCTGCGATTCCCGAGATATATGGGAATGGTGGGATCCCCGGCATGGGCGGGGGCAGGGCTCCCCCCCCCGCTCCATTGGGGCGGGAGGGCTGGCGGGGGAAAGGCCCCTGGTGCGGGTGGAGGGGGGGCTGGCGGGGGAAGCCCCGGAGCCAGGGGGAGGAACGGGGGGGGGGGGGGGGCAGGTTCTGGTGCTGGCGGCGGAGGCAATACTTCTAAAGGGTCCCAGCCTTTTTTCTCTTCTGTTTGCTTTTCCTCTGGGGTTTCTGATATTTTAAAGACTTTGGTTCCCAGAGGTTTTGTAATTCCTGTCCAGCAAGAAGCATATTCTCCCTCCTCAGGGTGAGACGGCTCTTTTGAATTTACAAATACATTTAGAGCCTGGCAAATCCATGCCTCATCAGACCCATATTTTGGCCAGTACACATGATCAGGTCTGATTTCTTTTTTTACCCACTCTTTCATGCAGAATTGAATCATTTTTACTTTATCTTTTCCTTTTGTAGAAGGATCAGTTTCCTAGTTCGCGAGTTTGACCCCGAGGGGACTGTCTTGCGGTATATCCTCTGGCACCCTTTTATAATCTGAACTTAATTTACTAGGTTGTTGTCCCATTTTTCTAGGAGTTCTCTATTACTCAAAATACCAATTTATCCCCCTCTTTGAAATACTAACTCATCCTTTAAAACACTAATCTTCACTGCTGTAAAATACTACCCACCCTTTCACAGTACAAAAAACAACAAAAAAAATTTATTATAGCCCACCTTCCCCAAAAACAAAGTTAAGTTCTAATTACACAGTTTTTCATTCACACATTCACTCTTTTTAATATTTGTTCACTCACTCATTCCTACTCACAACAGAATAATAAGGTACCTCTTTCAAGTCACTTGTTAGTATCCACCCATGGGTATGATATAATCCTTAGGATTCTGGGTGCTCTTGGATTTCCCTCAACCCAGCATATGGCGGGGGGGGGGGGGGGGGGGGGTATCTCCCACTTTGCAACCCCTTCCCTGGGACCCCGTCCCAGTCACCCCGGGAGATTCTTTCACTCCTCTTATCTCTCGCTTCATCTCCTCGCTGGCCGCTGTTCTCGCGAACAAGACGGAACCGCAGCACTCAGAGACTGCCACACTCGCTTCGCAGATCTGGGGGTAACCAGTCCACGTCTCATTCACACACACTCATCTCCCGTAACCACCCCCTTTTTCTTTGGACAATTGTTGCCTCTCGGAGGCGTAGCGACCTGGTTCAGGAACGGCACGACGACCACCTCAGGTCGTTCGGACCATCAGCTCACAGACACCAATGTGGTGGACGGCAAAATGGCGTTTATTCGTGGATTACATAGGGTTAAATAACCTGGGTTTGCCACGTCACTTCCTTCTGCTCACCTATCACCTGTAGAGGGGAGGGGTTTTACCTGTCCCGTACAACGCGATATCTTCCGAACGCCTGTCCCTAGTCACCTACATTTCCCCCCCCTCTATCCTGAGTTACCCGCATTTCCCCCCCCACCATGATTTATTAAGAAACATACAAAGTATAAATGCTATAAAATTTCAAGAACTAGTAAAACCTACATAACAAGTTACAAAAAGTGGTATAACATTCACAAAATAGATGTGTTCTAGAGCAATTGTTGGCGGTCAACAAATAGAATGTTAACCTTTTCTAACCGGCTTTTAACAAATGACACCAATTTGTTTAGTATGCAAGGCCCAAAAATCAACGTTAGGAGTAACATAGTGAGGGGGCCTATTAGAGTGGAAACAAGGGTGGTCAGCCATGGAGACTGGTTAAACCATGACTCGAACCATCCTTGTTGGGCTTCTCTTTCTCTTTTCCTCTGGGCTAGCCTTTCCCTTAGTTCAGTCATTGAGTCCCGTACGACTCCGGTGTGGTCTGCATAAAAGCAGCATTCTTCTTTCAAGGCAGCACACAGGCCTCCTTGCTGCATGAGCAGGAGGTCCAGTCCTCGCCTGTTCTGCAGGACGACTTCTGAGAGAGAGGAGACAGATTTCTCTAGAAAGGAGATGGATTTTTCGATTCTTTGTAAGTCCTCATCAATAGTCATCTGCAGCTGAGAAAGTCCCTGGTGTTGGGTCACGAGGGCTGAAACACCTGTGGCTGCGCCGGTGGCTCCAAGGCCGAGCAGCATTGCGATGGTTATGCCTGTTATTATTTCTCTCTTGTGGAGCCGGCTAGGTTCTTCAAGAAGGTGGTACATTTCTTCTTCTTGGTGATACAGGACTCTAGGAACAATTAAAACTTGGACACAAAAGTCAGCAGAGTTATCGAACTTATCAAGAAGCACACAGGGGCTTATTCCGGATCGCTGGCAAACAAACATCCCTGATGCGAATGGGACCACCCACTTATTGATCGTTTTGTTAAGTTTGACAAATTCAGTACAGACATTGCCTATTCGTTTTGCTAAGGCCGCATTGCCAAAGCACTTGCCTCGGCCTGTGATCTGACTCAGAGTAACTCCCCTTCGGGGGGCGTCCCACCTGCACTGATGTGGATTTAGTGCTGTTGAGTAGCCAAGAGGAACATTGAGTGCAATGCCTTCGTAAAAAGGGGGTTGCGCATCATAACACAACCAGCATGATTCTGTAAAGTTTGGGTTTGATTGATTCAATGACAAAAAGGTAGCGTTTAGTACGCTGAGAAACTGATCATAAGGAGCTGACTTAGGTGTTTGGTGGGTAGCGAATGGGCCACGTGGGGAGAAGATGGGATTTCTATTTACTGTAAGAATCGGATTAGGCCCGACTGGTTGGGATTCTGACGGTAGGAGCTTGACAATTTGTACGTTCACCCAATAGCTGGTAGGGGCGTGAACATACACTGTCCATGCTCTACCCGAGGCCCAACTCTTATGGGCCGGCTGTAGAATTGTCATTCTATAGTGTTCGCAAGTGTGTCTACTCCCATCTTGGGGCAGGTATATTCGCTTGTCAAGTGAGAATATTGGTTCGCGACAGCCTTGAGGTGCATACTTAATTTGGAGGAACTCATCAGGTCGCTGTGGTTGCCATCTATTGCCTGTCACGATAGTCTCACACCCCCAATACCCACAATGTCCATACCCTGGATAGTTACAGTAGCCTTTACCTGGGTTTGAAGCGGGACACCAATAGGTTTGGTACAGTGAGGAATCACCAAAATTAGGGAATTGTAGATACGAGGGAAAAATGTCTTTTAGCTTAAAATCGAACGATGGACTGCCTGGTGTGATGGTTTCTTTGATTGGGTTATCACTCGAAAGGTGGCGTAGGACCCACCTGAATGGCTGGTGAGGATGATGTTCTGCATTGGCTTGCCCTCTGCCAAGAAGCTGTAAAAGCAAAATTACGCAAAGATACCGTTGTTGTTTGGATTTCACTGGTGCAGGATTCTCGGGTGCGGTCGGGCTGCTCGATGACTTGTCGCTCTCTTTGCGCACTGGGACGTATCGGTCATGGAGGCATCCAAAGATCCAGTCCTGCAAACAAAACCTCGCAGTTTTCATTAGTCTTATTCTGAAGGTCAGGTTTGATTGACCTAAGTGGACACCATTTGACTCTACCATCTTTTTTAACAGCCGCGTACCCTCGCCCCGTGAGCACTAGTCTCCAGCCTTGTTCCCATTCCCCCAACTCGTTTTTGATTACGACTTGCGGGCCTTCGTCTAGTGCTCGAGTGACCCAGTGTTTTTGAGCGGGACTATTTGTCTCATCCCCCCTAGGGAATTGGTTCAGTGCTAGCAGGGCAGTTGCCAGTATGCGTGCCTGGGCCCCTGGGGGAATGGAATTGGTAAAGCCCTCTGTTTTTGCTAGCACTTCCAATTTGGTTTTTAGGGTTTGATTTGCCCGCTCAACAATGGCCTGCCCGGTGCTATTGTACGGGATGCCATGTACCAGAGTGATACCCCACTTTGAAACAAATGTTTGGCTCGATTTTGAAATAAAGTTCGGGCCGTTGTCTGTCTTGATCTGCTTCGGAACACCGAGCCACGCCATAGCTGTCAGCCAATGTTGGATGGTTGCTTTAGAATCAGTTCTTAGGTGTTGTGTGGCCACAATCATTCCGCTATATGTGTCCACAGTCACAGCAAGCCATGCTCGGGGCTTCAGTAGATGACATAGTGTAAAGTCTGTTTGCCATATTTCTGAGGCTTTAAGGCCTCTGGGGTTGACTCCACTGGACCACAGCGGTGATTTTTGACAGTGGGGGCACGTGGCTACGATGTGTTTCGCGTCAGTGGTCGAAATCCCACATCTTTTTGCCAGTGCTTTAGCTCCGATGTGGAGAGACTCGTGTAGCTGACGGGCATCTCTCAGTGTCCACAGTCCTTTTGCGGCGGCGTCTGCTTTGTCGTTTCCGATTTGAAAGAATCCTTTAACCGAATTATGGCTGTTGACGTGGATGACAGATATGGTGCCCTTCCGCGAAGAGAGTGCTTCTTCAAGCATCACAGCCACCGTGGACACTGACACGCCAGGCCCTGACATGGCTAGGCAAAGCTTAGCCACAAACATAGAGTCAGTCACAATGTTGAGGTGCTCCTCCGGGAACAGTCCACACGCCAGCACTACGGCGGCTGCTTCGAGTTGCTGGACCGAAAGCGTAGGGTCGGTTGCTTTGATGCACTGCCACTGCTCTCCCGACTGCCATACCGCTGCTGCAGTTGAGGTCAGCGACGATGCGTCTGTGAAGACTGTCGGTCCTGGTAGAGGTCGGTCGATGACTTTTGGCGGGAGATCGATGTCGATGATCGCAAGGAGCTGGGTCCATGGGGGTTTTGCAGCATAGCGAATCTCTCCTCCAAAACCAGCGAGGGCTATGGCTAAAAGCTCTGATATTGTCGGTGATTGCGCGGAGAGCTGCTTGCGGAAGGGTAGGTATATCCTGGCGGGCTCCGTGCCCAAGTGCCTTAGGGCAAGTCTTCTCCCTTTCATGATAAGGTTGCCAAGACACTCAACTCCCGGGGAGAATGCGCGTGACGGTTTTCCCAAGACTACCCACTGTATCGGCTGGGCTTTGTCAGGGGGCCCCTGGGCTAGCGCTCCTACCCCTCCTTTCTTTGTAAAGTGTACATATAAATCAAGTGGTGCTCCCGGGTCCCACCTAGCAAGCGTACTCACAGACATTTGCTGCTCGATAAAGTCCAGCGAGCTTGTCGCTTCTGGTGTTAGAGCTTTCTGTTCCCATGAGTTTTTTTCTCTCAGGAGGTCGTTCAAGGGGTCCATGACCTCGGGAGGAATCAGGATGATGTTACGGAGCCATTGTAGAGATCCCACTAGCTGCTGCATATCATGGAGCGTCTTGATATCTCTGCGAATTTTTATCTGGAGCGGGGTTATGTAGGAGCTTGTAATTCCTACTCCTAGAAAGGTTACACATGGTCCCTTTTTTATTTTCGCGCTCGCGATTTCAAAGCCATTTGCTTTCAGGGTCTCTGAGACTGTTGACACTAGTCGGTCTACCTGGCTCGCTGATGGCGCAGCGATCAGGATGTCATCCATGTACTGAATAATGGTTGCGGCTGGGTCGCTGTGGCGGACTGGTGCTAGTGCTCGGTCAACCGTGATTTGGCAGATGGTGGGGGAGTTGACCATCCCTTGGGGCAACACCTTCCACTGGAAGCGCAGGTTAGGCCGTTGGCTGTTCGGGAAGACGATGGAAAAGGCAAACCGCTCTTTGTCTTCATCATGCAGAGGTATGGAAAAGAAACAGTCTTTAATGTCAAGCACCGCGCAGGGCTGCCCTTTTGGTATCATCGAGTTCATGGGCAGCAAAGTTTGGACCGGACCTATTGGTTGGATTTTCTTGTTCACCTCCCGCAGGTCGTGCAGGAGGCGGAAGCCCTCGCCAGATCGTTTGGGTATTACGAAAACCGGCGTGTTCCATGGGCTTGTGGAGGGCTCTATATGATCCCGCTGTAGCTCGCGGCTAACGAGCTCAAGGAGGGCGGTCATTCGAGGCTTCGACAAGGGCCACTGCTCGATCCACACCGGGTCAACCGATTTCCATACCAGTTTGATGGGCAACGGTGGGTATGCGGCAGTGGCCCTTAGAATAAATTTGTCACCCTGACTTTCAGCAGGGCAAGGGCATCCCTCCCCAACAAGGGTGGACATTTTGGCATAACATATGGGAAAAGGGCGATAGTTTTCTCCGGTCCTTTTTCGGTGCGGAGCGTTATCGCTATCAGTTGGGTGCTTTTTTGGGCCCGAGATAATCCCCCAACTCCACCCACCATGGGGGCCTCCTCCAGTTCCCAGTGTATAGGCCAGTACGTTTCTGGGATGACAGTAACATCTGATCCCGTATCAATCAAAAAGGGGAGACGAATAGCAGAGTCACCTGGGTTGTTGTGGAGACAGCAAACTCCCCACACTATCGGCGGGTGGCTGCCCACTTTCATGGCCAAAGCCACCCAGGGATCTCGCTCCCAGGGGGTTGTTCCTGCTGTGCCTGGGGCGCAGACAGGTTTAACTGAGCCATCGGTTGAGCTGTGGAATTGGTCATTTCCCGGGGGGGCAGTGGGTGCGGGAGCTCCACGGCCCATTGAGGATTGACATAGCTGGGCCGCTTCATGTCCCGAGTGGGAGGGAGCTGTGTGCGGCCCGGATGCCCCCTCCCCCTCCCGTTTCCCTGGAGCTTGGATCTGCATTCTCTGGCAAAATGCCCCTTTTTCCCACATGCCCAGCATGGCCCTCTAGGTCGCGTCTGGTATGGGGGAACTGCTGTTGATGGAGGCTCCAATTGGGGGCAATTTGTTACAGTGTGGCCTGCCTGGCCACACTTAAAGCATGCCATTACACTCGTTATCGCAGTGCGGACAGCTGCCTGGATTGGGGCCAGATGTTCTTCTTTTGCGACATGCTTAATCATATCTGCAATACTGGACCCGGCTGGTAATGACCGTAAAATGTCCTTAGTGGTAGAGTTGCATTGTTGGCGCAAGCATTCTGCCACCACAGGGCCCTTCGCTTCTGAGGGCAAGTTAGAGGAATCAACCGCTGCCTGGAGGCGGTCCACAAACTGTGTGAAACTCTCACTCTCGCTCTGCTTTATTGTGGACCATGGCGATGGTCTAGCAATAACTCTGGAAGCAGAGCGGATAGCTTCTCTAGCGGCGCGGGTAGTTACCATGACTTCGTGGGCCCGTAGGCCCTCGGCCTGCGCCTGAGGGGTGATCATGGTTGGGTCCGTGCCCATTAGCCGCTGTAGGCTGGACCCATGGAGGGGGTGGTCTGCCCCAGTTACTAGGGCTAGTTGCTTTGCGCAATTGTCCTCCCATTCTTGTTTGAAAACAATCATCCCTGCCCCATCAAAAATTAATCTGCAGGTTTGTTTAATGTCAAATGGGAGCAGGTCATCCCCTCCAAAAACGCTGTCAATGAGGGTGGAAACCATAGCCGAATTAATCCCTTTGTCTGCAATTGCTTTAACAATTGCTTGTATATCTTTAGGATTTATCGGTGAGTAAATCCTCTGGTTTCCGGCTTGCCCTCCTACTCGGACCGGGAAAGCTAGCGAGGCTGAAGGAGCCCATTCAGCACAGGCTGTTTTTATCTTTCTCCAGTCTGTAAGCGGAGTACGTTCTTTTTCAAATTTCCCCTTGGCCCGGGTAGGAGCGCGGTGGTTATAGCTTTTATCTATTCTGAAATCATCTTTGTCAGAGTCGGAGTCGGTTACGGACCGTTCGTCAAGCCACTCGCTCCAGCTATAGTCCGACTCGGAGCCGGAAGTCGACTGACTGGATACTTCCGGGCTCCGGAGCTTTTTCCCCGGGCTTCTACCCCGCCCCCTTCTCTTAGGATTGGGCCGCTCCTTCCCCCTGGGCTCGCCCCGCCTCCTGCTGAGGGAGGCTCTTGCTATATAAGGGCATGTTTCCGGGCGAGCGCTCTGGTTGGCCTTGGCTCCCCCTCCGGGATTCCCTCCCCTTTTCCGTTCACGCGCGTCTGCGGCATCCAGCGGACCTTCCCCGCTCCCGCCGGCCACGTGTGTGCACCCCGGCGGACCTCCGCCGCTCCCGTCGGCCACATGTGCGCACTCCGGCGGAGCACCGCCGCTCCCGTCGGCCACGTGCGCACACCCCGGCGGACCTCCGCCGCTCCCGCCGGCCGCGTGTGTGCCCCCCGGCGGACCTCCGCCGCTCCCGCCGGCCACATGTGCGCACCCCGGCGGACCTCCGCCGCTCCCGCCGGCCACGTGCGCACACCCCGGCGGACCTCCGCCGCTCCCGCCGGCCACGTGCGCGCACCCCGGCGCATCTCCCCCGCTCCCGCCGGCCACGTGTGCGCCCCCCCCGTCCCCTCCGGGGTCGGCGCCATTCTGCGGGGCATAGGGCGGGGGTCTCGCCCACGCCGTTTCGGACTCCGCTTTAATGGCAGCCTCCCTGGCTTCCTCCACCAGCCCTCCCCAGAATGACTGCACCCGCTCCTTTCCCTCTGCAGGTAGGGTTGGGCTGGGGGGTCGTGGAGAGGGTGCGTGCTCCTGCGAGTCTGCGCGCTCGGCAGGGCAGCTTTCATCCGTAGTTTGCGTGGCCGCACCAACTCCCAACCGCGGTGTGGCCAGCAAACAGTTCCGTGCGGCTTTCCAGGTCTCCTGCTCTTGCAGGGCCTTACGCAAAGCCTGCACGACTTTTCCCCATAATTTAAGGTATTTCCCCGAACCCGAGGACATTGTTTCATCGGCTAGAGCCTTAGTACATCTGTCCCATACTTCTGGGTGGAGGATATCCACCGGCCGGTCTATGACCCCAATTTCCAATAGCCTCGCAACAGCGAGTGTAAAATCTTTCGGTTTGCAATCAATACCCCATTGCTTATGAATCTGAGATATGACCTTCGCGAGAGCTTCCATCCTCCTCGCTGGTCCGGGAGCGTCCTCCCCGCCGGGCTGGTCCTGCCGCACCGGCCGCCGTTCACCCGTCCAGGCGAATTCCCGATCCCGATTCCGATTCCGGTTCCCGGGTTTCGGCACCACTTGTTGCCTCTCGGAGGCGTAGCGACCTGGTTCAGGAACGGCACGACGACCACCTCAGGTCGTTCGGACCATCAGCTCACAGACACCAATGTGGTGGACGGCAAAATGGCGTTTATTCGTGGATTACATAGGGTTAAATAACCTGGGTTTGCCACGTCACTTCCTTCTGCTCACCTATCACCTGTAGAGGGGAGGGGTTTTACCTGTCCCGTACAACGCGATATCTTCCGAACGCCTGTCCCTAGTCACCTACAGACAATACTTACCAGTCCTGTTTCTTTTCCAGTGTCTGTGGGGTTTTTGTCGAGAGCACTCTCTTTCATTTGCTTTACTTTTGTGTCTTTCTTGTCCTCCGGGTGTTGCCCTGCTGCCACCAAATTGCGCCAGAGGATGCTAAGCAAAGGTCCTGCCAACTTGGGCGGGAGGCGCCTTACCCTTGCTTCTTGAATCCTCCCACGCTTTTCAGAGGCGAGGTGTAGCTCCGGGACGAGCCCCCAATTGTGAAAAACAAGGTTCACTCTCCTGTGAGAATTTAAAGGGTTTAATATAAAGACAATAAGGGACACATAAAATAAAGCAAAGGGGTGACGGCCGGGTGCCTTGGCGCTCTGGCAAGAGCACACCTGATGCTAGAGGTGAGTCCTTTTTCTACCATTTTTACTGTCTGTTCTTCATTCATATTAAAACTTTTCCTGGAGCTGTTCTGCATGGCCACTCCTTGGTTCCGCCTTTTTAGAGCATGCATAGCCTTCTGCCTTGTGGTTTTATTTCTCTTGATACTTGGGGTTGGGCCCGCTAGGCAAGAGTCGATGGTAGGGTGGATCTCTTAATTCTCCAGACAGTCAGGGCTGATTGCAGCTTTGGGCCTCTTTGCCCCCCAGGCAGAGTGGTGATAACGGCTCCTTGGCTCTCCTGGCCGCCCGTTCTCTGGGCAGAGTAGCCTTTAGGCCCTTTTGTTCCCTGGACAAAGTGTTGATTAGCAGCTCCTTGGGCCTCATCCTCTGTTCGCTTGGAGGTTATCTTACTTGCTCACACTTGCTAACATTCTTGTTAAAAAGAGAGAAAACTACATCCACACAGCAAAAAGCATTTCTAACATTATATAATATCTACCTTTATACTTTGCGAGAAGCCAATATAATATATGTTTATAACATAGCCGACACCCTTTGGCACACAACCTGGTGCTGCAGAGGCTTAGGGCTTGGATTGTACTTCCAGCCACAGTTTGTATCCCTGGGGTTGTGTATTACCGCAGGCCTGGTTCCTACGGTATATCACCATGTCCCCCAGCCATAGGGAGGAAGAGGAGAGAAGATCCAGCAGGCAGGAATTGTGCAGCAAGATTGATTTATTTAATTATTTTACAAACTCTTTTATAGACTTTTTTCTTCATAGTCTAATTGGACAAAGGACCAGTCACCCCTTGGGGGTGATTGGCTAAAATCCTAAAACATCCATTGTCAAAATATTTTTCTACTATACCATGAACAAGACTTTTCACAGTTGCAGGTGTCTTGGTTGTTTACATTCCCTGCTACCTCTTGTGTGAGAGAGAAAAGTCTCTCACGGACTTAGAAAATAACAAGAAAATCCTCGCTAGCAGCATTTTTGTACCTACAGTTGTGGATCCAAATCCTACCTTCCTTAGTTTTCTCTCTTTGCTTTATAGAGTGTTTTTAGATCTTGTTGCTTTACTTTCGTGAATTTTCTATTTATAAGCATAAAACCATGGGTGGTAATATTTCTTGTATGGGGACTGAAGTACCACCCAACACCCCTTTAAAATTTGTATTAGATAACTGGGCAAAGTTAATTGGCAAAGATAAAACCCTTACAAAAGCATAATTAATTAGGCTTTCTACATTGATTTGGCCAGCTTACAGGTTGAATAACTGGCAGAAATGGCTGCAATACGTCACTCTGGATGAAGAATTAATATTGAGTTTAATATCGTATCATCAAAGAGACCACTGTTTCTTAGAACTAGAGTATGCGAAGCTTTTCTTGGCTGCTTCTAAGTTACAAATACCTAAGAAAGAGCATATACTATTTTTAAGGAGAAAAGAGAGAAAGGTTAAGAAGTCTATGTTGGACCTGACAAAGGGGAAAGACATGGAAATTGATTTAATTGCTCCCGTCTTGAGATCGGGCCCCATCCGCCCTCCTCCTCCTCCCCCTCTCCCTCTTCCTCCTCCTTCTCAGCTGACACAGGTCCCGGGGGCGGGAAGGGGAGGACAGGCAGCTGTAGATGGATTCTGGCCGGTGAGGGAAAAGAAGGGGGGGGCGGAGTGGCCACCCCTGCCACCTCCTGCGGACTTGGGAGACTTCCCAGCTATGGCTCAGGCTCTGGCAGGGCCGCACCTGAAAAGGGAAGTCGATTGGCCGTGGCAGCCTCGGAAGGCGTTCGCATCTTCAGTGGCTTCTGCCCCGAAACCGCCCGGATCTCTCTCTCCCCCCTCCCCTTCGGTCCCTCCGGAGGGGAGGAGCTGAGGGGAGGAGACAGCCAGCGTGTGCAGCCTACGGCACCGCCCTTAGAGCAGGAGCCGGGGGGCAGGACTTTCCACCAGAGGGGCAGGGAGGGAACCTCCCGCGGGGGGCGTGGTGTTCCTCCCTCTCCCAGGCGTTGTTGTTACCATGATAACACGGCGCGCCGAGCGGCTGGCTCAGGAGTTGACGTCATCGAAGCGCGCAGGCCCAGGGGCAAACCTGACACACAGACAGCTCCCACACAGGCAGTTCCTCTGAAGAGGAAGATGAGATAGCTGCTTTAAGCAGGCGAAAGAGGGGAAAGACAGCAAGAAAAGCAACAAGGGAGCGAAGCCCAATTGTTACACGGACCAGAACAAAAAAGGGGCCAGTTTTACAAGCCCCTCTGAGGCAGGCTGCAGGTAATCAAGGACCAGTCTATATAAAGGTTCTGTACTCCCACATAGAGTTAGAACAATGGAAGAGTACAGTGGGAAAATATAAAGAAAATCCAGACAAAGTGGCTACTTTGGTACAAAGAGCAATTCAAACACAGAACCCTGACTGGAGTGATTTGGTAGTTATGATAGACACACTGCTTGATCCAACTGAAAAGCAGATGGTGAACAAAGTTATTGTAGACTCTGTGGAATCAGGCATAGCTAATGGGATGCTACAAGGTACGGTTGCAGATAATTTTCCAACAGATTATCCAAGGTGGGACCCAAATGTGCCAGCAGATATGCAAAGATTAAAACGGTATCAAGATCTCATAGTATATGGATTGAAGCATGGTATCCCTAAAGCTCTCAGCTGGACAAAGCTTTATGAAGTGAAGCAAGGTCCTAATGAAACTCATTCTGATTTTTTGAATAGGTTAAGAGAAGCTGCTATCAAATTCACACACATAAATCCTGATACAACAGAAGGGGCCCTTCATCTGGCTTATTTATTTATGGGTCAGGCTTCGAATGATATAAGGAGAAAGTTGCAAAAGTTAGAAGGGGTTCAAGACATGAATAAAATGTTAGAAGTAGCCTGGAGAGCTGTCCTGGGTTGAGGTGTATTCTATTACCATCCTCATGAGCTGTTGAAATCAGGTGGGGCAGTGTTTCCTTACCTCCTCCCCCCAGACTATCTTTCTGTTAATGGCCCATCATTGTCCCGCTGCATGACTCAGAGATAACTCCCTCCAGACTATCTTCTGTTAATGAGCCTAATGAACACTTGGCCTCATGACACATTACTCCATTGTGAGATGCTCCACCCAGAGGGAGGAACCAAGCATCCCATCGTGGATATAACTGGGACTCTGAGCACGAAAGACACTGGCTCCACTGGATTTCCAGAGGATAGGAGCTACACAGCCACCGCTGGACTTTCTGAGGAAGAGCAGACCCCTTCTACTACAGGATCACCACTTCAGAGGACTGCAGCCACCATTCCACCAGACTGCTACCACTACCCTGCCTAATAGGGACTCAGGTTGTATCTTGACTCTGTCAGTGTTTTCTTTTACTTTCTGTTCCTTTTCTTTAATTTCCATTAAATTGTTAATCTGACTTGATGCCTCTCACTGGTTTGTTTTCAAACTAGTACATAATTTGGCGCCCAACGTGCGGCCTGCCCTGAGAGAAAGTCAGAATTCCAATCTTGTATTAACAGAAACCTATTCACCATGGTGCTCAGCTTGTCTGCATGGGTTCTGTATCTTGCTCTCTATATTTTTCCTCACATGGGGAACTACCTGCCTGTTGTGTTACTCCTGTTAAAACCAGGGACTGGTATGAGAATTGCTTTATTGGTTTATTATGTCTATAGCATAATAACCTGCGAGGCGATGAATACCATTCGGAACATATACTCAATTTTGTTTGGCTGTCCTAGTCTGGGCTCCTATGTCTGGGATCTCTTCAACAATCGCACCCAGCCCCTGGTGGGAGGAGTAGAGAGTGGTTTCTTCCAGCCTTTCAGGCCAGGCACAGCAGTTTTTGAAAATATTGAGTTCCCTCTGGATGTTAAGGAGGGTATAATCTTCTTGTCAGCTCTATTCTCTTTTTTCTCTATGGCCTGCATTGTGTACACCATGCTTAGAAACAGAACGCTACTTAGTGTGGTGCAACGTCTGCTTGAGGAGGAGGTAAAAAGGAGCAAAGCAGCAAATACCATGTCTACACAGACTGCCACACAGAAAGGAACCAAAAGCAAAGCAACCGCATCCATCTCTACACAGACTGACACAGAGGAGAAAGAAACCAAATGCAAAGCAACAGCGTCCATCTCTACGCAGACTGACACAGAGGAGAAAGGAGCCAAATGCAAAGCAACAGCGTCCATCTCTACACAGACTATCACAGAGGAGAAAGGAACCAAAACCAAAACAACAGCGTCCATGACTACGCAGACTGACTCAGAGGAGAAAGGAACCAAAAGCACTGTCAGCGTCCCCATGCAAACCACCACTGAACCAGAATAGCCCAAACCGATTGCAGTTGCCCCCGTGCAGAAGAAGAAATCAAAAAGCAAGTCAGTCCGCATAGTGACTGATGAGGATGCAGCAGGACCTTCACATCAGCAGAAGAGGCAGAGCCAGAGATCATCACTCGGTCACTATCCCTGGGTGAGCTGCGTGACCTGCGGAGGGAATTCACGCGCCAGACGAACGAGTCCATCCTGACCTGGCTGCTTCGCTTCTGGGACGCTGCAGCCAATGACACCATTCTGGACGGAAGTGAGGCCAGGCAGCTGGGATCTCTGTCCCGGGATGTGGTCATTGACCAGGGGATCGGGAGAACCCAAGAAACTCTCAGCCTCTGGCGGCAACTGCTTACAAGTGTCAGGGACAGGTACCTTTGTAAAGAAGACCTCCAGGTGCACCAAGGGAAATGGAGCACAATGGAACAAGGTATCCGGTGCCTGAGGGAATTGGCTGTGCTGGAGATCATTTTCTCAGAAGACGAAAGATTTCCTAAGAGCCCAGATGGTGTCCAGTGCACGTCACAGATGTGGTTGAGGTTCGCACGCCTTGGACCAGAGATATACTCCCGTTACCTGGCAACGCTGCAATGGAGGGTAGGCGAGGACAGGGTTGGCATCTTGGTGAACAAACTGAGGATTTACGAGGACACCGTCACAGCCCCGTTTGGCACCCATGTCTCATCCGTGGAAACAAGTCTTTCAGCTGAGCAAGTCCGGAGTTTGATTGAAGAAGGCCATCAGAAATTGAAAAAGGAACTTAAGGAAGAGATTTACCAGATCTCGCCAGAACCAACAAGAGTCTCTGCCATTAGGAGCCGGCGCCCCCCAACCAGCGAGAGAGGATACACCCCACGAGGTAATCTCTGGTTTTTCCTTCAGGAACATGGAGAAGACATGAGTAAGTGGCATGGAAAACCCACCTCCTCCTTAGCAGCCAGGGTACGTGAACTAAAAAGAGGGACAACTACCACAAGAAGCGCATCTAGAGTCAACATTGCTCCGGTCTCTCGCACACAGAACTCCAGACGATACCAGAATGATAGTATGACTGATCCTCTTGAAGGGACCTCAGGAACATACTCACCGGAAGGGAGCAACATGCACCAGAACCAGGAATAGAGGGCCCCTGCCTCTAGCCAGGTAGAGGAAAGGGATAATCGGGTCTTTTGGACTGTGTGGGTCCGATGGCCTGGCACAGCTGACCCACAAAAATACACGGCTTTGGTTGACACTGGTGCTCAATGTACTCTGATGCCATCAAGGTATGTGGGAACAGAACCCATTTCTATTTCTGGGGTGACAGGAGGATCCCAGCAGCTGACTGTACTGGAAGCTGAAGTGAGTTTAACTGGGAACGAGTGGCAGAAACACCCCATCGTGACTGGCCCGGAGGCCCCATGCATTCTCGGCATAGACTATCTCAGAAATGGATATTTCAAGGACCCAAAAGGACATCGTTGGGCTTTTGGGATAGCTGCTGTGGAGACAGAAGATATCAGACAACTGAGTACATTGCCTGGCCTCTCAGATGACCCGTCTGCCGTGGGACTGCTAAGAGTTGAAGAACAACAGGTACCAATCGCCACAGCAACCGTACACCGTCGGCAATACCGCACCGACAGAGACTCTGTGGTTCCCGTCCATGAGATGATTCGTAAACTGGAGAGCCAAGGGGTGGTCAGCAAGGCCCATTCACCTTTCAACAGCCCTATATGGCCAGTGCGTAAGTCCAACGGAGAATGGAGACTGACGGTGGATTACCGTGGCCTGAATGAAGTCACACCACCATTGAGTGCTGCTGTGCCGGACATGTTGGAACTTCAGTACGAGCTGGAGTCCAAAGCAGCGAAGTGGTACTCCACTATTGACATTGCCAACGCCTTCTTCTCCATTCCTTTGGCAGCAGAATGCAGGCCCCAGTTTGCTTTCACTTGGAGGGGTGTGCAATACACCTGGAACCGACTGCCCCAGGGGTGGAAGCACAGTCCCACCATTTGCCATGGACTGATCCAGACTGCACTGGAAAAGGGTGAGGCCCCAGAACATCTGCAATACATCGACGACATCATCGTGTGGGGAAACACAGCAAAGGAAGTATTTGAGAAAGGAGAGAAAATCATCCAGATTCTCCTGGAAGCTGGCTTTGCCATCAAAAGGAGCAAAGTCAAGGGACCTGCCCAAGAGATCCAGTTCCTGGGAGTAAAGTGGCAAGATGGACGACGTCAGATTCCCACCGAGGTCGTCAACAAGATCACTGCGATGTCTCCACCGACCAGCAAGAAGGAAACACAAGCTTTCCTAGGCGCCATAGGTTTTTGGAGAATGCACATTCCTGAGTACAGCCAGATTGTGAGCCCTCTCTACCTGGTTACCCGAAAGAAGAACGATTTCCACTGGGGCCCTGAACAGCAGCAAGCCTTCGCCCAGATCAAACAGGAAATCGCTCATGCGGTAGCCCTTGGCCCAGTCAGGACAGGACCAGAGGTGAAGAACGTGCTCTATTCTGCAGCCGGGAGCCATGGTCTGTCCTGGAGCCTCTGGCAGAAGGTGCCTGGTGAGACTCGTGGTCGACCACTGGGATTCTGGAGCCGAAGCTACAGAGGATCTGAAGCCAACTACACTCCCACAGAGAAGGAAATCTTGGCAGCTTATGAAGGAGTCCAAGCTGCCTCAGAGGTAATCGGCACAGAGGCACAACTCCTCCTGGCACCCCGACTACCAGTGCTGGGGTGGATGTTCAAGGGAAAGGTTCCTTCCAGGCATCACGCCACCGACACCACATGGAGCAAATGGATTGCTCTCATCACACAGCGTGCCCGTATTGGAAACCCGACTCGCCCTGGGATTCTGGAAATTATAACAAACTGGCCTGAAGGTGAGACTTTTGGATTATCTTCTGAAGAAGAGGAAGAGCAAGTGACTCGTGCTGAGGAAGCCCCACCATATAATGAGCTACCGGAGACTGAAAGACGTTATGCCCTCTTCACTGATGGTTCCTGTCGAATTGTAGGCACTAACAGGAAGTGGAAAGCTGCAGTATGGAGCCCCACACGACGAGTTGCAGAAGCTACCGAGGGACAAGGTGGATCGAGTCAGGTTGCAGAGCTTAAAGCTGTCCAGATGGCTTTGGATATTGCTGAACGAGAGAAGTGGCCGAGGCTCTATCTCTACACCGACTCGTGGATGGTAGCTAATGCTCTGTGGGGATGGCTGGTTCGCTGGAGAAAAGCCAACTGGCAGCGCAGAGGGAAACCCATCTGGGCCGCTGAGATTTGGCAGGACATCGCTGCCCAAGTAGAGAAGCTGACCGTGAAGGTTCGACACGTGGATGCGCACGTACCCAAGAGTCGGGCTAATGAAGAACATCGCAACAACGAGCAGGTGGACCGAGCTGCCAAGGTGAAAGTATCGCAGGTGGATCTGGACTGGCAGCACAAGGGAGAACTATTCCTAGCTCGTTGGGCCCATGATGCCTCTGGTCATCAGGGGAGAGATGCAACATACCGATGGGCCCGTGACCGAGGGGTGGACCTTACCATGGACAGCATTTCACAGGTCATCCACAGTTGTGAGACCTGTGCTGCAATCAAACAGGCCAAGCGGGCGAAGCCTCTGTGGTACGGTGGACGATGGTCAAAGTACAGGTATGGGGAAGCCTGGCAAGTTGATTACATCACCCTTCCCCAAACCCGCCAAGGCAAGCGCTACGTGTTGACCATGGTTGAAGCAACCACTGGATGGCTGGAGACCTACCCTGTGCCTCATGCTACAGCCCGGAACACCATCTTGGGCCTGGAAAAGCAAGTCCTGTGGAGACATGGCACCCCCGACAGGATCGAGTCAGACAATGGGACTCATTTTAAGAACAGCCTCATCAACACCTGGGCCAGAGAACATGGTATCGAATGGATATATCACATTCCTTATCATGCACCAGCTGCCGGAAAAGTTGAACGGTGCAATGGACTACTTAAAACCACCCTAAAGGCACTTGGTGGGGAGACCTTCAAAAATTGGGAAGTGAACTTAGTGAAGGCTACCTGGATGGTCAATACCCGAGGGTCCATCAATCGAGCTGGTCCTGCCGAGT
The DNA here is from genome assembly GCF_041296385.1 of Aphelocoma coerulescens. Classification (NCBI taxonomy): domain Eukaryota; kingdom Metazoa; phylum Chordata; class Aves; order Passeriformes; family Corvidae; genus Aphelocoma; species Aphelocoma coerulescens. Next base: position 373,844 of record NW_027184084.1, on the reverse strand, counting down.
CTGAACCCTTGCACACAGTGGATGGAGATAGAGTCCCTGTGGTACACCTGAGAGGTATTTTAGGAAAGACTGTTTGGATTAATCCTACCTCAGGCAAAGGCAAACCCATCCGTGGGATTGTCTTTGCTCAAGGACCTGGTTGCACTTGGTGGGTAATGCAAAAAGATGGGGAAACCCGTTGTGTACCACAGGGAGACCTAATCTTAGGTGAGAACGGTGTGTAGGGTTTCATTGTATATATATATATATATATGTATGTGTGTTTAGAGTTTAAGAAGGTATTGATTTGGGATGATGTAGATGGTAATAGAATACGGGGTGGATAATGTCCTGGGTTGAGGTGTATTCTATTACCATCCTCATGAGCTGTTGAAATCAGGTGGGGCAGTTTCCTTACCTCCTCCCCCCAGACTATCTTTCTGTTAATGGCCCATCATTGTCCTGCTGCATGACTCAGAGATAACTCCCTCCAGACTATCTTCTGTTAACGAGCCTAATCAACACTTGGCCTCATGACTCATTACTCCATTGTGAGATGCTCCACCCAGAGGGAGGAACCAAGCATCCCATCGTGGATGTAACTGGGACTCTGAGCACGAAAGACACGGGCTCCACTGGATTTGCAGAGGATAGGAGCTACACAGCCACCGCTGGACTTTCTGAGGAAGAGCAGACCCCTTCTACTACAGGATCACCACTTCAGAGGACTGCAGCCACCATTCCACCAGACTGCTACCACTACCCTGCCTAATAGGGACTCAGGTTGTATCTTGACTCTGTCAGTGTTTTCTTTTACTTTCTGTTCCTTTTCTTTAATTTCCATTAAATTGTTAATCTGACTTGATGCCTCTCACTGGTTTGTTTTCAAACTAGTACATAATTTGGCGCCCAACGTGCGGCCTGCCCTGAGAGAAAGTCAGAATTCCAATCTTGTATTAACAGAAACCTATTCACCATGGTGCTCAGCTTGTCTGCATGGGTTCTGTATCTTGCTCTCTATATTTTTCCTCACATGGGGAACTACCTGCCTGTTGTGTTACTCCTGTTAAAACCAGGGACTGGTATGAGAATTGCTTTATTGGTTTATTATGTCTATAGCATAATAACCTGCGAGGCGATGAATACCATTCGGAACATATACTCAATTTTGTTTGGCTGTCCTAGTCTGGGCTCCTATGTCTGGGATCTCTTCAACAATCGCACCCAGCCCCTGGTGGGAGGAGTAGAGAGTGGTTTCTTCCAGCCTTTCAGGCCAGGCACAGCAGTTTTTGAAAATATTGAGTTCCCTCTGGATGTTAAGGAGGGTATAATCTTCTTGTCAGCTCTATTCTCTTTTTTCTCTATGGCCTGCATTGTGTACACCATGCTTAGAAACAGAACGCTACTTAGTGTGGTGCAACGTCTGCTTGAGGAGGAGGTAAAAAGGAGCAAAGCAGCAAATACCATGTCTACACAGACTGCCACACAGAAAGGAACCAAAAGCAAAGCAACCGCATCCATCTCTACACAGACTGACACAGAGGAGAAAGAAACCAAATGCAAAGCAACAGCGTCCATCTCTACGCAGACTGACACAGAGGAGAAAGGAGCCAAATGCAAAGCAACAGCGTCCATCTCTACACAGACTATCACAGAGGAGAAAGGAACCAAAACCAAAACAACAGCGTCCATGACTACGCAGACTGACTCAGAGGAGAAAGGAACCAAAAGCACTGTCAGCGTCCCCATGCAAACCACCACTGAACCAGAATAGCCCAAACCGATTGCAGTTGCCCCCGTGCAGAAGAAGAAATCAAAAAGCAAGTCAGTCCACATAGTGACTGATGAGGATGCAGCAGGACCTTCACATCAGCAGAAGAGGCAGAGCCAGAGATCATCACTCGGTCACTATCCCTGGGTGAGCTGCGTGACCTGCGGAGGGAATTCACGCGCCAGACGAACGAGTCCATCCTGACCTGGCTGCTTCGCTTCTGGGACGCTGCAGCCAATGACACCATTCTGGACGGAAGTGAGGCCAGGCAGCTGGGATCTCTGTCCCGGGATGTGGTCATTGACCAGGGGATCGGGAGAACCCAAGAAACTCTCAGCCTCTGGCGGCAACTGCTTACAAGTGTCAGGGACAGGTACCTTTGTAAAGAAGACCTCCAGGTGCACCAAGGGAAATGGAGCACAATGGAACAAGGTATCCGGTGCCTGAGGGAATTGGCTGTGCTGGAGATCATTTTCTCAGAAGACGAAAGATTTCCTAAGAGCCCAGATGGTGTCCAGTGCACGTCACAGATGTGGTTGAGGTTCGCACACCTTGGACCAGAGATATACTCCCGTTACCTGGCAACGCTGCAATGGAGGGTAGGCGAGGACAGGGTTGGCATCTTGGTGAACAAACTGAGGATTTACGAGGACACCGTCACAGCCCCGTTTGGCACCCATGTCTCATCCGTGGAAACAAGTCTTTCAGCTGAGCAAGTCCGGAGTTTGATTGAAGAAGGCCATCAGAAATTGAAAAAGGAACTTAAGGAAGAGATTTACCAGATCTCGCCAGAACCAACAAGAGTCTCTGCCATTAGGAGCCGGCGCCCCCCAACCAGCGAGAGAGGATACACCCCACGAGGTAATCTCTGGTTTTTCCTTCAGGAACATGGAGAAGACATGAGTAAGTGGCATGGAAAACCCACCTCCTCCTTAGCAGCCAGGGTACGTGAACTAAAAAGAGGGACAACTACCACAAGAAGCGCATCTAGAGTCAACATTGCTCCGGTCTCTCGCACACAGAACTCCAGACGATACCAGAATGATAGTATGACTGATCCTCTTGAAGGGACCTCAGGAACATACTCACCGGAAGGGAGCAACATGCACCAGAACCAGGAATAGAGGGCCCCTGCCTCTAGCCAGGTAGAGGAAAGGGATAATCGGGTCTTTTGGACTGTGTGGGTCCGATGGCCTGGCACAGCTGACCCACAAAAATACACGGCTTTGGTTGACACTGGTGCTCAATGTACTCTGATGCCATCAAGGTATGTGGGAACAGAACCCATTTCTATTTCTGGGGTGACAGGAGGATCCCAGCAGCTGACTGTACTGGAAGCTGAAGTGAGTTTAACTGGGAACGAGTGGCAGAAACACCCCATCGTGACTGGCCCGGAGGCCCCATGCATTCTCGGCATAGACTATCTCAGAAATGGATATTTCAAGGACCCAAAAGGACATCGTTGGGCTTTTGGGATAGCTGCTGTGGAGACAGAAGATATCAGACAACTGAGTACATTGCCTGGCCTCTCAGATGACCCGTCTGCCGTGGGACTGCTAAGAGTTGAAGAACAACAGGTACCAATCGCCACAGCAACCGTACACCGTCGGCAATACCGCACCGACAGAGACTCTGTGGTTCCCGTCCATGAGATGATTCGTAAACTGGAGAGCCAAGGGGTGGTCAGCAAGGCCCATTCACCTTTCAACAGCCCTATATGGCCAGTGCGTAAGTCCAACGGAGAATGGAGACTGACGGTGGATTACCGTGGCCTGAATGAAGTCACACCACCATTGAGTGCTGCTGTGCCGGACATGTTGGAACTTCAGTACGAGCTGGAGTCCAAAGCAGCGAAGTGGTACTCCACTATTGACATTGCCAACGCCTTCTTCTCCATTCCTTTGGCAGCAGAATGCAGGCCCCAGTTTGCTTTCACTTGGAGGGGTGTGCAATACACCTGGAACCGACTGCCCCAGGGGTGGAAGCACAGTCCCACCATTTGCCATGGACTGATCCAGACTGCACTGGAAAAGGGTGAGGCCCCAGAACATCTGCAATACATCGACGACATCATCGTGTGGGGAAACACAGCAAAGGAAGTATTTGAGAAAGGAGAGAAAATCATCCAGATTCTCCTGGAAGCTGGCTTTGCCATCAAAAGGAGCAAAGTCAAGGGACCTGCCCAAGAGATCCAGTTCCTGGGAGTAAAGTGGCAAGATGGACGACGTCAGATTTCCCACCGAGGTCGTCAACAAGATCACTGCGATGTCTCCACCGACCAGCAAGAAGGAAACACAAGCTTTCCTAGGCGCCATAGGTTTTTGGAGAATGCACATTCCTGAGTACAGCCAGATTGTGAGCCCTCTCTACCTGGTTACCCGAAAGAAGAACGATTTCCACTGGGGCCCTGAACAGCAGCAAGCCTTCGCCCAGATCAAACAGGAAATCGCTCATGCGGTAGCCCTTGGCCCAGTCAGGACAGGACCAGAGGTGAAGAACGTGCTCTATTCTGCAGCCGGGAGCCATGGTCTGTCCTGGAGCCTCTGGCAGAAGGTGCCTGGTGAGACTCGTGGTCGACCACTGGGATTCTGGAGCCGAAGCTACAGAGGATCTGAAGCCAACTACACTCCCACAGAGAAGGAAATCTTGGCAGCTTATGAAGGAGTCCAAGCTGCCTCAGAGGTAATCGGCACAGAGGCACAACTCCTCCTGGCACCCCGACTACCAGTGCTGGGGTGGATGTTCAAGGGAAAGGTTCCTTCCAGGCATCACGCCACCGACACCACATGGAGCAAATGGATTGCTCTCATCACACAGCGTGCCCGTATTGGAAACCCGACTCGCCCTGGGATTCTGGAAATTATAACAAACTGGCCTGAAGGTGAGACTTTTGGATTATCTTCTGAAGAAGAGGAAGAGCAAGTGACTCGTGCTGAGGAAGCCCCACCATATAATGAGCTACCGGAGACTGAAAGACGTTATGCCCTCTTCACTGATGGTTCCTGTCGAATTGTAGGCACTAACAGGAAGTGGAAAGCTGCAGTATGGAGCCCCACACGACGAGTTGCAGAAGCTACCGAGGGACAAGGTGGATCGAGTCAGGTTGCAGAGCTTAAAGCTGTCCAGATGGCTTTGGATATTGCTGAACGAGAGAAGTGGCCGAGGCTCTATGTCTACACCGACTCGTGGATGGTAGCTAATGCTCTGTGGGGATGGCTGGTTCGCTGGAGAAAAGCCAACTGGCAGCGCAGAGGGAAACCCATCTGGGCCGCTGAGATTTGGCAGGACATCGCTGCCCAAGTAGAGAAGCTGACCGTGAAGGTTCGACACGTGGATGCGCACGTACCCAAGAGTCGGGCTAATGAAGAACATCGCAACAACGAGCAGGTGGACCGAGCTGCCAAGGTGAAAGTATCGCAGGTGGATCTGGACTGGCAGCACAAGGGAGAACTATTCCTAGCTCGTTGGGCCCATGATGCCTCTGGTCATCAGGGGAGAGATGCAACATACCGATGGGCCCGTGACCGAGGGGTGGACCTTACCATGGACAGCATTTCACAGGTCATCCACAGTTGTGAGACCTGTGCTGCAATCAAACAGGCCAAGCGGGTGAAGCCTCTGTGGTACGGTGGACGATGGTCAAAGTACAGGTATGGGGAAGCCTGGCAAGTTGATTACATCACCCTTCCCCAAACCCGCCAAGGCAAGCGCTACGTGTTGACCATGGTTGAAGCAACCACTGGATGGCTGGAGACCTACCCTGTGCCTCATGCTACAGCCCGGAACACCATCTTGGGCCTGGAAAAGCAAGTCCTGTGGAGACATGGCACCCCCGACAGGATCGAGTCAGACAATGGGACTCATTTTAAGAACAGCCTCATCAACACCTGGGCCAGAGAACATGGTATCGAATGGATATATCACATTCCTTATCATGCACCAGCTGCCGGAAAAGTTGAACGGTGCAATGGACTACTTAAAACCACCCTAAAGGCACTTGGTGGGGAGACCTTCAAAAATTGGGAAGTGAACTTAGTGAAGGCTACCTGGATGGTCAATACCCGAGGGTCCATCAATCGAGCTGGTCCTGCCGAGTCTGAACCCTTGCACACAGTGGATGGAGATAGAGTCCCTGTGGTACACCTGAGAGGTATTTTAGGAAAGACTGTTTGGATTAATCCTACCTCAGGCAAAGGCAAACCCATCCGTGGGATTGTCTTTGCTCAAGGACCTGGTTGCACTTGGTGGGTAATGCAAAAAGATGGGGAAACCCGTTGTGTACCACAGGGAGACCTAATCTTAGGTGAGAACGGTGTGTAGGGTTTCATTGTATATATATATATATATATGTATGTGTGTTTAGAGTTTAAGAAGGTATTGATTTGGGATGATGTAGATGGTAATAGAATACGGGGTGGATAATGTCCTGGGTTGAGGTGTATTCTATTACCATCCTCATGAGCTGTTGAAATCAGGTGGGGCAGTGTTTCCTTACCTCCTCCCCCCAGACTATCTTTCTGTTAATGGCCCATCATTGTCCTGCTGCATGACTCAGAGATAACTCCCTCCAGACTATCTTCTGTTAACGAGCCTAATCAACACTTGGCCTCATGACTCATTACTCCATTGTGAGATGCTCCACCCAGAGGGAGGAACCAAGCATCCCATCGTGGATGTAACTGGGACTCTGAGCACGAAAGACACGGGCTCCACTGGATTTCCAGAGGATAGGAGCTACACAGCCACCGCTGGACTTTCTGAGGAAGAGCAGACCCCTTCTACTACAGGATCACCACTTCAGAGGACTGCAGCCACCATTCCACCAGACTGCTACCACTACCCTGCCTAATAGGGACTCAGGTTGTATCTTGACTCTGTCAGTGTTTTCTTTTACTTTCTGTTCCTTTTCTTTAATTTCCATTAAATTGTTAATCTGACTTGATGCCTCTCACTGGTTTGTTTTCAAACTAGTACATAATTTGGCGCCCAACGTGCGGCCTGCCCTGAGAGAAAGTCAGAATTCCAATCTTGTATTAACAGAAACCTATTCACCATGGTGCTCAGCTTGTCTGCATGGGTTCTGTATCTTGCTCTCTATATTTTTCCTCACATGGGGAACTACCTGCCTGTTGTGTTACTCCTGTTAAAACCAGGGACTGGTATGAGAATTGCTTTATTGGTTTATTATGTCTATAGCATAATAACCTGCGAGGCGATGAATACCATTCGGAACATATACTCAATTTTGTTTGGCTGTCCTAGTCTGGGCTCCTATGTCTGGGATCTCTTCAACAATCGCACCCAGCCCCTGGTGGGAGGAGTAGAGAGTGGTTTCTTCCAGCCTTTCAGGCCAGGCACAGCAGTTTTTGAAAATATTGAGTTCCCTCTGGATGTTAAGGAGGGTATAATCTTCTTGTCAGCTCTATTCTCTTTTTTCTCTATGGCCTGCATTGTGTACACCATGCTTAGAAACAGAACGCTACTTAGTGTGGTGCAACGTCTGCTTGAGGAGGAGGTAAAAAGGAGCAAAGCAGCAAATACCATGTCTACACAGACTGCCACACAGAAAGGAACCAAAAGCAAAGCAACCGCATCCATCTCTACACAGACTGACACAGAGGAGAAAGAAACCAAATGCAAAGCAACAGCGTCCATCTCTACGCAGACTGACACAGAGGAGAAAGGAGCCAAATGCAAAGCAACAGCGTCCATCTCTACACAGACTATCACAGAGGAGAAAGGAACCAAAACCAAAACAACAGCGTCCATGACTACGCAGACTGACTCAGAGGAGAAAGGAACCAAAAGCACTGTCAGCGTCCCCATGCAAACCACCACTGAACCAGAATAGCCCAAACCGATTGCAGTTGCCCCCGTGCAGAAGAAGAAATCAAAAAGCAAGTCAGTCCGCATAGTGACTGATGAGGATGCAGCAGGACCTTCACATCAGCAGAAGAGGCAGAGCCAGAGATCATCACTCGGTCACTATCCCTGGGTGAACTGCGTGACCTGCGGAGGGAATTCACGCGCCAGACGAACGAGTCCATCCTGACCTGGCTGCTTCGCTTCTGGGACGCTGCAGCCAATGACACCATTCTGGACGGAAGTGAGGCCAGGCAGCTGGGATCTCTGTCCCGGGATGTGGTCATTGACCAGGGGATCGGGAGAACCCAAGAAACTCTCAGCCTCTGGCGGCAACTGCTTACAAGTGTCAGGGACAGGTACCTTTGTAAAGAAGACCTCCAGGTGCACCAAGGGAAATGGAGCACAATGGAACAAGGTATCCGGTGCCTGAGGGAATTGGCTGTGCTGGAGATCATTTTCTCAGAAGACGAAAGATTTCCTAAGAGCCCAGATGGTGTCCAGTGCACGTCACAGATGTGGTTGAGGTTCGCACGCCTTGGACCAGAGATATACTCCCGTTACCTGGCAACGCTGCAATGGAGGGTAGGCGAGGACAGGGTTGGCATCTTGGTGAACAAACTGAGGATTTACGAGGACACCATCACAGCCCCGTTTGGCACCCATGTCTCATCCGTGGAAACAAGTCTTTCAGCTGAGCAAGTCCGGAGTTTGATTGAAGAAGGCCATCAGAAATTGAAAAAGGAACTTAAGGAAGAGATTTACCAGATCTCGCCAGAACCAACAAGAGTCTCTGCCATTAGGAGCCGGCGCCCCCCAACCAGCGAGAGAGGATACACCCCACGAGGTAATCTCTGGTTTTTCCTTCAGGAACATGGAGAAGACATGAGTAAGTGGCATGGAAAACCCACCTCCTCCTTAGCAGCCAGGGTACGTGAACTAAAAAGAGGGACAACTACCACAAGAAGCGCATCTAGAGTCAACATTGCTCCGGTCTCTCGCACACAGAACTCCAGACGATACCAGAATGATAGTATGACTGATCCTCTTGAAGGGACCTCAGGAACATACTCACCGGAAGGGAGCAACATGCACCAGAACCAGGAATAGAGGGCCCCTGCCTCTAGCCAGGTAGAGGAAAGGGATAATCGGGTCTTTTGGACTGTGTGGGTCCGATGGCCTGGCACAGCTGACCCACAAAAATACACGGCTTTGGTTGACACTGGTGCTCAATGTACTCTGATGCCATCAAGGTATGTGGGAACAGAACCCATTTCTATTTCTGGGGTGACAGGAGGATCCCAGCAGCTGACTGTACTGGAAGCTGAAGTGAGTTTAACTGGGAACGAGTGGCAGAAACACCCCATCGTGACTGGCCCGGAGGCCCCATGCATTCTCGGCATAGACTATCTCAGAAATGGATATTTCAAGGACCCAAAAGGACATCGTTGGGCTTTTGGGATAGCTGCTGTGGAGACAGAAGATATCAGACAACTGAGTACATTGCCTGGCCTCTCAGATGACCCGTCTGCCGTGGGACTGCTAAGAGTTGAAGAACAACAGGTACCAATCGCCACAGCAACCGTACACCGTCGGCAATACCGCACCGACAGAGACTCTGTGGTTCCCGTCCATGAGATGATTCGTAAACTGGAGAGCCAAGGGGTGGTCAGCAAGGCCCATTCACCTTTCAACAGCCCTATATGGCCAGTGCGTAAGTCCAACGGAGAATGGAGACTGACGGTGGATTACCGTGGCCTGAATGAAGTCACACCACCATTGAGTGCTGCTGTGCCGGACATGTTGGAACTTCAGTACGAGCTGGAGTCCAAAGCAGCGAAGTGGTACTCCACTATTGACATTGCCAACGCCTTCTTCTCCATTCCTTTGGCAGCAGAATGCAGGCCCCAGTTTGCTTTCACTTGGAGGGGTGTGCAATACACCTGGAACCGACTGCCCCAGGGGTGGAAGCACAGTCCCACCATTTGCCATGGACTGATCCAGACTGCACTGGAAAAGGGTGAGGCCCCAGAACATCTGCAATACATCGACGACATCATCGTGTGGGGAAACACAGCAAAGGAAGTATTTGAGAAAGGAGAGAAAATCATCCAGATTCTCCTGGAAGCTGGCTTTGCCATCAAAAGGAGCAAAGTCAAGGGACCTGCCCAAGAGATCCAGTTCCTGGGAGTAAAGTGGCAAGATGGACGACGTCAGATTCCCACCGAGGTCGTCAACAAGATCACTGCGATGTCTCCACCGACCAGCAAGAAGGAAACACAAGCTTTCCTAGGCGCCATAGGTTTTTGGAGAATGCACATTCCTGAGTACAGCCAGATTGTGAGCCCTCTCTACCTGGTTACCCGAAAGAAGAACGATTTCCACTGGGGCCCTGAACAGCAGCAAGCCTTCGCCCAGATCAAACAGGAAATCGCTCATGCGGTAGCCCTTGGCCCAGTCAGGACAGGACCAGAGGTGAAGAACGTGCTCTATTCTGCAGCCGGGAGCCATGGTCTGTCCTGGAGCCTCTGGCAGAAGGTGCCTGGTGAGACTCGTGGTCGACCACTGGGATTCTGGAGCCGAAGCTACAGAGGATCTGAAGCCAACTACACTCCCACAGAGAAGGAAATCTTGGCAGCTTATGAAGGAGTCCAAGCTGCCTCAGAGGTAATCGGCACAGAGGCACAACTCCTCCTGGCACCCCGACTACCAGTGCTGGGGTGGATGTTCAAGGGAAAGGTTCCTTCCAGGCATCACGCCACCGACACCACATGGAGCAAATGGATTGCTCTCATCACACAGCGTGCCCGTATTGGAAACCCGACTCGCCCTGGGATTCTGGAAATTATAACAAACTGGCCTGAAGGTGAGACTTTTGGATTATCTTCTGAAGAAGAGGAAGAGCAAGTGACTCGTGCTGAGGAAGCCCCACCATATAATGAGCTACCGGAGACTGAAAGACGTTATGCCCTCTTCACTGATGGTTCCTGTCGAATTGTAGGCACTAACAGGAAGTGGAAAGCTGCAGTATGGAGCCCCACACGACGAGTTGCAGAAGCTACCGAGGGACAAGGTGGATCGAGTCAGGTTGCAGAGCTTAAAGCTGTCCAGATGGCTTTGGATATTGCTGAACGAGAGAAGTGGCCGAGGCTCTATCTCTACACCGACTCGTGGATGGTAGCTAATGCTCTGTGGGGATGGCTGGTTCGCTGGAGAAAAGCCAACTGGCAGCGCAGAGGGAAACCCATCTGGGCCGCTGAGATTTGGCAGGACATCGCTGCCCAAGTAGAGAAGCTGACCGTGAAGGTTCGACACGTGGATGCGCACGTACCCAAGAGTCGGGCTAATGAAGAACATCGCAACAACGAGCAGGTGGACCGAGCTGCCAAGGTGAAAGTATCGCAGGTGGATCTGGACTGGCAGCACAAGGGAGAACTATTCCTAGCTCGTTGGGCCCGTGATGCCTCTGGTCATCAGGGGAGAGATGCAACATACCGATGGGCCCGTGACCGAGGGGTGGACCTTACCATGGACAGCATTTCACAGGTCATCCACAGTTGTGAGACCTGTGCTGCAATCAAACAGGCCAAGCGGGCGAAGCCTCTGTGGTACGGTGGACGATGGTCAAAGTACAGGTATGGGGAAGCCTGGCAAGTTGATTACATCACCCTTCCCCAAACCCGCCAAGGCAAGCGCTACGTGTTGACCATGGTTGAAGCAACCACTGGATGGCTGGAGACCTACCCTGTGCCTCATGCTACAGCCCGGAACACCATCTTGGGCCTGGAAAAGCAAGTCCTGTGGAGACATGGCACCCCCGACAGGATCGAGTCAGACAATGGGACTCATTTTAAGAACAGCCTCATCAACACCTGGGCCAGAGAACATGGTATCGAATGGATATATCACATTCCTTATCATGCACCAGCTGCCGGAAAAGTTGAACGGTGCAATGGACTACTTAAAACCACCCTAAAGGCACTTGGTGGGGAGACCTTCAAAAATTGGGAAGTGAACTTAGTGAAGGCTACCTGGATGGTCAATACCCGAGGGTCCATCAATCGAGCTGGTCCTGCCGAGTCTGAACCCTTGCACACAGTGGATGGAGATAGAGTCCCTGTGGTACACCTGAGAGGTATTTTAGGAAAGACTGTTTGGATTAATCCTACCTCAGGCAAAGGCAAACCCATCCGTGGGATTGTCTTTGCTCAAGGACCTGGTTGCACTTGGTGGGTAATGCAAAAAGATGGGGAAACCCGTTGTGTACCACAGGGAGACCTAATCTTAGGTGAGAACGGTGTGTAGGGTTTCATTGTATATATATATATATATATGTATGTGTGTTTAGAGTTTAAGAAGGTATTGATTTGGGATGATGTAGATGGTAATAGAATACGGGGTGGATAATGTCCTGGGTTGAGGTGTATTCTATTACCATCCTCATGAGCTGTTGAAATCAGGTGGGGCAGTGTTTCCTTACCTCCTCCCCCCAGACTATCTTTCTGTTAATGGCCCATCATTGTCCTGCTGCATGACTCAGAGATAACTCCCTCCAGACTATCTTCTGTTAACGAGCCTAATCAACACTTGGCCTCATGACTCATTACTCCATTGTGAGATGCTCCACCCAGAGGGAGGAACCAAGCATCCCATCGTGGATGTAACTGGGACTCTGAGCACGAAAGACACGGGCTCCACTGGATTTCCAGAGGATAGGAGCTACACAGCCACCGCTGGACTTTCTGAGGAAGAGCAGACCCCTTCTACTACAGGATCACCACTTCAGAGGACTGCAGCCACCATTCCACCAGACTGCTACCACTACCCTGCCTAATAGGGACTCAGGTTGTATCTTGACTCTGTCAGTGTTTTCTTTTACTTTCTGTTCCTTTTCTTTAATTTCCATTAAATTGTTAATCTGACTTGATGCCTCTCACTGGTTTGTTTTCAAACTAGTACATAATTTGGCGCCCAACGTGCGGCCTGCCCTGAGAGAAAGTCAGAATTCCAATCTTGTATTAACAGAAACCTATTCACCATGGTGCTCAGCTTGTCTGCATGGGTTCTGTATCTTGCTCTCTATATTTTTCCTCACATGGGGAACTACCTGCCTGTTGTGTTACTCCTGTTAAAACCAGGGACTGGTATGAGAATTGCTTTATTGGTTTATTATGTCTATAGCATAATAACCTGCGAGGCGATGAATACCATTCGGAACATATACTCAATTTTGTTTGGCTGTCCTAGTCTGGGCTCCTATGTCTGGGATCTCTTCAACAATCGCACCCAGCCCCTGGTGGGAGGAGTAGAGAGTGGTTTCTTCCAGCCTTTCAGGCCAGGCACAGCAGTTTTTGAAAATATTGAGTTCCCTCTGGATGTTAAGGAGGGTATAATCTTCTTGTCAGCTCTATTCTCTTTTTTCTCTATGGCCTGCATTGTGTACACCATGCTTAGAAACAGAACGCTACTTAGTGTGGTGCAACGTCTGCTTGAGGAGGAGGTAAAAAGGAGCAAAGCAGCAAATACCATGTCTACACAGACTGCCACACAGAAAGGAACCAAAAGCAAAGCAACCGCATCCATCTCTACACAGACTGACACAGAGGAGAAAGAAACCAAATGCAAAGCAACAGCGTCCATCTCTACGCAGACTGACACAGAGGAGAAAGGAGCCAAATGCAAAGCAACAGCGTCCATCTCTACACAGACTATCACAGAGGAGAAAGGAACCAAAACCAAAACAACAGCGTCCATGACTACGCAGACTGACTCAGAGGAGAAAGGAACCAAAAGCACTGTCAGCGTCCCCATGCAAACCACCACTGAACCAGAATAGCCCAAACCGATTGCAGTTGCCCCCGTGCAGAAGAAGAAATCAAAAAGCAAGTCAGTCCGCATAGTGACTGATGAGGATGCAGCAGGACCTTCACATCAGCAGAAGAGGCAGAGCCAGAGATCATCACTCGGTCACTATCCCTGGGTGAGCTGCGTGACCTGCGGAGGGAATTCACGCGCCAGACGAACGAGTCCATCCTGACCTGGCTGCTTCGCTTCTGGGACGCTGCAGCCAATGACACCATTCTGGACGGAAGTGAGGCCAGGCAGCTGGGATCTCTGTCCCGGGATGTGGTCATTGACCAGGGGATCGGGAGAACCCAAGAAACTCTCAGCCTCTGGCGGCAACTGCTTACAAGTGTCAGGGACAGGTACCTTTGTAAAGAAGACCTCCAGGTGCACCAAGGGAAATGGAGCACAATGGAACAAGGTATCCGGTGCCTGAGGGAATTGGCTGTGCTGGAGATCATTTTCTCAGAAGACGAAAGATTTCCTAAGAGCCCAGATGGTGTCCAGTGCACGTCACAGATGTGGTTGAGGTTCGCACGCCTTGGACCAGAGATATACTCCTGTTACCTGGCAACGCTGCAATGGAGGGTAGGCGAGGACAGGGTTGGCATCTTGGTGAACAAACTGAGGATTTACGAGGACACCGTCACAGCCCCGTTTGGCACCCATGTCTCATCCGTGGAAACAAGTCTTTCAGCTGAGCAAGTCCGGAGTTTGATTGAAGAAGGCCATCAGAAATTGAAAAAGGAACTTAAGGAAGAGATTTACCAGATCTCGCCAGAACCAACAAGAGTCTCTGCCATTAGGAGCCGGCGCCCCCCAACCAGCGAGAGAGGATACACCCCACGAGGTAATCTCTGGTTTTTCCTTCAGGAACATGGAGAAGACATGAGTAAGTGGCATGGAAAACCCACCTCCTCCTTAGCAGCCAGGGTACGTGAACTAAAAAGAGGGACAACTACCACAAGAAGCGCATCTAGAGTCAACATTGCTCCGGTCTCTCGCACACAGAACTCCAGACGATACCAGAATGATAGTATGACTGATCCTCTTGAAGGGACCTCAGGAACATACTCACCGGAAGGGAGCAACATGCACCAGAACCAGGAATAGAGGGCCCCTGCCTCTAGCCAGGTAGAGGAAAGGGATAATCGGGTCTTTTGGACTGTGTGGGTCCGATGGCCTGGCACAGCTGACCCACAAAAATACACGGCTTTGGTTGACACTGGTGCTCAATGTACTCTGATGCCATCAAGGTATGTGGGAACAGAACCCATTTCTATTTCTGGGGTGACAGGAGGATCCCAGCAGCTGACTGTACTGGAAGCTGAAGTGAGTTTAACTGGGAACGAGTGGCAGAAACACCCCATCGTGACTGGCCCGGAGGCCCCATGCATTCTCGGCATAGACTATCTCAGAAATGGATATTTCAAGGACCCAAAAGGACATCGTTGGGCTTTTGGGATAGCTGCTGTGGAGACAGAAGATATCAGACAACTGAGTACATTGCCTGGCCTCTCAGATGACCCGTCTGCCGTGGGACTGCTAAGAGTTGAAGAACAACAGGTACCAATCGCCACAGCAACCGTACACCGTCGGCAATACCGCACCGACAGAGACTCTGTGGTTCCCGTCCATGAGATGATTCGTAAACTGGAGAGCCAAGGGGTGGTCAGCAAGGCCCATTCACCTTTCAACAGCCCTATATGGCCAGTGCGTAAGTCCAACGGAGAATGGAGACTGACGGTGGATTACCGTGGCCTGAATGAAGTCACACCACCATTGAGTGCTGCTGTGCCGGACATGTTGGAACTTCAGTACGAGCTGGAGTCCAAAGCAGCGAAGTGGTACTCCACTATTGACATTGCCAACGCCTTCTTCTCCATTCCTTTGGCAGCAGAATGCAGGCCCCAGTTTGCTTTCACTTGGAGGGGTGTGCAATACACCTGGAACCGACTGCCCCAGGGGTGGAAGCACAGTCCCACCATTTGCCATGGACTGATCCAGACTGCACTGGAAAAGGGTGAGGCCCCAGAACATCTGCAATACATCGACGACATCATCGTGTGGGGAAACACAGCAAAGGAAGTATTTGAGAAAGGAGAGAAAATCATCCAGATTCTCCTGGAAGCTGGCTTTGCCATCAAAAGGAGCAAAGTCAAGGGACCTGCCCAAGAGATCCAGTTCCTGGGAGTAAAGTGGCAAGATGGACGACGTCAGATTCCCACCGAGGTCGTCAACAAGATCACTGCGATGTCTCCACCGACCAGCAAGAAGGAAACACAAGCTTTCCTAGGCGCCATAGGTTTTTGGAGAATGCACATTCCTGAGTACAGCCAGATTGTGAGCCCTCTCTACCTGGTTACCCGAAAGAAGAACGATTTCCACTGGGGCCCTGAACAGCAGCAAGCCTTCGCCCAGATCAAACAGGAAATCGCTCATGCGGTAGCCCTTGGCCCAGTCAGGACAGGACCAGAGGTGAAGAACGTGCTCTATTCTGCAGCCGGGAGCCATGGTCTGTCCTGGAGCCTCTGGCAGAAGGTGCCTGGTGAGACTCGTGGTCGACCACTGGGATTCTGGAGCCGAAGCTACAGAGGATCTGAAGCCAACTACACTCCCACAGAGAAGGAAATCTTGGCAGCTTATGAAGGAGTCCAAGCTGCCTCAGAGGTAATCGGCACAGAGGCACAACTCCTCCTGGCACCCCGACTACCAGTGCTGGGGTGGATGTTCAAGGGAAAGGTTCCTTCCAGGCATCACGCCACCGACACCACATGGAGCAAATGGATTGCTCTCATCACACAGCGTGCCCGTATTGGAAACCCGACTCGCCCTGGGATTCTGGAAATTATAACAAACTGGCCTGAAGGTGAGACTTTTGGATTATCTTCTGAAGAAGAGGAAGAGCAAGTGACTCGTGCTGAGGAAGCCCCACCATATAATGAGCTACCGGAGACTGAAAGACGTTATGCCCTCTTCACTGATGGTTCCTGTCGAATTGTAGGCACTAACAGGAAGTGGAAAGCTGCAGTATGGAGCCCCACACGACGAGTTGCAGAAGCTACCGAGGGACAAGGTGGATCGAGTCAGGTTGCAGAGCTTAAAGCTGTCCAGATGGCTTTGGATATTGCTGAACGAGAGAAGTGGCCGAGGCTCTATCTCTACACCGACTCGTGGATGGTAGCTAATGCTCTGTGGGGATGGCTGGTTCGCTGGAGAAAAGCCAACTGGCAGCGCAGAGGGAAACCCATCTGGGCCGCTGAGATTTGGCAGGACATCGCTGCCCAAGTAGAGAAGCTGACCGTGAAGGTTCGACACGTGGATGCGCACGTACCCAAGAGTCGGGCTAATGAAGAACATCGCAACAACGAGCAGGTGGACCGAGCTGCCAAGGTGAAAGTATCGCAGGTGGATCTGGACTGGCAGCACAAGGGAGAACTATTCCTAGCTCGTTGGGCCCGTGATGCCTCTGGTCATCAGGGGAGAGATGCAACATACCGATGGGCCCGTGACCGAGGGGTGGACCTTACCATGGACAGCATTTCACAGGTCATCCACAGTTGTGAGACCTGTGCTGCAATCAAACAGGCCAAGCGGGCGAAGCCTCTGTGGTACGGTGGACGATGGTCAAAGTACAGGTATGGGGAAGCCTGGCAAGTTGATTACATCACCCTTCCCCAAACCCGCCAAGGCAAGCGCTACGTGTTGACCATGGTTGAAGCAACCACTGGATGGCTGGAGACCTACCCTGTGCCTCATGCTACAGCCCGGAACACCATCTTGGGCCTGGAAAAGCAAGTCCTGTGGAGACATGGCACCCCCGACAGGATCGAGTCAGACAATGGGACTCATTTTAAGAACAGCCTCATCAACACCTGGGCCAGAGAACATGGTATCGAATGGATATATCACATTCCTTATCATGCACCAGCTGCCGGAAAAGTTGAACGGTGCAATGGACTACTTAAAACCACCCTAAAGGCACTTGGTGGGGAGACCTTCAAAAATTGGGAAGTGAACTTAGTGAAGGCTACCTGGATGGTCAATACCCGAGGGTCCATCAATCGAGCTGGTCCTGCCGAGTCTGAACCCTTGCACACAGTGGATGGAGATAGAGTCCCTGTGGTACACCTGAGAGGTATTTTAGGAAAGACTGTTTGGATTAATCCTACCTCAGGCAAAGGCAAACCCATCCGTGGGATTGTCTTTGCTCAAGGACCTGGTTGCACTTGGTGGGTAATGCAAAAAGATGGGGAAACCCGTTGTGTACCACAGGGAGACCTAATCTTAGGTGAGAACGGTGTGTAGGGTTTCATTGTATATATATATATATATATGTATGTGTGTTTAGAGTTTAAGAAGGTATTGATTTGGGATGATGTAGATGGTAATAGAATACGGGGTGGATAATGTCCTGGGTTGAGGTGTATTCTATTACCATCCTCATGAGCTGTTGAAATCAGGTGGGGCAGTGTTTCCTTACCTCCTCCCCCCAGACTATCTTTCTGTTAATGGCCCATCATTGTCCTGCTGCATGACTCAGAGATAACTCCCTCCAGACTATCTTCTGTTAACGAGCCTAATCAACACTTGGCCTCATGACTCATTACTCCATTGTGAGATGCTCCACCCAGAGGGAGGAACCAAGCATCCCATCGTGGATGTAACTGGGACTCTGAGCACGAAAGACACGGGCTCCACTGGATTTCCAGAGGATAGGAGCTACACAGCCACCGCTGGACTTTCTGAGGAAGAGCAGACCCCTTCTACTACAGGATCACCACTTCAGAGGACTGCAGCCACCATTCCACCAGACTGCTACCACTACCCTGCCTAATAGGGACTCAGGTTGTATCTTGACTCTGTCAGTGTTTTCTTTTACTTTCTGTTCCTTTTCTTTAATTTCCATTAAATTGTTAATCTGACTTGATGCCTCTCACTGGTTTGTTTTCAAACTAGTACATAATTTGGCGCCCAACGTGCGGCCTGCCCTGAGAGAAAGTCAGAATTCCAATCTTGTATTAACAGAAACCTATTCACCATGGTGCTCAGCTTGTCTGCATGGGTTCTGTATCTTGCTCTCTATATTTTTCCTCACATGGGGAACTACCTGCCTGTTGTGTTACTCCTGTTAAAACCAGGGACTGGTATGAGAATTGCTTTATTGGTTTATTATGTCTATAGCATAATAACCTGCGAGGCGATGAATACCATTCGGAACATATACTCAATTTTGTTTGGCTGTCCTAGTCTGGGCTCCTATGTCTGGGATCTCTTCAACAATCGCACCCAGCCCCTGGTGGGAGGAGTAGAGAGTGGTTTCTTCCAGCCTTTCAGGCCAGGCACAGCAGTTTTTGAAAATATTGAGTTCCCTCTGGATGTTAAGGAGGGTATAATCTTCTTGTCAGCTCTATTCTCTTTTTTCTCTATGGCCTGCATTGTGTACACCATGCTTAGAAACAGAACGCTACTTAGTGTGGTGCAACGTCTGCTTGAGGAGGAGGTAAAAAGGAGCAAAGCAGCAAATACCATGTCTACACAGACTGCCACACAGAAAGGAACCAAAAGCAAAGCAACCGCATCCATCTCTACACAGACTGACACAGAGGAGAAAGAAACCAAATGCAAAGCAACAGCGTCCATCTCTACGCAGACTGACACAGAGGAGAAAGGAGCCAAATGCAAAGCAACAGCGTCCATCTCTACACAGACTATCACAGAGGAGAAAGGAACCAAAACCAAAACAACAGCGTCCATGACTACGCAGACTGACTCAGAGGAGAAAGGAACCAAAAGCACTGTCAGCGTCCCCATGCAAACCACCACTGAACCAGAATAGCCCAAACCGATTGCAGTTGCCCCCGTGCAGAAGAAGAAATCAAAAAGCAAGTCAGTCCGCATAGTGACTGATGAGGATGCAGCAGGACCTTCACATCAGCAGAAGAGGCAGAGCCAGAGATCATCACTCGGTCACTATCCCTGGGTGAGCTGCGTGACCTGCGGAGGGAATTCACGCGCCAGACGAACGAGTCCATCCTGACCTGGCTGCTTCGCTTCTGGGACGCTGCAGCCAATGACACCATTCTGGACGGAAGTGAGGCCAGGCAGCTGGGATCTCTGTCCCGGGATGTGGTCATTGACCAGGGGATCGGGAGAACCCAAGAAACTCTCAGCCTCTGGCGGCAACTGCTTACAAGTGTCAGGGACAGGTACCTTTGTAAAGAAGACCTCCAGGTGCACCAAGGGAAATGGAGCACAATGGAACAAGGTATCCGGTGCCTGAGGGAATTGGCTGTGCTGGAGATCATTTTCTCAGAAGACGAAAGATTTCCTAAGAGCCCAGATGGTGTCCAGTGCACGTCACAGATGTGGTTGAGGTTCGCACGCCTTGGACCAGAGATATACTCCTGTTACCTGGCAACGCTGCAATGGAGGGTAGGCGAGGACAGGGTTGGCATCTTGGTGAACAAACTGAGGATTTACGAGGACACCGTCACAGCCCCGTTTGGCACCCATGTCTCATCCGTGGAAACAAGTCTTTCAGCTGAGCAAGTCCGGAGTTTGATTGAAGAAGGCCATCAGAAATTGAAAAAGGAACTTAAGGAAGAGATTTACCAGATCTCGCCAGAACCAACAAGAGTCTCTGCCATTAGGAGCCGGCGCCCCCCAACCAGCGAGAGAGGATACACCCCACGAGGTAATCTCTGGTTTTTCCTTCAGGAACATGGAGAAGACATGAGTAAGTGGCATGGAAAACCCACCTCCTCCTTAGCAGCCAGGGTACGTGAACTAAAAAGAGGGACAACTACCACAAGAAGCGCATCTAGAGTCAACATTGCTCCGGTCTCTCGCACACAGAACTCCAGACGATACCAGAATGATAGTATGACTGATCCTCTTGAAGGGACCTCAGGAACATACTCACCGGAAGGGAGCAACATGCACCAGAACCAGGAATAGAGGGCCCCTGCCTCTAGCCAGGTAGAGGAAAGGGATAATCGGGTCTTTTGGACTGTGTGGGTCCGATGGCCTGGCACAGCTGACCCACAAAAATACACGGCTTTGGTTGACACTGGTGCTCAATGTACTCTGATGCCATCAAGGTATGTGGGAACAGAACCCATTTCTATTTCTGGGGTGACAGGAGGATCCCAGCAGCTGACTGTACTGGAAGCTGAAGTGAGTTTAACTGGGAACGAGTGGCAGAAACACCCCATCGTGACTGGCCCGGAGGCCCCATGCATTCTCGGCATAGACTATCTCAGAAATGGATATTTCAAGGACCCAAAAGGACATCGTTGGGCTTTTGGGATAGCTGCTGTGGAGACAGAAGATATCAGACAACTGAGTACATTGCCTGGCCTCTCAGATGACCCGTCTGCCGTGGGACTGCTAAGAGTTGAAGAACAACAGGTACCAATCGCCACAGCAACCGTACACCGTCGGCAATACCGCACCGACAGAGACTCTGTGGTTCCCGTCCATGAGATGATTCGTAAACTGGAGAGCCAAGGGGTGGTCAGCAAGGCCCATTCACCTTTCAACAGCCCTATATGGCCAGTGCGTAAGTCCAACGGAGAATGGAGACTGACGGTGGATTACCGTGGCCTGAATGAAGTCACACCACCATTGAGTGCTGCTGTGCCGGACATGTTGGAACTTCAGTACGAGCTGGAGTCCAAAGCAGCGAAGTGGTACTCCACTACTGACATTGCCAACGCCTTCTTCTCCATTCCTTTGGCAGCAGAATGCAGGCCCCAGTTTGCTTTCACTTGGAGGGGTGTGCAATACACCTGGAACCGACTGCCCCAGGGGTGGAAGCACAGTCCCACCATTTGCCATGGACTGATCCAGACTGCACTGGAAAAGGGTGAGGCCCCAGAACATCTGCAATACATCGACGACATCATCGTGTGGGGAAACACAGCAAAGGAAGTATTTGAGAAAGGAGAGAAAATCATCCAGATTCTCCTGGAAGCTGGCTTTGCCATCAAAAGGAGCAAAGTCAAGGGACCTGCCCAAGAGATCCAGTTCCTGGGAGTAAAGTGGCAAGATGGACGACGTCAGATTCCCACCGAGGTCGTCAACAAGATCACTGCGATGTCTCCACCGACCAGCAAGAAGGAAACACAAGCTTTCCTAGGCGCCATAGGTTTTTGGAGAATGCACATTCCTGAGTACAGCCAGATTGTGAGCCCTCTCTACCTGGTTACCCGAAAGAAGAACGATTTCCACTGGGGCCCTGAACAGCAGCAAGCCTTCGCCCAGATCAAACAGGAAATCGCTCATGCGGTAGCCCTTGGCCCAGTCAGGACAGGACCAGAGGTGAAGAACGTGCTCTATTCTGCAGCCGGGAGCCATGGTCTGTCCTGGAGCCTCTGGCAGAAGGTGCCTGGTGAGACTCGTGGTCGACCACTGGGATTCTGGAGCCGAAGCTACAGAGGATCTGAAGCCAACTACACTCCCACAGAGAAGGAAATCTTGGCAGCTTATGAAGGAGTCCAAGCTGCCTCAGAGGTAATCGGCACAGAGGCACAACTCCTCCTGGCACCCCGACTACCAGTGCTGGGGTGGATGTTCGAGGGAAAGGTTCCTTCCAGGCATCACGCCACCGACACCACATGGAGCAAATGGATTGCTCTCATCACACAGCGTGCCCGTATTGGAAACCCGACTCGCCCTGGGATTCTGGAAATTATAACAAACTGGCCTGAAGGTGAGACTTTTGGATTATCTTCTGAAGAAGAGGAAGAGCAAGTGACTCGTGCTGAGGAAGCCCCACCATATAATGAGCTACCGGAGACTGAAAGACGTTATGCCCTCTTCACTGATGGTTCCTGTCGAATTGTAGGCACTAACAGGAAGTGGAAAGCTGCAGTATGGAGCCCCACACGACGAGTTGCAGAAGCTACCGAGGGACAAGGTGGATCGAGTCAGGTTGCAGAGCTTAAAGCCGTCCAGATGGCTTTGGATATTGCTGAACGAGAGAAGTGGCCGAGGCTCTATCTCTACACCGACTCGTGGATGGTAGCTAATGCTCTGTGGGGATGGCTGGTTCGCTGGAGAAAAGCCAACTGGCAGCGCAGAGGGAAACCCATCTGGGCCGCTGAGATTTGGCAGGACATCGCTGCCCAAGTAGAGAAGCTGACCGTGAAGGTTCGACACGTGGATGCGCACGTACCCAAGAGTCGGGCTAATGAAGAACATCGCAACAACGAGCAGGTGGACCGAGCTGCCAAGGTGAAAGTATCGCAGGTGGATCTGGACTGGCAGCACAAGGGAGAACTATTCCTAGCTCGTTGGGCCCATGATGCCTCTGGTCATCAGGGGAGAGATGCAACATACCGATGGGCCCGTGACCGAGGGGTGGACCTTACCATGGACAGCATTTCACAGGTCATCCACAGTTGTGAGACCTGTGCTGCAATCAAACAGGCCAAGCGGGCGAAGCCTCTGTGGTACGGTGGACGATGGTCAAAGTACAGGTATGGGGAAGCCTGGCAAGTTGATTACATCACCCTTCCCCAAACCCGCCAAGGCAAGCGCTACGTGTTGACCATGGTTGAAGCAACCACTGGATGGCTGGAGACCTACCCTGTGCCTCATGCTACAGCCCGGAACACCATCTTGGGCCTGGAAAAGCAAGTCCTGTGGAGACATGGCACCCCCGACAGGATCGAGTCAGACAATGGGACTCATTTTAAGAACAGCCTCATCAACACCTGGGCCAGAGAACATGGTATCGAATGGATATATCACATTCCTTATCATGCACCAGCTGCCGGAAAAGTTGAACGGTGCAATGGACTACTTAAAACCACCCTAAAGGCACTTGGTGGGGAGACCTTCAAAAATTGGGAAGTGAACTTAGTGAAGGCTACCTGGATGGTCAATACCCGAGGGTCCATCAATCGAGCTGGTCCTGCCGAGTCTGAACCCTTGCACACAGTGGATGGAGATAGAGTCCCTGTGGTACACCTGAGAGGTATTTTAGGAAAGACTGTTTGGATTAATCCTACCTCAGGCAAAGGCAAACCCATCCGTGGGATTGTCTTTGCTCAAGGACCTGGTTGCACTTGGTGGGTAATGCAAAAAGATGGGGAAACCCGTTGTGTACCACAGGGAGACCTAATCTTAGGTGAGAACGGTGTGTAGGGTTTCATTGTATATATATATATATATATATGTATGTGTGTTTAGAGTTTAAGAAGGTATTGATTTGGGATGATGTAGATGGTAATAGAATACGGGGTGGATAATGTCCTGGGTTGAGGTGTATTCTATTACCATCCTCATGAGCTGTTGAAATCAGGTGGGGCAGTGTTTCCTTACCTCCTCCCCCCAGACTATCTTTCTGTTAATGGCCCATCATTGTCCTGCTGCATGACTCAGAGATAACTCCCTCCAGACTATCTTCTGTTAACGAGCCTAATCAACACTTGGCCTCATGACTCATTACTCCATTGTGAGATGCTCCACCCAGAGGGAGGAACCAAGCATCCCATCGTGGATGTAACTGGGACTCTGAGCACGAAAGACACGGGCTCCACTGGATTTCCAGAGGATAGGAGCTACACAGCCACCGCTGGACTTTCTGAGGAAGAGCAGACCCCTTCTACTACAGGATCACCACTTCAGAGGATTGCAGCCACCATTCCACCAGACTGCTACCACTACCCTGCCTAATAGGGACTCAGGTTGTATCTTGACTCTGTCAGTGTTTTCTTTTACTTTCTGTTCCTTTTCTTTAATTTCCATTAAATTGTTATTCTGACTTGATGCCTCTCACTGGTTTGTTTTCAAACTAGTACAAGAGCGTTTCGAGATAGAGACTCCAGTGACAAAGGGAAACCCTGTCCCAGGAGGAAGGATAGTCAGGAAAAGACATCTAAGAAAGCCTCTCCCCCTAGGGACAAAGACCCATGTGCTTATTGCAAGAAGAAAGGGCATTGGAAAGCTGACTGTCTGATGCTGAAGAAGACAACCCCAGTTCCACAGCTCCCATTAGAACAAAACTCAAGCTCAGAATGATGGGGACTGAAGGCTTCTCCCCCAGCAGAGCCTTCGGTTATAGCCAGGCTGGGGAAAGATGATATAGAATTTCTGGTAGACACTGGCGCGGCATATTCTATGTTAAATACTTTAGAAGGGAAACCGAGTCATGAAACTGTTCATGTGGTTGGGGCAACAGGGGTAACTGAAACACGGCCTTTCTTCCAACCTTTGAAATTTAAACTGGGGAAGCATTGGGTAACTCATCAATTTCTTTATATGCCCAGCTCCCCATAACCATTGCTGGGGAGGGATTTGTTAGAGAAATTGGAAGCCAAAATTAAATTTAGAAGAGGGGAGGGCGTTCGAGTTATCATTCCAGAAACTAAATTTGTCGAAGTTTCTGCACTTTTTATACAGGACACATGTGGCAAAATCCCCATTGAAGTCGAACATGCTGTCAATCCAATTGTGTGGGCCAGTGATGTTCCAGGAAGATCCAAACAGGCAGAACCGGTGAGCATTGCACTCAAACCAGGAGCTACACTGGTAAGGCAAAAACAGTATCCTTTAAAATTAGAGAGTCGCAAAGGACTGGCACCTATAATTGAAAAATTCCTCCACCATGGGTTATTAGTGCAATGTGAGTCCAGGTATAACACGCCAATCCTTTCAGTGAAGAAAGCTGATGGTAAAAGTTACCGGTTAGTCCAAGATTTGAGGGCAATTAACAAAATTACTGAGGACATACATCCAGTGGTAGCAAACCCTTATACACTTTTGACCACACTGACAGATGAATTAGGGTGGTTTACTGTTGTGGACCTGAAAGATGCCTTTTTCTGCATTCCTGTGCATAAAAACAGCCAGGAGCTTTTTGCTTTCGAGTGGGAAAACCCTGAAACAGGAAGGAAAAGTCAGCTTACTTGGACAGTCCTACCCCAGGGTTTCAAAAATAGCCCAACAATATTTGGAAACCAGCTAGCAAAAGAATTAGAAGATTGGAGGAGACAAGAGCCAGGAGGGGTTATCCTTCAGTATGTTGATGACATCTTGATTGCAGCTAAAACCAGAGACGACTGCATCCAATTAACTCTAAGCTTGTTAAACTTTTTGGGACAGAGTAGGTACAGAGCCTCCAAAGACAAGGTGCAGATTGCCAAGGAAGCGGTAGTTTCTTTGGGACTTGAGATCTTCCGTGGACACTGACAGCTCAGCAAGGAACAGAAAGAAGCCATCTGCTGACTTCCAGAGCCCCACACTGTGAGAGAGATGCAGGCTTTTCTGGGAATGGGAGGTTGACGTCATTTGTGGGTAGCAAATTATGGATTGTTGGTGAAACCCTTATATGGAGCAATAAAAGCAGCTGAAATGGCATTATAATTTGGACTGAAAGCACAAGGGCTGCATTTAAACAGCTGGAACACTCTCTAATGTCAGCTCCAGCACTGGGCTTACCGGACTTGACTAAGCCTTTTGAACTTTTTACATATGAGAGACTGAATGTGGCACTGGACGTATTAGCACAGTGCCTCGGAAGCCAACAGAGGGCTGTGGCCTACTTTTCCAAACAGCTAGACAGTGTTAGTCAAGGGTGGCCTGGGTGTTTGAAGGCCGTGGTGGCTACTGTCATCCTGATTCAAGAGGCCCGGAAACTCACCCTTGGACAACACATTGTAGTGTATGTGCCACATGCAGTAGCAGCAGTACTGGAACAGAAAGGAGGACATTGGCTGTCCTGCAATCAGATGCTTAGATATCAGTCACTGCTGTTGGAACAGGATGATGTTACCCTGAAAACAACTTCTGTTGTTAACCCTGCCATGTTTCTGTCCTCTACCTTAACTGAGAATGTGCCTGAGCTTGACTGTTTGCAGACAATCGAGGAGGTCTATTCCAGCAGACCAGACCTGAAGGACATGCCCCTAGAAAATCCAGACTGGGACCTGTTTACAGACGGGAGCAGCTTCATGAGAAATGGTAAACAAATGACAGGTTATGCAGTAACAACTCAGGACAAGGTGATTGAGGCGAAGGCCCTGCCGGCAGACGTGTCATTGCAGAAAGCTGAACTAATTGCACTGGCGAGGGCCCTAGACCTGAGCGAAGGAGCGAAGGTAAATATATGGACTGACTCTAAATATGCATTTAGTGTTGTCCACACCCATGGAACCATCTGGAAGGAGAGAGGACTGTTGAATGCTCAAGGTAATCAAATGAAACACTCTGAACAAATCCTTGCCCTCTTAGAGAGCATCAAAAAACCCACAGAAGTAGCTATCATGCATTGTAGGGGTCACCAGAAAGGGAAAACCACTCCAGAATTGGGAAATCGCTTTGCTGATGAAACAGCAAAAAGGGCTGCAGAAAAAGGTATTCTTGCAGTAATTCCACAAAAAAAGATTGACTTGTCAGGTTTCACCCCAAAATATGATCAGGAAGACCACAAGTTAATCAAGTTTCTTAAGGCTGAGATCACAGAAAATGGATGGGCTGTTACACCTGCAAATCAGGTTGTAGTCCCACCTCTAATCCTTCAAGAGCTAGCTCGAAGAGAACATGAAAGCACACATTTCGGGGTTGAAAATCTTCTGAAACATCTAAAGAAGGTAGTAATAGGAAAGGGAATGGCAGATATTGTACAATCAGTAGTGAGCAGGTGTGAAATTTGCTGCAAAAACAATCCTGATACGAGGAAAAGAGTTGTCTTAGGAGTAACAAAGGCAGGGGATCTTCCTGGAGATTACTGGCAAATAGACTTTGCTGAGTTACCACGCAAAGAAGGATACAGGTACATACTGGTATTGGTTGACACCTTCAGTGGATGGCCTGAAGCTTACCCCTGTCACACTAACACAGCCAAGGAGGTGGTGAAAGTTTTGCTTAATCATATAATACCAAGGTTTGGGGTTCCTTTGGGTATGTCCTCGGATAGGGGACCACATTTTGTTGCAAATGTGATTCAAGAAGTTAGCCGGATTTTGGGAATTGCTTGGGATCTGCACACACCTTACAGACCCCAAGCAAGCGGTAAAGTGGAACGCATGAATGGGACCCTTAAGGCACAAATTAGCAACATTTGTCAAGAGACATCCATGACCTGGGTTCAGGCCTTGCCTATATCTTTGCTGAGGATCCATATACAACCGAGGCGGAGGGATAACATCAGTTCCTATGAAATATTGTATGGCAGGCCATATCAAATTCCACATGTTCCAGGTGAAATTCACATGAGGGGAAAACTTGATTTGCAAAGATATCTAATGGCTTTAGGCTCTACTTTGCAGAAGATCCAGAATTACGTTGTGTTATCCAGACCCACGGGACGGGACACCCCTACACATCCCTTCCAGCCTGGAGACTGGGTCTATGTTAAGTGGTGGGACAGTGATCCTCTGCAGGCCAAGTGGAGAGGACCATTCCAGATTTTGCTGACCACCCTCACCGCAGTCAAAGTTGCTGACAAAGGACCCTGGATTCACTACTCCAGAGTTAAGAAGGCTTCTGCTCCTGAAATAACTGAGAAAACAGAGACTGATACATATGAAGATGATGTAGTTTAAATGATTTTTCCTGTGCTAATTATTTACGCAGTTGGTAACCCTGGCTCAGGTTTGGAACTAAATTTTTCATATGATTCTAGTCCAAAGTATATCCAAAGACATTCATTTGGATACAAAACTAATAATTGACATGAGAACTGAAGTGGAAAGATCAACAAAATTTGTTTACAATTTGAGAATCAACTTAGATCTTACATTGGATAACATTCAAAGCTGATTGTATCTTCCATGCCCTGGTTTCATGGTTACCAAACTGACCCTAGATCACAGATTTTTTATAATGATTGTAATCATGGTTCTTGTTTATAGATACATACTGCTGTTAGACATATATTATTAGTGGATATTAGAATATTTAAAATAGAGTCTAGACAAGGTAGAGGCCTTGTTAAGCCTCTAAAGGGGGCAAATGATGCCTAGGTTTTAACTTTTATATTTTTCTGATTCTGTACTGCTTAGAGTGTAACTCTGAGGTTTCTTGTAGCTTGCTAATTTCTGCTCTCTCATGCTAGGTAGACATAACAAAGCCTCTCTGGGCCTGATCTCCAAGGTCACCCAGACCGTCCTAGGGCCAAAAAGTATAATCCAAAGAGATTCTAAGGGGGGCCAGCGGAGGGGAAATTACATCATTGAACTGAAGCTTTAATTGGAGAATTAACCCTGATATGCAAATGAACCAAACCTATAAAGGTGTGAAGAACTAATGACCTGTCATCCATCTTGGGGTCCATTTTTGGCAATAGCCTGTGGCTCCCAGGGTGTACCTTTGAAGGCCTTTCAAATAAATACCTATTTTATTCTTTTACTCCTGTCCAGTCTCTGTGTCTAGGAGGCCTCTTAAGGCATCAAAATGAGGGAGAGGACTTAAGGGATTTTAAAACCAAGCACTTAAAAATGAGAAGGGCTAGTAAAATTAACAACACTATAAACAAAACCCATACAATGTCCTTGATAATGGAAGGAATCCAGCTGCTGGAGCTCCTAGTGGATGAAAGAGAACTGGAAGCAGAAAAGAGGCTTGAAAACCAGTTACTGCCCTCAGTACACAGGTTGTCTACTTGGGTGCAAATTTCTTTAATTTCAGCATGGGTGGACTTGCTATTTGACGAAAGGTCTATGCAGCAAAGTCCTTCAAATTCATTGCAGCCGTGGCTGTGGGCAAGGAGAAGGAAATCAATAGCAGCTCGATTCTGTAATGTCACCTGCTTTGTTTTTTCTTCCTCAGCTAAAAGCTGGCTGAGGGCGGAGGATGTGGTTTGGGCATTTTTCCCTAGCCAGCAAGAAATCTGCTCAAGTTCTCCAAGGGCCTTAGCTGCCGCCACCAACGGCAAGAAAATTGAAAGGACAACTCTTTCAGAATGAGGCCAATTAGTGACCGAATTATCACAATCATCAGGGATTTTTTGAATAGATTGTTTTGATCCAACCTGATTAGCCAAATTATGCCACTTGAGAATTTGAGCTCTGTCTGGGTTGAAGGTGGCCACATGCCCCAGAGTGCAGGGACCTCCTGTGAGAAATGATGGGATTCCGTTCCATGCCCGGTCCCCACAGATTAAAAATAACCCTTCTGGCAATTCCTTGTTGTGACTGATGGAGTTGGAAACTGACAAGGCCATATTCTGACACCAGCCTGAGATTTATAGATTTTATTGAAAGGTCTGACTGGAATTGGTGTCTCGGCTTACTGTAGCGTGAGTTAAAACAATAGGCTGCCTCAGTGGACCCCTGAAGATGTAGTTCTCGGGGCTCCTGTATGGCTGTTGGAAGTTTCCGCATCTGTTGCTGCCTGTTCTGAGCTTCCCCTCCCCCTCCCAAAGACACTTGCTCCTGCCATGTGCTCTGAGCTCCTTTGTTCTAAGCGTAGGCAAAACCAAATGTAACTCAAACCCTTTAGCAGTGTCTGATTAGCCGATCACCCTGGGTCTGCCCCCAGTCCTCCCCTTTCCCCTTCTCCTAATAAAAGAGACGATCGAGGGAGGCCCTGCCCTCTCTTGGCTCAGCTACCTTCCTGTGAACATCTCTTGCTGTCTGTTTGTTTTGAAAGCTTCTAACTGCAGGAAATTGAGCGAGCAGAGAGCTATATTTCTCCCTCTTTGCTTCTGCTGATGGTATTTGCTTTGCAGCTGATACAGGTACCGATTTTAGAGCTACTAAAGTGCTAGATTGCCCATGCTACCTCTCTAGGCTGCTTGAGGCTTTCTAAGGCATTAAACCACTAGCTTAGCCGGTAAAAAGCTGAAAAGATACCTTCCACATTTGGCGCCCAACGTGCTATCTCTGAACTCTGGTTCTGAGAGACTTCCAGGGTGTCCCGGCAGCTGTTTGTCTGCTGGAGTTAGCTCTGCACGTCCTGCCGTGCCAGCTCTGTGTTCTGAGCGGTTACTTTTTGTGTAACATTGAGCCCAGAGCCTCAGCCTGTACCCTCCCCCACACTACATGGCGAGGTAACAGCTGGTAACCAGAAGACCCTTCTCGCATGTTTTTTTTCTCCGGACCGGCTTTCCTATGGTAAATCCAGAATTCTGGTGAGTATTTCCCTGCTGGTTTAGGGGCTCCTGTCTTAAGCTGGTGCGGGTGCAAACTTTCTCTTTTTTTCCTCCTTTGTGGCGAGTTGAGGGTTGAGGTTTGTGCTGCTGCATTCGTAATGGGATCTGATGTTTCTGCACACTATAGAGAAATATACCACCAAGTTCAAAGCTACCTTTCTTTAACTGGGCATAAATATCCTAAAAATCTAGTTCAGTCTTTTGTACCATGGCTTTTTCAGTACTTTCCTAATCTGACCTCCGAGGACATAAGATCTGCTGAATTTTGGGATAAGGTGGGGAGAAAACTCTCCTCTCTTAGGCGTGCAGGAGACGAAACAGTTTCAAAATTTTTTCCTCTCCTGTTACTAAGTTATACTTTGCCAGAGAAAAAAGCAGTACATGAAAAGCCTCTGCAAAAACCCTCTGTTAATCCCCTTATACCCTCTTCCAACCCCTGTGTCCCTGACCCCTCTTCCCCTACGCTGGAAAACACAGCTAGAGCAGACTGCTTTTTAGCACAGGAGAGCTATCGTCCTCCTGGCTCACCCGTGTTTCCTCAGCACCCTGCCTTGGACGGGAATCCGGAGCCCGTCCCAGGACCTTTCCAACCCCTTTTCTCCACTCCTTTGTCCCCAGTTTCTAGCCCTCATGTTTCAAGCGTGCAAAAATACCCTTCTCCCCTGATCTCTTTGTTCCCAGAGACAGACATTGCCATGTGCACGCAGCCTGGGAAAAACCCCCTCCCCCCAACCCCTTTTCTCCGAGTTTGTTTGTCTCCAATAATGGCAGACGCAATGTTCCTTCCTCTCCCAACTACACCTCCCACAATCCCTTTCTCCCCCACCCCACAAATCCCTTCTTGTCCCCATCCCCTCCCACTCTCGTGTCACAACCTGACCTCGCCCCTAACCCCGCCTCCACAGCGTCGTGTTTCACCCCTCCCTCTGTGCCCACCCATGACTCAAGTACCTCCCCTGCCTCCTACAACCCCGCCCCCAACCCCTCCCCTCCTCCGGCCGTGTCCCCGCCTCCACTCCCCGCCCCTGCTTCCCACTGTCCTGCCCCAAGTTCCCACAATCCTGTGACTACCTCTCTAAATCCGGGAACCCATGGCTACCAGGAAGTAACTCCAACTGCTTCTACTACACTCTCTCGTACTAGCAATGGAGCAAACCCTGACTGGAAACCCTTTCCTTATTCTAATATTAAGGATTTGTGCAAGGCAATTAAGGAGTTTGAAATGCAGAGTAATTATTTTAAGAGCCTTTTAAGTGCCACTTTTGCAACTCACTTACTTGTACCTCATGATTTACTTACATTGATGCAAACTCTTCTCCCACCTGGTGATTTTATGATGTGGAAAAAGCAATGGAAAATAATTTTATCTGATTTATTGAAAATTTTGTGGCAAACTCCAGATAATTACCTGGACTTTGACAACAATTATATCACATTAGACCTTTTATCTGGTGACAATAATATGGCAAATCCTCAAAAACAAGCAATGCTTATCCGTCGTCCAGTTCTTACTGATATCACATGTGCTGCTGAAAAGGCCTTAACATTACTACCATGTCAAACTCCTAACTCTCATTATACCACCATCAAGCAATTGCCAAATGAAAATATTATTCACTTTTATAACCGTTTGTGCGAAGCTGTCTCTTCCCAGGTCCCTAATCCTGACCTCCAACAAGCGCTCCTACTCAAACTTCTCCAAGTGAATACGAATGATGCTTGCAAACAAGTCATCCTCACTCTCCCTCTGCATCCTCCTCCTACTGTTGAAACCACCCTCGAAGTCTGTACAAAGAAGGTGCAGCTGAACACAGCTGTTCCCTTTTTGAAAAAAGTGGGGATGGTTGGGGAAGTTGTGGAGAATGCTACGGGTACAGGGGAAACTCAGTTTCGAGGTAACTTTATATGCTATCGTTGTCAGAAAAAGGGACATGTAGCTCGCAATTGCAGAGCGATTATAACTGCTGATAAAAACTCTTCAAAGACTGTTTCCCCAGGTCAACAGCAGGGAAACTAGCGACTCAACGCGTCCTAACAGGTCCGCGTTCAGACATAAATAGGGCTGCAGACAAAGCAACTTGGACTTCTGGACTCAGGTTTAAGGTAACCTGTGATAAAGCACACCATTTCAACAACAACAAACAGACTGTAATACCCATCTCATTCCAGAATGTGGACCACATGCCAGACTTTACATACCTTTTTGTTATTGGGGACACTCGGGAAACACCTGCTGGGATAGAGGTTACACCCACACTCATGAAAGTGGATCAGAATGGGTGTTCTAACCTAATTGTACGATGTATATATCCACCGCACTTTATGCCAAAGGGTCAAGTCATTGCACAGGCCATTCCACTGCCCAAATACCTGCCCACAGATGGTCATATCCCAGCCATCTGTTGGACTGCGGTTTTGGGAAATGAAAAACCTGTAATAGAATGTAAGCTCCATCACAAATCACATAAAGTCAGTATAAGTGGAATGATAGACACAGGTGCTAACGTGTCTGTCATTCCATTTGATAAATGGCCTACGCAATAGGAATTGTAGTCTCAGGGCATCATAAATGGGATTGGAGGTACCCAAATTGCAAAGCAATCCAAATACACCATTCAAATTGAAGGTCCTGAAGGACGAATAGCGACACTTCGTCCATATGTCCTGGACACCAAATTCACCCCGTGGGGAAGGGATGCCATGTCTCAGTGGGGAACAGAAATTGATATCACCCCTAGACATCAAAATTTTCCCTTGCGGCCGCTGGAGTTGAGTGCCATCCACCAAAATTAACTTGGAAAACTGATGAACCAGTGTGGGTTAACCAGTGGTTGCTAAAAAAAGAAAACTTAGAGGCACTCAAAATATTAGTAGCTGAACAATTGGCTAAAAGGAATATAGTTCCAACTAACAGCCCGTGGAACACACCCGTGTTTGCAATACAAAAACAGGGAAAGAACAAATATGGGATACTCCAAGATCTTAGAGAAATTAATAAGGTTATTGAAGACATGGGACCCCTTCAACCAGGTATGCCATCACCTTCAATGCTCCCACCACATTGGCATTTAGCTGTTCTTGATATTAAAGATTGCTTCTTTCATATTCCACTCCACCCTGCAGATGCCCCTTGATTTGCATTTTCTGTACCCTCTCTTAATCGTGAAACTCCCATGGAACGTTATCATTGGCTTGTGCTTCCCCAAGGCATGAAAAATTCCCCAACTCTCTGCCAAGAGTATATTGCTAAAATTCTATCTCCCATCCATGCCAAAGCAGAGAAAGCCATCATCCTACATTACATGGATGATGTGCTGGTATGTGCTCCCAATAATCAGTATCTCAAGCAGACAATTAACATGGTGATTGAGGCCCTAGAGGCCAAGGGCTTTGAATTACAACCTGAAAAAATGCAGAGAACAAGCCCTTGGAAATACCTCAGACTCAAAATCACAGAAACCTCTATCACCCCAACACCCGTCACCATTAATAATAACCCAAAAACATTAGAGGAAGTGCAACAGATCTGTGGGACACTGACCTATCTAAGGTCCTGGTTAGGACTCACCACAGAGGATGTAGCTCCTATTGCAAACCTGGTAAAAGGGGAAGGCGGTCCAGCATCCCCTAGATCCCTGACAGAAGAGGCAAGGCAGTCTCTCAGAAAGATACAAGAGCTCATTTCCACCAGACAAGCACACAGGTATCAGCCCTCCCTACCCTTTAAGCTTGTCATTCTAGGGAAGGTACCACGCTTTCACGGCCTCATATTTCAGTGGGACAAAGCAGAAGGACCACCTCATCATAACTGAATGGGTATTCCTTCCACTCCAACCGCCTAAGACATTCACACAGCCACAAGAACTAATGGCAAAAATTATCATGAAGGGTAGAGCAAGGCTCCGCACCCTGGCAGGATGTGACTTTGCGTGCATCTACTTACCTGTAACAACAGACGCATTAGATCACCTACTTCAAAATAATATAAATTTACAATTTGCATTAGTTACTCAGGCCAAATCTCCAATCATTACCCAAAACATAACATGTTTAATCTGCCATTCTCTTTCATCCCTCGAGAGATTCAAAGCAGAAAACCCCTTGATGCTCTAACCATTTTTACTGATGCCTCAGGAAAAAGTAAAAAGTCTGTAATCACATCGAAAAATCCAAAGATGCAAAAGTGGGAATCTGACATCAAGGTAATCCAGGGATCACCACAAGTAGCTGAACTAGCAGCCGTCGTTAGAGCATTTGAGAGGTTCAAAGAACCCTTTAATTTGGTCACAGACTCAGCATATGTAGCTGGAGTAACTGTTAGAGCTGAGCATGCTCTCCTAAAAGAAATCTCAAACAAAAAAATTTATGATTTGCTCTCAAAGTTAATTTATCTGGTTTCCCACAGAGAGCATCCCTATTTTGTCATGCATGTGAGGTCACATACAAACCCGCCAGGATTTATTGCAGAGGGTAATCGTAGAGCTGATGCTCTGGCTATGCCAGCAGACATAGTTCTATCAGCCGACTTACCAAAGCTCCCCCAAGTTTTTGAACAGGCAAAATTGAGCCATGCCATGTACCATCAAAATATTCCTGCTCTTATCCGCACGTTCCATCTGTCGCGGACACAGGCAAAAGCAATAGTGGCAACATGTCCCAACGGCCAGAAGCTACAGCTTCCATCACTGGGCATGGGGGTCAATCCCAGGGGCATTAATAGAGGTGAATTGTGGCAGATGTACATCACACATTTCCCTGAATTTGGGAGATTAAAATACATTCATGTTTCTATTGATACCTTCTCCAGTGCTATGTATGCCTCTGCACATGCAGGTGAAAAAGCTAAAGACATTGAAAAAC
The DNA here is from genome assembly GCF_041296385.1 of Aphelocoma coerulescens. NCBI lineage: Eukaryota > Metazoa > Chordata > Aves > Passeriformes > Corvidae > Aphelocoma > Aphelocoma coerulescens. The sequence goes on along the minus strand of NW_027184084.1, from coordinate 338,424 downwards.
ATCTTGTCCAAGCTTTTGCTGTGCTTGGTATACCTGAGGAGATAAAAACTGAAAATGGGCCGGCCTATACCTCTCAGGAGTTTAAAAACTTTCGTCAGCAGTGGGGATTTCGACATGTTACAGGTATTCCTCACTCCCCAACTGGACAAGGCATTGTTGAACATGCCCATCAAACCCTCAAGTGAATGCTGCTACAACAATCAGGGACCACTAAACTCAACTCACCTGTCCTCAGACTCAGCAAAGCACTGTTTACCATAAACTTCCTGAACGGCACCTTTGAGGATCCAAACCCTCCCATCTATAGTTATTTCCAGAACACCGGGAGACAGAAACTGAAGGAAAATCCAGAAGTCCTGATCCAGGACCCAGAGACTCAAAAAATCCAAGGACCATACAAACTTGTAACTTGGGGACGTGGGTATGCCAGTGTATCTACCCCTCAAGGGCTGAGGTGGATCCCAGGGAAATGGGTAAAACCTTATATCACTTCCTCAAAAATTAAGGCGATTAAAACTGCCTCCTGGAAGAGACGCGGTAAAAAGGATCCTGATTTTGCACCCTCATGTAAACCCCCTACTGCAGATTTTGATGTTAATCTTTTAAGTTAAGTTGCACTGTTTTGCACTCAGGTTTTGCACTGTATTTTGTAAATCTTCATCCTGATACTCCATACCATGGATGTCCTGACTACCCCCCTGAGTTTTGACTGGGGAACTAGTTTAAAGATCCTATGTACTGTCAGGTTGTAGGGACAATAGATTCCAATTATGTTTTGCACTGTTGTTTTGTTACTGTTCTATGCACTTTTAAGTTACTAAGAGTTACAACCCAGCTTTAAAGAAAAAAAAAATAGGGAATTGTTGCTGCCTGTTCTGAGCTTCCCCTCCCCCTCCCAAAGCTCCTGCCATGTGCTCTGAGCTCCTTTGTTCTAAGCATGGGCAAAACCAAATGTAACTCAAACCCTTTAGCAGTGTCTGATTGGCCGGTCACCCCGGGTCCGCCCCCAGTCCTCCCCTTTCCCCTTCTCCTAATAAAAGAGATGATCGAGGGAGGCCCTGCCCTCTCTTGGCTCAGCTACCTTCCTGTGAACATCTCTTGCTGTCTGTTTGTTTTGAAAGCTTCTAACTGCAGGAAATTGAGCGAGCAGAGAGCTATATTTCTCCCTCTTTGCTTCTGCTGATGGTATTTGCTTTGCAGCTGATACAGGTACCGATTTTAGAGCTACTAAAGTGCTAGATTGCCCATGCTACCTCTCTAGGCTGCTTGAGGCTTTCTAAGGCATTAAACCACTAGCTTAGCCGGTAAAAAGCTGAAAAGATACCTTCCACACACATCCACCCATCCCAGCGGTGGGGCTGGAGGATATGGGTGTCGTGGGTGTAGGCAACAAACTCCTCAGCGTGCAAGGGAATACCAATAAGACAGGTAGACATTGGGTCCTTCGCCCCCCCATGCCCAAGCATATCCCAGTCTGGTTGATGGCTTGGGCCAGCGTTACCAACACGTTGTTTTGTGGCTGTCGTATGATCCATGCCTCGCCTCGTTGGTGGTGGCACAGGAGGAGCTGTAGCAGCAGGTGGAACAGCAGCAGGTAGGAGTTCATCATGCGGTCAAGGGTGGTAACTTTAGGAAATTAAAACACAAATAAAATTAACTTAAATAACAATGGGCCCCGTGGACTCCCCCTCTTTCAAAAAAAACCTGAGGGATCATTTTTGGGAAGGGAAACACATTAGGGAGTCTGGGGAGGGGAAGGTTTGTCTTTTGGGCCTGGAAGAGAAGTCTTTTTTCCAGGTGGTTTGGTTTTTCTCCTTTTCCAGTCTGTGGCAGCATCTTTATTCTGTTTGGCATCAGTTGGTGGTTTCAAGAAAGGTTTGATCCACTTCCCAGGGATCCATTTTGGACCTTCTGGGGTGGAAACACACCCGTAGCCTCTACCCCAGGTGAACAGGGGTAAAGATCACGTATTTGTAAAGTGTCAGGATCCTTAATTAGGAACTCAGGTCTCTCAGTCAGTTTATGTTTAGCAGAGTTTGTAAAGTGTCTCATGATATGAGGGTTAGGTTCTTCATAGGAACAGTTTAAAAAGTTTAACGTGAACAATGCTTTAGCAAGTCTTAGGATGGGGGTGCCGATTTCATTGCTGCCTCTTTGTTGTTCCAACAGTTTTTTCAGTGTTTGATGTTTCCTCTCTATGATGGCTTGGCCTGTGGGCAAGTGAGGGATGCCAGTAATGTGTTCCACACCCCACTCGCTCATGCATCTGTTCAGTTCTGCAGAGATGTACACAGGGCCATTGTCAGTTTTAATTTTCTTTGGTGCCCCCAACACAGCAAAGGCCTGTACTAGGTGGTTGATAACATCTTTGGCCTTCTCTCCCCACAGTGGGCTGGAGCAAAGGTCGCACCAGAAAAGGTATCCACAGAAACATGAACGTATTTCTGGTGACCAAATTGGGGGAAGTGGATGACATCTGTCTGCCATATTTTGCAAGTGCCTAGACCTCGGGGGTTAATCCCTTGGCCTAATGATGGAAGCTGGTGTTTTTGGCAGCTGGGGCATGTCGCCACAATGGCTTTTGCCTGGTCTCTAGCGAGGTGGAACATTCAAATGAGAGCGGGAGCATTTTGATGGAACATTGCATGGCTCAGCTGGGCTTGCTGGAATCTGTTAGGCAGATTCGCTAACTCGATGGGCATTGCTAGGGCATCTGCTCTCCTGTTCCTTTCTGCAATAAATCCTGGCAGGTCAGTGTGTGATCTCACATGCATGACATAGAATGATTGCTTTCGGTGGGAGATCAGTTGAATCAATTTTGAAAGCAAGTTATGAATTTTTGGGTTTTCAACCTCCTTTAGTAAGGCTCTCTCTGCCCTGGAAACTACACCTGCAACATAGGCCGAATCAGTTAACAAATTAAATGGTTCACTGAACCACTCAAATGCTCTGACCACGGCTGCAAGTTCTGCCACTTGTGGGGATCCTTCAACTACCTGCACATCAGACTCCCACTTCTGAGTGCGAGGATCCTTCCATGTTGTTGGGGAGGATGAAAGTTTGGTAAGAAAATTTCACAGGTATGTAGGTTTGGAAGAAAGATCTCTGAATGTAAAAACTGGGGATGAGGTAGAAATGGAAGCAAGTTTTGATATAGAGTAAAAGATGTTTTGCTGAAACAGTGATCAATGAGTAACTGAGAAGGCAAAGGTTAGAGATGCGTTGGAAGGAGATTTTTAGGAGTAGGACAAAGGTATGTGACTACAAACAAAGACATGTTTTTCACCAAGTAAATAAGTCTCAAGAAGAGCATAAGTAAATAGAAAACATGTCTTTACCAAAAAGAGAGATATGGCAGGCAAACAAGAAATGTTGAAGTAGGAAGAAAAAGAGAGATCTGAGAATTTTCCATTGTAAGCTTAAATTGTAACATACTTACTCTTGTAATTGGATAATAATGACTATAATATGGTGATGGTAGTAGCTATGATAGGCTATAGTCAAATGTAAAGGTATTGTGTATGGTGCTTATTGGTTGTTATGTATTAAGATACTCTGCAAAGAAAAGTATATAATGCTTTTTAACTTGAACAGAAAGTGGCTTCAGGTATGCCTACAGCTGGAGCTGGCAGCTGTAGGGCTGGCTCTGGATACCCACTCCCTGAAATGCTGTAACTTCGCCTATGCAATAAACATCTTTCAAGAGAGACGTCTGAAGTCCAGACATCCTTTGTGAAACTTTCTCCTATACATGTGATGACAGATTTGCGGGAACCTCCGGAACCATCTGAAAAGATGTTCAGGGCATCTAAAGGTTTTCGGCTTTGAATTTCTTTTGGAATCAGTTTGAAGACTGAATTAAACAGTTTGTGTTTTGGGTTGTGTATAGAAATTTGGCCTGGGTAGCTGACCAGGGCAAATTGGCGGTGCTCATTGTTTTGTATTAGGTGGTCAAGCGACTTGGTTGTCAGTGGTAGATAGATGCATGTGAAATCACACCCTGCAAGGGTGCAGAGGCAGGATCTAGCCTTCATCACCAACTGAGCCATGAGCTCCTGTGGTGTTGTAATACTTTTGGACGGCTGGTGCGAGAGGAAAACCCACACGATGATTAACAGGGGATCACTCTGCACCTTGTCCCATTGAAATATCAGCCCGTGAAGGTATGCCATTTCCCCTAATACAATAAATTGAAAAGACAGACCTGAGGCTCAGCAGTGTGCCTGCCGGGACGACAGCGCTTCTTGTATCTTACAGATGGATTGTCTCTCTTCCTCTGTTAGATGCCTAGCTGATGTGAGGTCATCTTTCCCTCACAGAAGGTTGAACAGAGGAGCGAGATTTTCTGTCGTCAGCCCTAGGAGCGGCCTCACCCAATTTATGGACCCGCAGAGCTGGTGGAGTTCCTGCAAGATCTTAGGGTTATCATTAATTTTGATTTGTTGGGGAACCACAGTCTGTTCATGGATTTTCAGTCCAAGATATTTAAATGGAGAAGTTTTCTGGACCTTTTCAGCCTGGATCTCAAATCCATTTGCCTCTAAGGCCTCGATTACCTTCCCTAATGTCCAGTCTAGATAGGATTGGTTAGGAGCACACACCAAAACATCTTCCATAGAGTGGAGCACTATTGCCTTTGCTGCCAACTTTGTGATGGGGGACAGAATGCGAGTTACATACCACTGGCAGATGGTGGGTGAGTTCTTCATGCCTTGCGGCAAAACTCCCCACTGGTAGCACTGCATGGGGGCCTTTCAGTTGATGGAAGGTACTGAGAAGGCAAACGGGGGGTGCATCGTCTGGGTGTAGAGGGATCTGGAAGAAGCAGTCCTTAATATCAATGACTGCTAACTTCCACTGCCTAGGGATCATGGAGGGTGAAGGCATTCTGGGCTGCAGGGGTCCCATGTCCTCAGTGACTGCATTTATTTTCCACAGGTCATGGAGGAGGTGCCACTGGTCTTTCCCTGTTTTTTTGATTACAAATACTGGGGAGTTCCAAGGGATATTTGAGGGTTCAATGTTCCCCTTTTTCAATTGCTCCTTTACGAGTGCAGTGAACGCCTTTAATTTGTGTCTGTTTGGAGGCCACTGATTCTCCCAGACAAATTTGTCAGTTTTCCAATTTAATTTCTGGGTTGGGCGCTCTGCAGTGGCCCCTATTAAAAATCCTGGGGTCGAGATGGAATTTCAACTCAGGCCCCCCACTGGGACATGAGATCTCTGCCCTACAATGTGAACCCGGAATTAATAACAAACAGGCAGACCAATGCTATATGTCACTCTGGACCGTCGATGTGGACAATATCCCTGCTTCTCTGGGCAGATATCGACCCCCCCACACCTGTCACGATACTTTCTGCCAGCTGCAACTCCCAGTGTGATGACCAATCATTGGAGGAAATGACTGTCACATCTGCTCCTGTGTCCATCATTCCTGCCAGGCTGATGTCCAAGCCTTGGCAAGACAGTTTACAGCCAAGCATAGGCTTGTCTTGCCCAACCACCTCAGCCCAGAAGACAGAGGGGTTACAGTTCTGCAGAGGACTGCTGGGCATGAGGATGGCTTGAGCAACAACCTGGTTAGCAGCAAGGAAAAAGGGCAGGTTAATACACTGGATGTTAATTGTGAAAAGCCCTTGTGACCCCACTTGTACAATTTCAGGTGTTATACAGATGTCAGATGGTGTGTGTTCAGCATCTCCCAATACAAACAATATACAGTCTCTCAGGTTCTCGCAACTCACAATGACTCTTTGGGGTGTCACTGAGTCCATTTGGGTTGCGGTGGTCATGGTGACAGTCTTTCTGGTCACAGCTGTTTGATTTTTTTTCTCCACGCTGGGCAGCATCCCAACGCAGACAGGTAATGTCATTTGCCCTGGGGAGACAGCTCAGAAGTTCTGGTTAATTGGAGCTGAAGCTCTGCAGTTTCGGGCCAAGTGCCCTGTGACAGACCTAATTAGCATTTCTTTTGTCCTGAGGTGCCGTTGCATCAGCAGCAGCTGCTGTCCCTATAATACTCCCCCTCGTTTTTAAATTTGGCTGGTTAATTGGAACTAATGTCGTACAAGCACGAATCATTTGGTTTAGGGTCGGTGGAGGATCAAATGGAAGATTCAAAATCACTCTTTTACAAGCATCATTTGCATTAGCTTTTGCAATTTGCGTTATAATATGCTCTTTTGTTTTTGGATCTTCCACTTGTCTTTCCACTACGAGCCTCAGTTTATCCACAAAATAAATAAATGGCTCATTTTGCAGTTGCCGGATCTCTGTATAACTCAATTGAGGTGCCAATTTAGGGGGCATCATTAAAAATGTTTGCTCTGCCGCTTGCTTTACAGCATTCAGGACCGGCCCTGGTGTATTTCGAGCCTGGTTCTGTGGCTTGGCTAACAACCCCTCACCGGTAAGGTGCTCCATAGAAACCCCTGCATTGTTTGGATCCTGCAGTAAAATCGGGAGGACCTCTCCCAGTTGGTTTCTCCAACCTTCTTCCCACATTTGGAATTCGGATGGGGAAAGCAAGCAGGAGAAAATGCTTTTGAGGTCATATGGTACCATCACTGTACTGGTGAGAGTTATCTGCAGGAGGTTTTTAAAATACTGACTCTCCCTCCCAAATTCTTTCTAGGCTTTGCAAAGCTCTTTGAGCCAAAGGGATCAAAAGGTTTCCATGTGGGATTATTGCCTGCTCTGTCATAGGTAACAGGAGCGGCAAAGGGATGGGGGGGGCTCCTGGACCCAATTTCAAGATAGCATTGGTTCCGGTTTCTACCCTCTGGGAACCGGAAGGGGGGGCGTGGGAACCAGGAAGTCCTCCACAGTGGGCAGCAGTGAAGGACAAGGAGGAGTGGTCACAGGATGGGCAGGGACTCCTGACACAGGGGGCGGTACCCAACGTGTGGGAGGAGCCCGAAGACATCATGTCTGGGGGAGGGGATAGGAGAGGGTTGGAGGGAGGACGGCGAAAGGGATTGTGAGAAGAAGAGGGGGGAGGGGCCAGACTGTGCCATGCAGTCTCTGCCATTTTGTAGACACATGGAGTGGGGGGGGGGGGGGGGGGGGGGGGGGGGGATAATGGCAAATGGCATTTAGAACAGTTTTCTGGGCTTACAACTGGGGAAGAGGGCAAAGGATACTGGGTTTGGGAAGAGGTCGAGGCAGCCTGGCCAGGGCTATATTGACGGGGTGGCTGAGAAGACCGAGATGGGTCAGAGAGAAGGTAGCCACTCTGTGCCTTTGGGCATTTTACCCCATTTGGTTTTTCCAATGAAGGGGAAGTGGGAAGAGGGGCAGGAGGGGAGGAAGGAGGAATACGGGGAGAACTGGGGAGAACTTTGGGCTTTTCTTTTACTTTCTGATTCATCTTATGCAAGTCCTGAAGGACTAGAACTAGAGGAAAGAATTTAAACCCACTAACTTTAAGGGATTTTGCAACTTGGAGAAAAACCTCTCTTTGGTGTTGAGAAAGTTTTGAACCCCTGGCTTTCTCAACACTTTTTCCACCTGCCACCTGCAAAAGCAAAAAAGAAACAAAAAAATCTCAGGGACCAGGGATACTCACACAAGTTTCAGTTCAGCACAAATCAGCACAAATTCACAGTTACAGGCGTCTGGTCCTGGAACCAAAAAGAATGGGTGGGGTCCTCCGGGGCTAGGCTGTTCTCCGAGTTCGGGAGTTTGCAGCCTTCTCTCGGCACACGCATCTTAAAACAAATGGTGCTGCAGCGAGAGGCTTCAGCAGCTCCAAGTCATTTACTCTCGCTGTCCACTGACAGCGAGGACATCATGGGAACCCACACGCGTGACCTCCACGTCTGGGTGCCTACCTAACACTGTCTCTGGCTCATTATTACGAGCTCTAAAGTGTCCTCAGTAAGAAGAAAATGCAGCATAATTTCTGTGACGTCTTTCTGGACCGGCTTAGCAGAAAAGTGCTGCCTGGGCCCACATGCTGGTTCCTCTAAGGAGGAGGCACTTCAGGGACCAGATGGTCTGGGATCGTGTTACTCCAGAGACAAAGGAAAAGAGAGGGGCTTCTGGCTTCCAACAAGTTTATTGTCAGACGTCACCAGGCTAATAATCATAATAGCGCCAGGAGGCTTTTCCCTCAGTTTTATAGTGGGTTTGAAAACTGCGGGGAGACGGAAGGCAACCAATGAGTTACAAGCCAGGGGGAGGATACAATTCAACAAGTACCAATGGGGGAAACCGGGAGGCGGGAGTTATAACAAAGAACCCAAGAACAACGGAGTAAGAGAGAATTTTCCCAAACCAGGGGAGGCTGTTTGGACCCAGGTGCAGCCCAGGGGGACGTGGCTTAGGTCTCTGTGCTTCCCATTGACCCTCCCTCACTGTCACTGTCCTGGGTGGGGAATTCTACCCACGGAAGAGACCTGAATTGATTGACATCAGTGGGCTGGGTCACAGCAACACTTTCTCAAACACCTCTGCTTCAGTGTTCCCCCACACAATGATGTCATCAATGTACTGCAAATGTTCTGGAGCTTCACCCTTTTTGAGTGCAGTCTGGATCTGCAGATGGTGGGACTGTGCTTCCACCCCTGGGGCAGTCGGTTCCAGGTGTACTGCACACCCCTCCAGGTGAAAGCAAACTGAAGCCTGCACTCTGCTGCCAGAGGAATGGAGAAAAATGCATTAGCAATATCAATAGTGGCATACCACTTCACTGCTTTGGACTCCAGCTTGTACTGGAGCTCCAACATGTCTGGCGCAGCAGCGCTCAATGGTGGAGTCACTTCATTCAAAGCACGATAATCCACAGTCAATTTCCATTCTTCTTCAGATGTGTGCACAGGCCAAATGGGGCTGTTGAAGGGTGAGTGGGTCTTGCTGACCACCCCTTGGCTCTCCAGCTCACGGATCATCTTGTGGATGGGAATCACAGCATCTCGATTCGTCCAGTACTGTCAACGATGCACTGTCGAGGTGGCAATTGGTACACTTTGTCCTTCCACCTTCAGAAGGCCGACTGCAGACGGGTTCTCTGATAGCCCAGGCAAAGTGTTCAATTGCTTAATGCCCACCTGTCTCCACAGCAGCTATTCCAAAAGCCCACTTGAGTCCCTTTGGGTCTCTAAAGTACCCGTTCCGGAGGAAGTCTATGCCCAAAAATGCACAGGGCCTCTGGGCCAGTCACAATGAGATGTTTCTTCCACTCATTTCCAGTCAGGCTCACCTCAGCTTCCACCAAGGTCAAATTTTGTGATCCACCTGTTACACCAGAAATAGAAACAGATTCTACCCCCACATGCTGCGATGGAATTATTGTGCACTGTGCACCAGTGTCAACCAAGGCATCATATTTTTGTGGTTCTGATGTACCAGGCCAACGAATCCACACAGTCCCAAAAGCACGGTTTTCCCTGGCCTCTACCTGGCTAGAGGCAGGGCCCCTCTATGCCTGGTTATTGTTCTTTCCCTGGGCATGCATCTTAGAGGTTCCTTCAAGGGGATCGGACATGTCATCGTCTTTTCCATCATTTTTGGCAGCTTGGCTATGGGCAACTGGAGCTACTTCCTTTTTGGTAGAACTTCCTTACTGAGACTTGCGCTCCTTCAGTTCACACACTCGTGCTGCCAGAGCAGACGTGAGTTGTCCACCCCACCTCTTCGTGTCTTCCCCACTGTCACAGGAATTTCCACAGCTCACTTCGTGGGATGTACCTTCTCTCTGGGGAACGTTCGCGTTTGGTATCAGAATCTCTGATCTGTACCACCAAGATTTGGAGAAGGCACTCTTTCATCTCCTTCTTAATCTCCTTGAATTCCTGGAGATTCTTCTCCATCTCATCTTCCATTTTCTGCATATGTGTTTCCACAGCTGCAATTCTTGCATGTATTGGGCCATGCACAGAATCTGCATATGCTCGGAGCTTCACTGCCATATTCTGCACGGTCTCATTCGCACCGTAGTCTATTTTCACTTTTGCTAAAGAAGAAGCATATTCTTCTGGCCCAAGCCGTATGAGTTTTCACCACATCAATGGATTAACTCTGACCCGGTCTGGACTCCTCAATCCTGGGTCATCTGTGAAGACAATCTCTACCACCCCTAGTTCTCTCAGGCATTGGATCCCTTGTTCTATGGTCTTCCACAGGGTTTGCTGCATATAGAGATCATCTCCGTACAGATATCTCTCCCTCGCACCATTCAAGACCCATCTCCAAACACTGGCAGAGTCAGCCTCCCTTTTCATCGCTTGGTCGATAACTGGATCACGTGACAGGGATCCCAAATGCCTCGCTTCAGCACTATCCAGTATCACATCATCACCTGCAGCATCCCAAACACGGACCATCCAACTTATTACGGATTCATCAGACCATTGGGTGTAGTCCTTTCTTAGGCTGTTGGGGTTTTAGGAGTTCTCCTCCTGTTTTTTTTTCTCTTAAAGAATTTTCCCCATACATGTTGCCAGGGGGACAAATTTATGGGTGCTTAAGGAAAACAAAAGATCTGGCCACAAGGGGAGGGGTCCATCTGGCTACTCTCTTTCACCTGGGCTTGTGGGCTGTTAGTTCCTGGTGTTTGGACAGAGGGAGAGGCTGGAAGGAATTCGTCGGCACTGGAGACTTCTTTTTCCACTGCCTTCCTTCTACTGGAGAAACCCGGGATTCCCAAGCCCGCCTTTCCCTGCCCCACTGGGAGCCAGGCTGCTGCCGCCCTGCCCCCGCCGTTGCTTCGAGCCTTCACTACTCTGTAGCCCTGCATGCCCTGCTTGCCCAGACCTCTGGGGGGTTCCCACCGCTGCTCCGGAGTTTCATACATTGTGTCTGCCACCCAGGATTTGTGCTTATCCCTGCCGTTCCAGCCTGCTGTTCCCAAGGGTCCGGCCGGACACCGGGATTGGCTGCCCAGGGGGATTGTGAAGAATTTGTTTCATGTCTTCCCAGGATCCCAGGCCACCATTGCCACATGCTCCCCGAGCTCGCTCCTGAGCACCCCCTGCAGCCGCGGGGGAACCATTGCACCTGCCCTGCTCACCAGGAGCCGCCAGCTTCCCTGCCAGCTGCGACCATAACTGCACCAGAGAGGAAAGTGCCTGATAGCCGAGAAGGCTGGCACTGGGTTTGTGGTTCTGTTTGCTGTTACTGCCATAGTTATTATTGTTTGTTTGCCTTGTTATACACATATATATATATAATAGTAAAAAACTGTTATTCCTGTTCCTCATATCTTTGCCTGAAAGCCCCTTAATTTCAAAATTATAATAATTCGGAGGGAAGGGAGTTGCAATTTTTTTTTCTTCCATTTCAAGGGAGACTCCTGCCTTCCTTGGCAGACACTTGTCTTTCAAACCAAGACAGGTCTTGGCACCCAACGTGTGGCCTGAGGGCATTACGAGGAAGGGGTGTGTCATGGGTTAGCAAGCATAATCCTGGAAGTGATGTTCTTGCAAAGAGGTGCTTACAGCTCCTCTATGACCTGACAGAACCTATCAGCTGGCTAGATTGAATATGGACAATTTTTTAAGCCACTTAAAATTTTGACCGCCTCTGTGGTCCACATTTAAGAACGGACAAAGCCCAGGGAAGGTCTGTCTCGTTTCTGGAGCTGGGACAGGTAGCTGCAGGGCCCGTATGGGGACCGATGGGCCCAGGCCAGGCCCTGCTCGGGCCAGGCCAGCCGGGCTACAGACATCCTGGAGCCGTGCAGTCCTGTCCCACCCATGGCCCCCCCTGGTCCTGCTACATGCAGACGGCGTGGCTCCCCCCCCTCTCAAGTGTGGCCGAAGATTCACCTGAAGCTGCCCTGCTGTCCGGCTGTACTAGTTTGAAAACAAACCAGTGGGAGGCACCAAGTCAGAATAACAATTTAATGGGGAAATTAAAGAAAAGGAAAAACTAAAAGAAAACACTGGTTCAAACTGACAGAGTCAAGATACAACCTGACACCCTGTTAGTCAGGGTGGTGGTAGCAGTCTGGTAGAATGGTGGCTGCAGTCCTCTGAAGTGGTGATCCTGTAGTAGAAGGGGTCTGGTCTTCCTCAGAAAGTCCAGTGGTGGCTGTGTAGCTTCTGTCCTCTGGAAATCCAGTGGAAGGGTTGTCTCTGGTGTTCAGCATCTCAGATTATATCCACGATGGGATGCTTGGTTCCTCCCTCTGGGTGGAGCATCTCACAATGGGCTAATGAGTCATGAGGCCAAGTGTTGATTAGGTTCATTAACAGAAAATAGTCCGGAGGGAGTTATCTCTGAGTCATGTGGCAGGACAATGATGGGCCATTAACAGCAAGATAGTCTGGGGGGAGGAGGGAAGGAAACACTGCCCCACCTGATTTCAACAGCTCATGAGGATGGTAATAGAATACACTGCAACCCAGGACACCGGCAAAGATCATGTGACCAACAGCATAAGCAAAATTCCAGCTGCAAGGCCTGGGTGAGATTAACCCTTTTAGTGCTGTAAGTTTCCTCCAGAACAAATGAAGTGTGCAGACATTAAGTAAAGAAAGAAGAGCTGAAATCCTGAGGGAGGAGAAAGAGGAGATGCTTAAAGCTGAAATTCTGTTGTAACGCTATGGTGGTGATAGACTATGTAATTTCATGACAGCATGGGGGGTGGAGCGTTCAAACTGTACTTGTGAGCAAAAGCACCTGTGCTGGAATAAGCAAATGCTGAAGCAGCTGTAATTTGATGAGAAGTTTGAACAGGGAGAGATGGAAGTGATGAGGACCCTTTTGCTCCAAATCAGAAGGAGAAAGACCTCTGTTCCTAGAGATGCTCCCAGAGATAGTCCTAGAGATGAAGATGATGAGGACCCTTTTTCTCCCAGGGAAGGAGAAGGGCCTCTGTTCTTAGAGATGAAGATGCTCCCAGAGATGGGTGAAGAGAACCTTTGTTTTTGAACAGCTCAACCTTAAAATTGTACCCCAGTAGCTCAAGATTGGACCCTCGAAAACAGTTGTGGGGAAAGCTGAAAGTCGAGGGAAGGGACTCTCACATGCGAGCAGAGAACCAACCCGGGCGGCTGTCTCGTTGTGATACTGAAGCCATGAGAGAATTTCTTGTGGAGGTATCTCCATAGCATGAGCAAGAGAGACTCCTCTCCCTAAATGAACTGAACAAGGTTATTATGGAAGTGGTAAACATACTGAACATCTCCAGGGTTGTCTTTTTACAGTGGAAGAAGGGGGAAAGGTGGGGGGAGGAGAAGTGTTCTGCAGATGTGGTATGTTTTGTTTTTTTTTCCTTTCTTTTAGGTCTGTTAATAAACTTCTTTATAGTCTTTCAAGTTTTGTGCCTGCTTTGCTTTTCTCCTAATTCTTATCTCACAGAAGGTAAACAGTAATGAGTATTTTGGGCCAAACCACTACAAGGTGAAAAAGGAATAGCAGTTCCTGGGTAACTTAATTTTGTGTGCTGGATATAGGAACCTTGTTAGGAAGCAATGTGGTCTAGTTTACCCTGGTTCAGGTGGCACGTGGTCGTGGCTATGTTCTTCCCCTTTGCAGCTCCTTACCTAAACATGGGTCCTCTGACTAAGGCTACCATTGCTGTTATCCAGTTTGCACTATGGGTCAAGAAGGTGAGGAATGCATGGGTTTTTAACTTTCTCTGGAATGTGGGCACATGGATAAAGGGCTATCACACACTGAGTGCATGTTTTTGGGGTTATGTTAACAATGGTACCTTCTGTGAGGAAATGACACCAGGGGAAGTTTTCTCCCAACCCCTCAACCAGTTCTTTGGGCCCACCCCACCAACTTTCGAAGGGTTTAGATTTCCTCTGGATACTAACCAAGTGGTGCTGGTAGGCCTACTCTATTTAGCATTCAAAGTTGAGATTGACTTGGATAACTACCCAGACACCGGCCCCAGAGACTAGAGATCCTACCCCAAAGCCTGACATGAGAGATCCTGCACCACAGCCTGACCCTGCCCCACAGCCTGACCCTGCCCCACAGCCTGATACTGCCCTAGAGCCCACCTCAGAAATGAACCACCCAGATTTAGTGGGGGCACTGGTGAAGGAGATGTGTGAGATGTGCCAAGTGCTGAGGGAATACACCTCCCCAGCTAGTGGGAAACCTTCTCCCTTCCCCGAAAGGAGAGAGTCTGATGGTGCATCAGTGGAACCCACGGATGTTACAACCGTCCAGGCTCCAGCTGAACCACAAGGGCAATCACAGCCAGCAGCAGTCGCCCCTGTGCAAAGGAGGAAGTATAAAACCAAATCAGTACGCCCAGTTAATGATGATGGGGAACCAGGGCCCTCGCAACCAGCAGGGGAGTCAGAACCTGAAATCATCACTGAGTCCCTGTTGTACGACGGTCTCCGTAATATGTGAAAAGACATTGTGCGAAGGGGGCGTGAGCCTTATACAACCAGGTTACTTTGGGTTTGGGACCTTATGGGTACAGGTGTGCAACTGGATAGTGGCGAGGCAAGGTATCTGGGATTGTTGACCCAGGACCCAGGTGTGGACCAATGTAGTGGTTTGGTCTAAAATACTCATTACTGTTTATCTTCTGTGAGATAAGAATTAGGAGAAATGCAAAGCAGGCACCAACTTGAAAGAATATAAAGAAGTTTATTAACAGACCTAAAAGAAGAAAAGAAAAAAAAAAATTATACCACCTTCAGAACTCTCCTCCTCCCCCCACCTTCCTCCCTTCTCCCACTGACAATGTAAAAAGACAACCCTTAAGATGTTCAGTCTGTTTACCACTTCCATAATAAGCTTGTTCAGTCCATTTAGAAAGAGAAGTCTCTTCTTGCTCGTGCTATGAAAACAGTATCACACCAAGACAGCCACCCACTTCCAAATATTGTTCAGTCCATTTAGGAAGAGGAGTCTCTCTGCGTGTGATATGAGTCCCTTCCCCCGACTTGCAGCTTTTCCCGCAACTGCTTTCGAGGGTCCACTCTTGAAAGTTTTTTGGGGTACAATTTTAAGGTTGAGCTGTTCAGAAACAAAGAAACAGAGGCCCTTCTCCTTCCCTGGGAGCAAAGGGTCATCCTCATCTTCATCGTTAGGACTATCTCTGGGAGCATCTCTAGGAATTGAGGTTTTTCTTCTTTCCCATTTGGAGCAAAAGTCCTCATCTGGTTCATCTGGTTCATCTCTCTCTGTCCAAGCTTCTCATGAAATTACAGCTGTGTCAGCATCTGCCTATTGCTTACGAGTTGAACACTCCACCCCCCATATCTTCATGAAATTACAACGGGATACTCTGATATATCATAGCTTCACAACAGACTTTCAGCTTTAAGCATCTCCTCTCTCTCTTCCCTCAGGTTTTCAGCTCTTCACAGCAATAAAAGGCTTAATCTCACCTCGGCCTTGCAGCTGTGTGGCTTATCGCTGTTGGTCACCTGACCTCTGCCGGACAGAGGTGCCGCTTTGCTGAAATCTTGGCCGCAGTGGAGAGGGGGGGCGGTTCCGAGCTGCTCTGGCCGCCCACGGCAAGGCAGTGGGGGGGGGTTCCATGGCTGGAACAGGCCCATGGCTCCAGGCTGGCCGTGGCCTGGCCCAGCCTGGCCCAAGCAGGGCCTGGTCGGGCCTGCTGGCCCCCGCACGGGGCCTGCAGCCACCTGTCCCAGCTCTGGAAACGAGAGAGAGCTTGTGGGGGGGAGTTTGTCTATTCTTAAGTGTGTATCACAGAGGCGGTCACAACTTTAAGTGGCTTAAAGAATTGTCCATATTCAAACTGGCCAGCTGATAGGTTCTATCAGGTCCCAGAGGAAGCTGTAAGCACCCCTTTGCAAGGACATCCCTTCCAGGACTATGCTTGCTAACCTATGACAACCAGATATTTGTGAGGGAGCCAGGGCCCCTTTCTATCTGGGAGCTGCTTTTAATGAGTGTGAGAGAAGGGTTCGTTCACAAAGACAGAATGCAATCATAGAATGCAATGGAAGACACTTGAAGAAGGGATCCAATAGCTAAGAGAAGTGGCAGTATTAGAGGTACTCTTTAGGAGGGATGGACAGCATGATAATGACCCCGACAAAGTCAAGTGCACAGGGCAGATCTTGTGGAACCTGGCAAAGCTAGGACCACCACAATACACCTCCTTCATTGCAACAATTAATGCCGAGGACAACCAAGAAACAGTGGGTTCCGTTTCCAACAGGCTCAGAAATTATGAGTATGGTCAATGGCCCACTGCAAGCTCATGTCTCTGCCATGTTTAAGGGCCTCAAACAGGAATTTAAAGAAGAGATTAGGGGGATGAGGGAGGAAATGAGGAAGATAAGTGTGGCACCAGTGCAAGTCACAGGCCCCCAAGTCAGGGCCCGTCATCCCCCAGCTAGAGAGAGAGGGTACACCCCACGAGCTGAGCTGTGGTTTTTTCTGTGCGAGCATGGGGAAGACATGAGAAGGTGGGATGGGAAAGCCAATTCTGTCCTGGCAGCCCAGGTGTGTGAACTCAAGGAGGGAGGCACTAATCGAGGGGGTTCCACTAAGGTGAAAGTAGCCTCAGCCTCCTGTGACTGAGATGCCAGGTATTACAAAATTGAGGATGATATGTCAGATCCCCTTGAAGGGACCTCTACCATGTATGCCCAGGGAAAGAATGATAACCAGGGCTAGAGGGGACCTGCCTCTAGCCAGGAAGAGGCACGGGAGAAATGGGATTTTTGGACAGTGTGGATCCGATGGCCTGGCACATCAGAACCACAAAAATATGACGTGTTGGTTGATACTGGGGCACAGTGTACTTTAATGCCATCGGGACATGTGGGGGCAGAACCTGTTTATATTGCTGGGGTGACCGGGGGATCACAGCAGTTGACCCTGTTGGAAGCCGAGGTGAGCCTGACTGGGAAGGAGTGGCAAAATCATCCAATTGTTACCAGCCCAGAGGCCCCGTGTATTCTGGGCATAGACTTCCTCGGGAATGGCTATTACAAAGACCCGAAAGGACTCAGATGGGAGTTTGGAATAGCTGCTGTGGAGGCAGAGGGAATTAGGCAATTGAACACCCTGCCTGGACTATCAGAGAATCCTTCTGAAGTTGGGCTCCTGAAAGTGGAAGAGCAACGAGTGCCAATTGCCACCTCAACAGTGCACCACCAGCAGTATCGGACGAATCGAGATGCTGTGATTCCCATCCACAAGATGATCCACGAGCTAGAGAGCCAAGGGGTGGTCAGCAAGACCCACTCACGCTTCAACAGCCCCATCTGGCCTGTGCGCAAGTCTGACGGGGAATGGAGATTGACTGTGGACTATCGTGGCTTGAATGAAGTGACTCCACTGCTGAGCGCTGCTGTGCCAGACATGTTGGAGCTCCAGTATGAGCTGGAGTCCAAAGCAGAGAAGTGGCACGCCACTATTGACATTGCTAATGTGTTTTTCTCCATTCCGCTGGCAGCAGAGTGCAGGCCTCAGTTTGCTCTCACCTGGAGGGGCGTGCAGTACACCTGGAACCAACTGCCCCAGGGGTGGAAGCACAGTCCCACCATCTGCCATGGACTGATCCAGGCTGCACTGGAAAAGGGTGAGGCTCCAGAACATCTGCAGTACATTGATGACATCAGTGTGTGGGGGAACGCAGCAGTGGAGGTATTTGAGAAAGGAGAAAAAATCATCCAGATTCTCCTGGAAGCCGGCTTTGCCATCAAGAAGAGCAAAGTCAAGGGACCTGCCCGAGAGATCCAGTTCCTGGGAGTAAAGTGGCAAGATTCCCACTGAGGTCATCAATAAGATCACAGCAATGTCTCCACCGAGCAACAAGAAGGAAACACAAGCTTTCCTAGGCGCCATAGGTTTTTGGAGAATGCACATTCCCGTGTATAACCAGATTGTGAGCCCTCTCTACCTAGTTGACAGAAAGAAGAACCATTTCCACTGGGGCCCTGAATAGCAACAAGCCTTCTCCCAGATCAAGTAGGAAATCGCTCATGCAGTAGCCCTGGGCCCAGTCAGGACAGGACCAGAAGTGAAGAACGTGCTCTACTCTGCAGCCGGGAACAATGGTCTGTCCTGGAGCCTCTGGCAGAAGGTGCCTGGTGAGACTCGGGGCCGACCACTGGGATTCTGGAGCCGAAGGTACAGAGGGTCCAAAGCCAACTGCAGTCCTACTCCCACAGAGAAAGAAATCTTGGCAGCTTATGAAGGAGTCCAAGCTGCCTCAGAAGTAATCAGTACAGAGGCACAACTCCTCCTGGCACCCCAACTACCAGTGCTGGGGTGGATGTTCAAGGGAAAGGTTCCTTCCACGCATCACGCCACCGATGCTACTTGGAGCAAATGGATCACCCTCATCACACAGCGCGCCTGAATTAGAAACCCAAGTGGCCCTGGGATCTTGGAAATAATTACGAATTGTCTGGAAGGTGAAACTTTTGGGTTATCTTCTGAAGAAGAAGAGGAGGAGGTGATACATGCCAAAGAAGCCTCACCATATAACGAGCTACCAGAGAGTGAAAGACAATACGCCCTCTTCACTGATGGCTCCTGCCGAATTGTAGGCGCTAGCTGGAGATGGAAAGCCGCTGTATGGAGCCCCACACGACGGGTTGCAGAATCTACTGAAGGCGAAGGTGGATTGAGCCAATTTGCTGAACTCAATTCTGTCCAATTAGCCCTGGACATAGAGAGAAGTGGCCAAAGCTCTATGTCTACACTGATTCATGGATGGTAGCCAATGCTCTCTGGGGTTGGCTGGAAATGTGGAATAAGGCAAACTGGCAGCACAGAGGAAAACCAATCTGGGCTGCTGAGGAGTGGAAAGACATTGCCACTCGGGTAGAGAAGCTACCTGTGAAAGTCTGCCATGTGGATACTCATGTCCCCAGGAGTCGGGCTAATGAAGAACATCGTAACAACAGGCAGGTAGATCAGGCTGCGAAAATAGAGGTGTCCCAGATAGACTTGTACTGGAAACATAAAGGAGAGTTGTTCCTAGCTCGATGGGCCCATGATGCCTCAGGCCATCAGGGCAGAGATGCCACCTATAAGTGGGCACGAGATCGAGGGGTGGATCTAACCATGGACAGTATCTCCCAGGTTATCCATGATTGTAAGACATGGGCTGCAATCAAGCAGGCCAAGCGGGTGAAGCCCCTGTGGTATGGCGGGCAGTGGTCCAAATACAAGAATGGGGAGGCCTGGCAGATTGATTACATCACACTGCCTCAAACCTGCCAAGGCAAGTGCTATGTGCTCACAATGGTAGAAGCCACCACAGGATGGCTGGAGACCTAGCCTGTGCTTCATGCTACATCCTGGGCCTTGAAAAGCAAGTCCTTTGGAGGCATGGTACCCCTGAGAGAATCGAGTCTGATAATGGGACTCACTTCAAGAACAGCCTTATAAACACCTGGGCTAGAGAACATGGCATTGAATGGGTGCACCACATCCCTTACCATGCACCAGCAGCTGGGAAGGTTGAGCAGTGTAATGGATTGCCTAAAACCACCTTGAAGGCACTGGGTGGGGGGAGTTTCAAAAACTGGGAGGTGCATTTAGCAAGAGCCACCTGGTTAGTTAACACCCGAGGCTCCACCAGCCGAGCTGTCCCAGCCCAATCTGAACCTCTACAAACAACAGATGGGGATAAGATTCCAGTGGTGCACGTGAGAGGTATGCTTGGAAAAACTGTTTGGGTTAATTCTGCCTCAAGCAAAGACAAACCCATCTGTGGGGTTGTCTTCATTCAGGGACCAGGTTGCACCTGGTGGGTGATGCAAAAGAATGGAGAGACCCGATGCATACCTCAAGGGGACCTTGTTTTAGGGTGAACTACCCATGGCTCTGTACTTGTATCAGTATCTGCATGTATATATGCATATAATTCGTGTGATGCATGTATTTATATGGTTAAAAAGGCTAAGTTTCATATAACGTGGTAGTATGGGAAACAATTCAGGGTGGATAATGTTGGGGTTTTAGGAGTTCTCGTTCTGTTTTCTTTTTCTCTTAAAGAATTTTCCCCATACATGTTGCCAGGGGGACAAATTTATGGGTGCTTAAGAAAAACAAAAGACCTGGCCACAGGGGAAGTGTGGGGTATGCCCAGCCCCTGCCATGGAGGGATCTCTGCTGAGATAAGAGATTTCGCAATCGCATAGCAGGACTCCCTGGAAAGGCAACCACTTCTTTGGTCACTGCGAGAAAAGACAGACCCACAGTCCTTTAGGAGAAGCTATGCAGATCCTTCGTAACCCATTGATCTGCACCCATCCCAGATCCTCTGTAACCCATTGGCCTGGACTGATCCCCTGTATCCCTATAAAAGCAAGCCCTCTGGCCCCTGTGGCTCAGAGAGGGTTCTCATCCCTGGCTCTCCCCTTCACCGGAGGGGACCAACAATAATGCTACCTCTGTGCGGAACCAGCCACACGAGCCTCTCGTCTCTCTCTCTGGTCTGGCTTGGCCTGGAGGCTGCCCTGCAGGGCTGAGCTGGAATCACGAGCTGATAATCACTAAAGAGCTGACAGTCTCTGCAACGGCCCTCCTGGCCAGCAGCTGAGGGAAGACACCGGGCCTCAGGAAGGCGATTCCTTTCGGGACCATCTCCCCAGACTGGTCACCTCTTCCTGGGTCAGAGCCCCTGACCTCACCCCGAGCTGTAATAGGGGAGGGATCCATCTGGCTACTCTCTTCCACCTGGGCTTGAAGGCTGTTAGTTCCTGGTGTTTGGATGGAGAGGGAGGCTGGAAGGAATTCGTCCGCACTGCAGGCTTCTTCTTTTTCGGCTGCCTTCCTTCTAGGGGAGAAACCCCCAGGATTCCCAAGCCCGCCTTTCCCTGCCCCACTGGGAGCCAGGCTGCTGCGGCCCTGCCCCCGCCATTGCTTTGAGCCTTCACTACTCTGTAGCCCCACACATCCTGCCTGCCCAGACCTCTGAGGGTTTCCCACCGCAGCTCTGGAGTTCGATACATCTCATCTGCCACCCAGGATTTGTGCTCCTCCCTGCTGTTCCAGCCTGCTGTTCCTGAGGGTCGGGCCGGACACCGGGATCAGCTGCTCAGGGGGATTGTGAAGCATTTGTTTCATGTCTTCCCGAGATCCCAGGCTGCCATTGCCGCGTGCTCCCCGAGCTTGCTCCGGAGTACCCCCTTCAGCCGCGGGGGAACCATTGCACCTGCCCTGCTCACCAGGAGCCGCCAGCTTCCCTGCTGGCTGCGACCGTAACTGCACCCAAGGGGAAAGGGCCTGACAGCAGAGAAGGCTGGCACTGGGTTTGTGGTTCTGTTTGCTGTTACTGCCATAGTTATTGTTTGTTTGCCTTGTTTTACACATATATATATATATATAATAGTAAAGAACTGTTATTCCTGTTCCTCATATCTTTGCCTGAAAGCCCCTTAATTTCAAAATTATAATAATTTGGAGGGAAGGGGGTTGCTGTTGAGGTGACCCAGCCCACTGCGGGGCTGGGGCTGCGTAATGCCAATCAATCCCAGCCTCTCCCCTGGATTGAGTTCCCCAAAGAGTCAGACTCAGAGGGCGGGTCAAGGGGCAGCTCAGGTGCCTAAGTCGCACCTCCCTGGGCGGTGCCTGGGTACAAGCCGCCTACCCCGGTTTGGGAAAATTCTCAGTTACTCGGTTGTTCATTGATTCTCTGTTATAACTCCTGCCTCTCGGTTTACCCCAGTGGTTCTTGTTACATTGTATCCTCCCCCTGGCTTGTAACTCATTGGTTGTTTTCCCCTTTCACCAGGGTTTTCAAATTCCCTATAAAACTGAGGACAAGTCTCTGCGGAGCGATCCCATCCCATTCCATCCCATCCCATCACATCGGATTCCAGCTTGTTCAGGTTGCGAAACTTCTAACAATAAACCTGTTAGAAGCCAGACCCGAACAGCCTCTCTCTTCCTGTCTCCGAGCTACATCATCGCCTCCTGCCATGTGCCCTCTGCCGAGAAGCCAGCTAGCTAGCCCAGCAAGCAGCTTTTTTCCTGATGCCGAAGTCGCTTCTGCGACTCACAGAAGTAGCGCAGCTGGACTCCTTCTGACCTGGGGCACGCCAGAGCTCGTGCCTCGAGCACCCAACCCTGTGTTAGGTTGCCATTTTTTTTTTTTTTTCTTCTATTTCAAGGGAGAGTCCTGCCTTCCTTGGCAGACACCTGTCTTTCAAACCAAGACATATGCTGTGAAGGTCCTTTATGGACATGGACTCAGTAATGATTTCTGTGCCTGAGTCAGTCAGTGGCTATGAGGTTCCTTCCCCTGCATCATCATCATCTTTCACTGGGTGATCCGTTTTGGTTTTGTGCTTTTTCCTTGTAACAGGAGCCACTGTAAATGGCTTAGACTCTCCATCTTGTTTGGCTTTGCTGTCCGGTTTGGCTACAGTCTGAGTGACTGGGGTGTCTGCTGGTTTATCTTCCTGCCCCTCTACCTTTACCTGCTGCAGTGTGCGATAGGCATATGCCAAAGCCCAACATATTACAATGAGCTTTTCTCATTAGAATTGTCATTGTATTTCTCTTTCAGATATTCCCCCACCTCAACTGGTTTCTGAACTTGTTCAGGGGGAAAGTTCCAAGCAATTGGGTCAGAGAAATTCTTCAGGGTTTGGCCCATATCGTCCCATTCTCCACACCACTCAGGATTTTCCACTTCTGGGTCAGGTGTCTCATCAGTCACCCTGGAAATCTGAGCTCTCATTCTAGACAAACTGCAAGACATATAGAGGAAGCCTACCAGATTAAATACCAGGAGGGTGGTCTCTTTAACATTCAGGGGAAACTGAACATTCTCAAAAGATAACGCATCAAATTTAAAGGGAAGGGCGATGAAAGGCTGGGAAACCCCGTCTCCTCCTCTAACAAACTGGGTGCAATTACTAATAAACCCCCAAAACAGGCTACTAGGACTGGGATTAGGACAGAGAAACCACATATCATACGCACTTCAAACAGCTGCCTGTACCTCTGTCAACTTCTTATAAATCATTATCATGGAGCACAGCAAAATAGAAAACTTGATTTGTACCCCTGCTCTGCAAAAGTTTCGTATCAGGGCCAGGATCGGAGCAAGTTGTGGATAGGCAAACAGGCCTAGGGACCAGAATGGCATCAGTACCTCAAACGGGCCCAGGGACCAAAAAGACATGAGTACATCAAGCCAGAGAGACATTATGAACTCAACCAACATGGTGACTACTTTACCCCAACACAGAAGAAGTAAATTCAAACCAAAATGTAATTAGTACAGGCTTTTCACTTTCCTTCGAGCCACGCAGTTGGGCGCCACTAATTATTTGTGCTGGTTTGGGCAAATTTGGAAATATAACCTCTGAGAGAAGGCAGGTTACAAACCACCCCTCCCCCCACCAGGTTCAGGAAAAAAATAAATTTTCCTCCAAGGAAAGTGAAAGAGATAAAAACTATTTATTTAACAAACACACAGGAAAAGAATAATAATGCTAAATAATAAAACCTCTCTCTCTGCTGAGAGAAACCTGGGAAAATTCAGAGTCCTTCCGTAGTCTCTCTCTCCCCCTCCTTGGAGCTGGGACAGGGTGGTGGGCCCACCTCCAGGGCCAAGGCCTCTGTGGAAAGTCCTCCCAATGTATTCTGATGTTGAAACAGTCCATCAGAGAAAAAGAAAAAAAAAACGAAGTCCCAGGAAAACAAAGGTTCAACTCTCTGGAGGAAAAGGAGCTGAAAAACTGGCTGAAAGCTGGCTGGAAAGAAAGCAAGCTGGGGTGCTTCCTCCTGCTCCCACCGCTGCTGTTAGCAGCAAGAAGAGGTTTATCTGTGTCCTTGAAAACATGAAAACAAACTGCAAACTGCTTTGAAAAAGTACACTTTTCCCTCCCACCTCTCAGGCTCAGTTTAAAGGCATAGAAAGGCACAAAACTAATTTCAGTGCATAGAGAAGCGATATGGGATACAACATCATAAAGTCACCCTAAGACACAGGGGTAGGCTTCATGTCTTGCAAAAGCAGTTGCGATAGAGCATAGCAGCCAACACCCAACTTTTATTAATCTATACTTTATACTAAAGCACTTATGTTACAGGAGTTCTATGCTTCATATGTTAAAGGAGTCCTGTATTTAAAGGAGTCCTGTGTGTCAGTTGGAAGAATTGCCTTGTTAAGGTTTAGGGCTGGACATGCTTCAATGATCTTAGACCTAGGGGGAGTTTAACAAAGCTTGGGAAGAAGGATGTACCACCGATAGTGGGCACAAAGAATGCAGAACTTATGGGCCAGAAGAACATTTGGCAGAACTCCCAAGATAGGGAAGAAACTAATAAAGCCAACTCAGAAATTGTGCTGAAATCAGCTCCAACTGGGTAAAAGGTAATTCCATCAGGG
Source organism: Aphelocoma coerulescens (assembly GCF_041296385.1). Lineage (NCBI taxonomy): Eukaryota > Metazoa > Chordata > Aves > Passeriformes > Corvidae > Aphelocoma > Aphelocoma coerulescens. The sequence goes on along the minus strand of NW_027184084.1, from coordinate 314,162 downwards.
GAAGATCAATCGTGACCACCAACTCGCGGACCACTGACCCAAGAAACCCACTGACTCAAAAGAAGAGAAAGACTGAGCATGTGGGCTAATTAGCATAAGAAGCGAGAGAATCATTAACCAATAGAAGATAGAATACTAGTTAATAAGAGGACTATGTAACTTGTGGCCAATGAACACTAATTCCTTTATTTGCTAAAATGTATAAATAGTAAAAAGTTTTGATAGTTGGGGTGCTTGACTTGTGGAATACCACCGAGCACCCACACTTGTGCACCTCTGAAATAAATAATCAATGTCTCTTTCAAGTGTGTAATTATTGGTTTGTTGCACACCATGTAACAAACCCAATTTTGGTGGACAGCAGTTTTTGGTGACCCAGATGGGACAACATTGAGCCTTGCCCAAATCAACTTGCTGGCTACCAGCAGCAGGGGGGCTGCTCTCTGGATTCCAGCGCTCACCAACCTTTTGGGGACTCCACGAGTATTGTCCCCCTCCAGGAGTGGGTAAGTAACTCAAAGGTGTAACACATGAAAAAAGACATCGTATAAGGTACAAAGGGGGCTGATATAATATTGTGGAATTTGTATTGTGTAGTGACAAACCAGAGTGCCAGTTATAGCAGCTTATGACAGGAAATGGCAAGTACTCTGTTAGAGTTTAAATCAACTCATCATTAAATAATCTCTCTTATTAGCAACTGAGTAATTTCACAAAAATCTCTAACTGTCTTTTGAAAGGGATAAAGCACTTGTTAGTATTAATCATAGCAGGATTAGGGTAGTGATGTAGAGGTGAAAGTTTTGGAACCCTGTTGGGGCCCTCCCCCCTGCCATGTAGTCCTGGGAGAGGGGCCCCGGGGGGGAGGCACGGGGTTTCCCTAGCCCCTGGTCAGCCTCATTCCCCATTGATTGTTTTGTGTTCCCCTGCGTGGGCAAGGACCCTCGGGTCCTGTGATTGCAGCAGTTCCTTGGCAGATCCTCAGCCATGCGGCTGGGGAAATAAACATCTCTCTGAAACATCTACCAAGAATCTGTGCATATATATTTCTTTTCCACTGGCCTTGTTTGATATGTGTGTTGCAGTATCCGTGCTGTAACAGAACCCAAATTCCAGCTGCTGAAAACTTCCACTACTTCCATGTGCTCCACAAGAAATAGTTCTATTTCATGTCCATGCTCTTTACAATTGCTCTTTATTATTTATTCATTAAGTAACCTTGGAACAGCTGCAGTACAAGTTGTGCTGCTTCAAATATGAAGTCTATTACTGAAATTGTTCTAAATTTTGATTAAGTTTTTTACACTGCATCAGCTAATTAATTAAAAAAAGAAAAGAAACATATTTGATGTTAGCTTAACAGTACCAGTCCAATTTGACCATCCTCCTATTATTCCATTACTTTTTCCTCTCCATCACACACACAGTTCTTTAATTTGTGAGGAATTAATTTGTGAACAAAAATGCTCAATAAAAAGAGCATTATAATTCAATTATTCAAAAGAGCATTATTTATTATTACATAAAATGAATCCACTGTGACTGATTTCTTGAAGTCCTTTACTGTTGCTTGCTGTAAAAAAACTCTTGCCATGCTATTATGTGAAACTACAGAACAAAATACCCAACTTCCTGGAGCTATTATTTTTTTGTCTCATTGCCTATGAACCCCCTTGTAGGAAATGCCTCTTCCTTGAGGTAAAATATTCTCCGTAGCACTTTCACAGCAGTATAAACAACCTTTTTAAGATGCAGTTCTTAACACAACTGATATTACATACAAAAAGTAAGTTCATTTTTTGTAAGTTCAATTGTTGTCCCCTAAAGCAGGGTTCTTTCACCCAGTGTCCAAGACCAAATCAACACACTGAGTCAAGATATTTGATTTTATTACTTTTCTGCAGAATAGGGTGCCAGGCATCTAACACAGCCAGCACACCTTTTAGGAAACAAGAACAGTCTTTTATACAAAAAGGTAACGAAGAGAGAATGATACAGAAACAGGTCATCGGTCACTCACACTTACATAGCAAAACTCTTAATGTGCATGTGGTGGTCTTGGTCCAGTTCATTATACTACCATTTACATATACAAATTTCCCTGTGTGTGTGTTTTAGCATTATAATCATTTAAAGTAACTTGAGGTTATATTTTCATCCTATCAGCTACCACCAAGTTATTATTTAACCTTATACTCTATTACAGTTTCTGCTTGAATCTATTTGAACAATTAGCTGTCAACAAAATAAGAGTTTATAGTATTCTGTTCCTGGGAACTCTTCACTGCTCCATTGCTCTGGCACCCTGTTGCCATGGTTTCAAAACCAACCCATAGTTGCAGTGAACTTTTTTGTTGAAATTTATCTTCATCTGACATCACAATTACTTCAGTAAAGCTCAAGGGTTTTTTTTGTTTTATATAAAGTATTTCATGTACATAGGCATGCATGTATATCTGTTTTGTTATATTCACACACTCACAATACAAATATACTAATGTGGATGGTATCTTTTCAGCTTTATACCGGCTAGCGCTTGTATTTCAATGCCTTAGAAAGCCTCGAGCAGCCCAGAGAGGCAGCACGGGCAATCTAGCACTTTAGTAGCTCTAAATCGGTACCTGTATCAGCTGCAAAGCAAATACCATCAGCAGAAGCAGAGGGAGAAATATAGCTCCCTGCCCGCTCAATTTCCTGCAGTTAGAAGCTTTCAAATGAGAGAGACAACCACAGACGTTCACAGGAAGGTAGCTGAGCCAAGAGAGAGGGCGGAATCTCCCTTGACCATCTCTTTTATTCGGAGAAGGGGGAAGGGGAGGACTGGGGGCGGACCCGGGGTGACTGGACAATCAGACACTGCTGTTAAAGAGTCTGAGTTACATTTGGTTTTGCCCGCGCTTAGAACAAAGGAGCTCGGAGCACATGGGCAGGAGCAAGTGTCTTTGGGAGGGGGAGGGGAAGCTCAGAACAGGCAGCAATAATTCCCTATTTTTTTCTTTAAAGCTGGGTTGTAACTCTTAGTAACTTAAAGTGCATAGAACAGTAACAAAATAACGGTGCAAAACATAATTGGAATCTATCGTCCCTACAACTCGACAGTACCTAGGATGCCTTTAAACTAGTTCCCCAGCATACTATGGCCCAGACTTCCCATTTAATATGTTTGAGATGATCACTTTGTTCAAACCCTAAATAAAAAAAAAAATTTTAAATTCCACACACCCACCACTGGGGTATCCTGTTAGTCACCTATACAGAAGACCTTTTACCTGTTGATAAGATCAGCTGTTTTCTAACCATTAAATCCTCCCACAGGAAAACTACAGAGAAATATAAAACTTTATATTAGCTTCAGATCGTAAGAAACCAGAGCAAAAAGTCAACCATAAAATAACAACAGCTAGAGAAACACACTCAAGTTCTCGGGGAAGGAGGGGGAGAAATGAAGACATACTTTGAGACTTCGATTTTAAAGCTGGAGTTTAAGAAGAGCAAGAGGAGTTTTAAAAGGCTTTCCCGGACACAGGAAGACATGGGAACATCATCTGCTGTGGCTGAAGAAAGTTGACTCTTAAAGGCAGCCTTGGTCCCCTCTGCTAGCGAGATAAAACTGCCACTGTTGCTGGCCCAGACGTCAATGATCTCAGGGTCAACAACGCTGTCACATAGAGGTGAGTTGGTACTCCCTGTTACTTCAGCCACACAACCTTCTCAAGCATAAGTAGCCCAGGGATAATATCCCATGGGAGGAGATTTGCCTATTGCTAAGAAGTCTGGGTATCACAGCAAATACAAAAAATACACACTTCCCATCGACTGGAAAAGGAGAATTATAGGCCCTATTTTTAAAAAGAAAAATAAGGAAAACCCAGGGAACTGTAGACCAGTCAGACTCACTGCAGTGCCTGGTAAGATCATGGAGCAGCTCCTCCTGAAAACTATGCTAAGGTACATGAAAAATAAGGAAGTGATTTGAGACAGCCGGCATGGCTTCACTAAGAGCAGATCGTGCTTGACAAATTTGGTGGCCTTCTACAATGGGGTTGCAGCAGTGGTAGATGAGGAAAGAGTGATATCTACCTGTACTTGTGCAGAGCCTTTGACGGTGTCCCATACAACATCCTGGTCTATAAACATAGATTTGACAGATGGGCAACTTGGTGGATAAGGAATTGGCTAGATGATTGCACTCAAAGAGTTACAGTCAACAGCTCAATGTCCAAGTGAAGACCAGTGACAAGTGGTGTTTCTTGGAGGTTGGTATTGGGACCAGCACTTTTTAATATCTTTGTTGGTTACATGGACAGTGGGATTGAGTGCACCCTCAGCAAGTTTGCCAACAACACTAAGCTGTGCAGTGCGGTCAACACGCTGGAGGGAAGGGATGGCATCCAGAGGGACCTGGACAGGCTCGAGAGGTGGGCCTGTGCAAGCCTCATCAAATTCAACAATGCCACATGTAAGGTCCTGCACCTGGGTTGGGGAAATCCCAAGTGCAAGTACAGTCTGGAAAGAAAATGTATGGAGAGCAGCCCTGTGGAGAAGGACTTGGATTGTTTGTGGACAAAAAGCTCAACATATCTCAGCAATGTGTGCTCACAGCCCAGAAGGCCAGCCATATCCTGGGCTGCATCAAAAGAGGTATGGCCAGCAGGTCAACAGAGGTGATTCTGCCTCTCTACTCTGCTCTTGTGAGACCCTACCTGGAGTATTGTGTACAGTTCTGGTATCCCCAACATAAGAAAGACATTGACCTGTTGGAACAGGTCCAGAGGAGGTCATTAAGTTGATCACAGGTCTGGAACACCTCTGGTATGAAAACAGGCTGAGAGAGTTGGGGCTGCTCAGCCTGGAGAAGAGAAGGCTCTGGGGAGATCTTATGGAAACTTCCAGTACCTAAAGGGAGCCTACAAGAAAGCTGGAGATGGACTTTTTGCAAGGGCACTGTCATGGGGGGAGTGGGAGCTTCAGACAAGGTTTATTAGAGAAGCCCTGCCATTGAATCATGAGATGCAGGGGGGGTTCTAAACTCCTTCTCAGAGAGGAGTCTAGGGGCAGTTAGATACAATCTCAGCCCCAGACTTTGTCAAAGGTTTAAGTAATTTCCTCCTACAGGATTTAAAGATGGCAAATCAGGTATATTTATATATAATTAATTATTTATTATGACAAATGATTAGACAAAATATCTTAATCAGAATTATTTACTAAACAGCATAAAAGCTAAAACTACTAGTAGTATAGGATAGGATATGATAGTGCACCATATCAAAGCAATTATATTAAAGCTAGCAAAAAGAAACAATTACTAAGTAGAGAAGCAAAAAGAAACAATTACTAAGTAGAGATTGATGTAAGTCACCCATATTGTTGCCCACCGACCACAAACACAAACCAACCGAGAGTCAGTTTATGCGGTGCTTTATTCAGGGCCCGGGGACCTGGGGACTAGTGTCCCAAATCAGGCTTCCCAAAGGCCTATCGTTTCACTCAGCTCTTTATACAGTTTCAAACATTGGCACACATACAAGATTTAATCTTCAAAGTAAAACATACATCACAAGGATTAACAATTGATAATCAAACCCTAAGCCATATATCTTTATGGTTGTCTAGTCTTAGATAATGCTCAACGAGCTCCTACCACTGAAATCCCCCTTGCATGCAACATATATCAACCCAGAACAATTTACTTTTAGACAGGTTCACCATGCCCAGCTAATTCACTAACGGGTTCACCATGCCCAGCTAATTCACTATTCCTAACCTCCCCACCCAGTACATTCCATTCCTGTTTCCTCAGAGAACTATTTCTACACCTGAGGCCTTACAGCCTAGCAGAGCCTTAGCCTTACTACTTCTAAAATCCAATATCCTATCCTTTTTGTAACAATATCAACACTCATGGCCAGGTCTCTTTCTCAACCTAGTGGGGAGTAGAGATAAGTGATGTATATTT